>NC_044009.1:6483750-6792500 GCF_900496995.4 Aquila chrysaetos chrysaetos | reverse complement strand
ATAAGGAGCTTCATCTGAACAGCTTTTAAACGTCTGAAGAAAAGCACTCCTTCTGCACCGTACTGTTACAACTTTAACTTATTTCAGTATATCTGTCAAATACAAATCAATTCCTATGAATGATACATCCCAAGCTTCTGATTTTCTAAAATTTTCCCTAGCACTGACAGAGAACATAGCCAACACCACGAAACTACTGAACAAGTAGGGAACGCTCCACAGGTTTCATTACTAGTTACAGTCACTCCTGAGATTGTTAAATCTTGCCATGACAATAACGTCCCTTTGGCGCTAAGTTTCTCATGTATTAGCACACAGTTGTTTCTCACACAGATTCCACATACCCTTTACTTCCCTCAGCCTTGATATCTTAACTCATTTTCCCTCCTGACAAATATGATTTCTACTTCACACTTTTTTTTTTTTTTTTTTTTTTTTTTTTTTCACACAAATGCTTCAGGCAAATGGTTTCTGAAATTTGATCCATAGACTTCTGCCGAAAGTCGCTCAGCACATGGATATGCTGATTAAAGAAAAAGCAAAAATTGGAGTCAGTATAAACTGTACTTGAGATGAGGCCTGAATAACACAGAAAAATCCAGTGCTCTTATTCATTGTTCATTGGGACAATACCCACACAATGTCAATTTATAAATGAAACATTTTGGATAGCAAGAGAGGCATCAAAACATTTCCTAGTGTGAAAAACAACTTATTTTTAGTAACAAATGTCATGTTTTTCTATACTTGGCTACAAAACAAAAAACGATTACTCACGTAAAGACAACAAAAGCAAGAACCTTTTATTGACAGGATTTTAGAGCACAGACTGATGAGCTACTATAGCTGTAGGACAGGAGTTTAAGTGGTTATTGTCTCCAGCTGCCTATTTCTACCTTTTCTCCTCCCTCCCACTTAAGATTATCAGTCCCTCAATGGCAAGGGCATAACTGTTCACATACCCATTTTCTATCATGGTTCTGGAAAGTGACTTAGAAAACCTACTGTAACAAGTGCGCATATGTTACATTGTGGTAAATGACAGTCATCTGAAGCACATACATCATTTTCAACACTGAATAAAAGAGGAAGGCATTTAACCCAGAACTCTAGATATGTAAAGACAATAAGGATTTAAAGCACTTAGAGAAGCAAACATTCAACATCATCACTACTCAGCCACTAAAGGTAAAGAATTCAAGACACAAGTAAATACCCATTAAGTGATGGGTTGAAGGGCTCAATGCTAAAGGAAAGTCCTATCAAGCTGAACGTTTCCTGTAAGCTAAACTTTTTTACCTGAGTTGTTAAATAGATTAGTCAAAAATTTGAAAAGCAGTCAAAAACTTTCTTTTTTACTTTGTTTCATTTGAGCAGTAAAAATACACTTTGCTTGTATTTCATATACTAATTCAAAACTATTTTGCTTAGAATTAATATTGTTTTCAAAGAATTTTCAAAACAAAAAATAAGCTTGGTATTTTTACAAATTTTATAAATGCTTTATTCAGCTTTTATAGAACTGGTTATATCCAGACCTCTCAGTGGTACTTCTTGGGAGAAGCTGACAGATCTTAACATATTGATGTATTTAAACGTCCGCATAACACAGTTTCGGTAGATTCCTAACAGACTGCACTACTCTCTACTCTTTCAGCTACAAGTTACCCGAGGAACCAGTTGACCATAAAATACAGTTAGATGAGAAATTAAGCTACAGCAAACCAAAAGCTTCAAGAAGTGTTTATAAAGCTATTAATTTAAAACACATACTTCACCTTAAAATTTTATACCTGCAGTTCTGGCAAGTTACACGTCTGAGCTCTCTAACTGAAAAAATGCCTGAAAATATTTCCCCACTTTTTCCTCCATGTTACCTATTTTGTTAACAATTAACTCAACTATGTGGAAAGCAAGATTAATTGCACTAAAAAAAAAAATTAAAGAGTGTATACAGACTTATGTACAGTCACTAGTTTTCTTTCTACCTAAACGAAACATGACACGAGAACAGAAGACAAAGTATCTGGTAACACTAAATTTGGGGTTTAACTTCTAGTACACAAAGTTCAACAAAAACAAGAAAATATGAAACAATTCTACAACTGCTGCAAAAATATTAGTTCCCCATATGACAACGGCTACCAACAACGTATTTACTCGTCACTGCAAGCAGAAACAAGCTTTCACTTCATACACTAATGACTTCTTAGCTACCCATACAGTCAAGTCCAATGCAAGATTTTTCCAGGAAAGCCCCAAAGAAAATGATACTGCTCTGACTTTTCATCAGGGGAATTGTGATCTATTAAGTTTAAAGAAGGGATGATGACCATATTAAATCAGGTTTAAAGTTAGCAATAGTCTACAACTGTGTTAGTACTTTGAAAAAGTCACGTCAGCAACTCCATCAAATAGAGGTGGTAACTATTTCAATTCAACCTTTCCTCCAAACTCAATGGCAACATATACCTGTATCTATCAAAGACCTGAATATTGTCAATAACACCCACCACAGTAAACTCTGAAGATTCACTGAAGTCCCTAAGAAAAGATAAGTAAAGGTTCTATGCCAAAAATGAAGCACACTCACCAGTACAGTAAGCTGAATTTTTAAAATTAATTTCCAGAAAACATTGCCAAGTCATATTTCTTTCAAAACACTACCTACTACTGTATCTCATGAGTACAAAAATACTATGCACTTTCTCAAGACATTATATTTATTTAGATAAGAATATACGAGGCATTCGTATTTAAGGAATATTGTGGTCACTCTCGAACAAAACACTTGAAACAAAAAACATTTTAGCCTTATTTCTGAATTCTACACTTAAGAATTTTAAATATTCCCTTACAAAAAATATAAACTGCTGGGAATAAAGTTTGCAAACAAGAGCAAGTAATTTTATACAAAACCAACATTACAGATCATCTTTTTCAAACTAAATCAGATGGTACTTCTAGTAAGCATTACTACGTTTTACTAAATAGCTATCTTCTGATTTTATAAGCCATATTTATCATTTCTGTATGTGGGGGTTTTTTAAAAAAAATCCCAGAATCAAAAAGCACTTTGAAAGAGAATGTTGCTTCCAATTCAGAGAAAGGAAAAAACCAGGCATAAGAGTATCAATCCTATTTTGGAAGCTGAAAATGGAACATGCATTACGTCACTGCTCCAGTAAAAACATGTTCATTAAAGAACCAGGAACAAAACTTGAAAGTCTCAACACTCTGCTTTCCTAATGACCAGGGGTTCAGGCTGGGATTCTGCAGGGCTCTTTTTCTTTGTTTCAGTTTTTAGTTACAGCATGTGATTTTTTTGATTTTTTTTTTAATTCTTTAACATCAGGACATTTACATTTTTTCAGTTCAATGCTGAAATACTTTAATCCACAAATTTTCAGTGTATTAAGTGAAACAAGGCTTGCAAAAAAAAAAATTAAGTTCATGTTAACTCTGAAAGATTAAAACATGTATTTGATAGAAACAAGAAGCATGACCTATGGGCACTTAATTGCAAAGACATTTTCAGTTACTCAAGACTGCCAGAATAAGAATGGAGAAAAAATGGGCAAACAACGAACACTAAAATCTATTACCTATTGTCCATTAAGAAAAAAGGCTTTACTTACTGCCATGTAACCAAATAAACTCTTATACCTTAGAAAGGTTTATTCAGATAACCAAGAAAATAAGCCAAGAAATCACCAACACAAAAATAAAACCCGTGTTTATTAATTAAACAGCAACTAGTCAAGAGAAGTCAACAGAAAATAACAAGTCTCTAACAACTGCAAATATACAGAAATACCATTCCAATCTTCAGACATAAGTACACTTTTTATTCTACTTGCAAAGACAGTAAATTCAAATGAAAACTTTCTCAGACAAGTACATTGCTGATTTACTACTACGTGAAGAAGTCCATTTCGGTCATTTATTTTTACAATACAGGACTCAGCCTCCCACTTTTGTCTACAGGCATGTTTTATGTAGAGGCAGAGAAGAAATATTTTTCAGCTAAGAATACAATCAGAGAAAAAACACACTGGTAAAAGATATTATTTCATTGAGGGGAGTCATTAAGTATCAGGATCATAGCTGCCCTTCCACATGCTAACAAGTTCAACATCAAATATATTGCAGTCCTTTAAAAAGGTATGCCAATGCAGATACTCAACACACATGAGTTTATGAACCCCAGCTGTTTATAAATCCCTGCTAAAAAACATACAAGTAGCAGTCTCCAATCTCCACCAGTAAGCACATAACTCATGATGATCAAGGTACTGTGCTATTGCTATAAGCCACAGACTATTTTTTTTTTTTCTGGCCAAGATCTTCATTCAAAGGTCTTGCAAGCACACTGCAAATAAACTATCAACTGGATACCAATGATACAGAAATACATTACCACACTAGTCATCTCTAAATCTCTCTGAAGTTCTATTTTCAACAGACAGCCACCTAGTAAGCAACAATATTCAGTTCTCCTTTTTATATACCATCACTTGTTTACCCCTAAGGATCAAGGCTTTTATGTAAAACAGTGAAGTGGGGACATTACTGCACTGGAGGATGGACTTCAAGAGCTATTTTAGTTTTTACGAAAAATAGTAGTTTGCTCTGACCTTTTGTTTTACTTCCATTTTCAAGCAAACATTCATGTAGAAAAATAAGGGCTTCCATTTTCAAGCAAACATTCATGTAGAAAAATAAGGATGGGTTATACAAACGTACATAAGTACTTCAGCATCCTTCCCCCATCTTCCATGCTACTCTGGAAGAAGGCTGTTCTTCAGATCCCCATACCTACACTAAAGAGGCATCAATTCAGGAATCTCCAAATACCATACTCATCATGGCATTTCTACCTAAGATATTTTGTCCAAAGTGATAACTTGCCTTTTATTTAACGTAACTAGGGTTCCACTATAAGTGAAACTTGGCCTTATTTTTACGGTCTACGCCGGGGCAGACAGGCTGTTGAGACACTTCTGCCCTAGCAAATCCTGGGACCTATATGCTTGAAAACCAACAGGTACTAGTACAGGGTTCTCACTGTTGTCTCTACAAGTCCAATAGTTCTTTTGTGCCTTAAAAGTCAGTCCCCCACATCTATCAACGATGGGGTTCTCTAACTGAAGAGTGCCAATGCTATCACTGATTCAGCATCATGCGTTTCAACAGTTCAAAGAGCTGGAGGCCTCTCTGTCTATACCAAGGAAAGCATACTTGAATTCTTAACATGCACATCATTTTTATTAAAATGTGGCAAGTGTCAAAAGACAACAACAAAACAATTATATACCACACTGCTATCCATCTTCAGTTCTCCTAATCAACTTAGTATGTGTGAATAAACTTAAAAAAAGACTTTGCATCCAAATAACATGCCCAAAGTCAAGAGCATAGACTGGGAACAGCAAACTGGAGCGGCATCAGAAATGCAAGCAGTCCTGTTGTTTTCAAGAGCTGTCCACTGTTGATTACTCAAATGTAAAATAAGAAAAAACATTTCTCTTGCCACTGAGCGATCAGATAGCAGGTGCAGCCACATAACCTTCCCTTCCTTCTTCAACAGTTGCAAACAATTTAAAGTTTTCTTTAGTATTTCAAAATGGAAATTTGGCAGCTTCATATGAATTTGAAACCACTAGAAACTCTACTGAAGACTTCAGCTACCTGCTCATGAGATTGTTATCAGCAACGCTCCACATGCTGCTCTGGCTTCAAATATAAAATGTACTCGCAGATACTACTCCTGATCTGTCTTAAATGTCTGACATGAAAATTTTCTCTCTCACCCCAAACATTCTTCCCCACAGTACCACTGCACCATCGTAAAGAAATCTCTGATTTACGTGACACGTCCTAGGAAGAACATTTCCAGTGAGGAAACCAAGTCTGAAATTAATTTCTCCAAGGCCCCGCTCACTCAACTTGGCAGACACTTCATCTGCAGCGAGCTTTAAGGCGTGTGAATTGCCAAAACTTTCGAAGACTGCGCATTACGAACTATTTGGAAGACAACAGTTGTCTCGCAACGTCAGGCTGGCAGCGGTTATAGAGCGCCGCTTCGCCAGCTGACACCTCCGAGGCAGCATTTTCAAGAAAAAAAAAACCTGAAAAAGCAGCCCAGGGGATGGAGCAACCTTCTTCCAAAAGGGCCTCTGCCGCCATCCTCCTCCCTCGCCCTTGCTTTCACTCCCTGGACCCCCTCTCTCCATGAAGCTCTCCCGCACCCAGCTCCCGCAGGGCACCGAGTCCCACAGCCACTCCTCGCACCTGCAGCCGCTGCCCGCACGCCCACCCTGCTGCCTCGTCCCCGGCCGCCACCTTCCTCCGGGTCCCCCCCCCGGGGCGGCTCCACCTCCCCGAAGGAGGCTCCTCGGCGGGCCGGGCCGTCGCCGCCGCCGCCGCCGTCCCCTCCTCCCGCGCCGGGCCCCCTCCCAGCCGCGCCCCCGGCGCCGCGCCGCTGGCTCTGCCCACCGCCCCCACGCCCCGTCCCGCCCTCCGGCGCGGCGGCGCCCGCGGGCATCGCGACGGGCCCCCGCCGCCTCCCTCTCACCTGCGCCGCTGCCGCCGCCTGCGGCCCGGCTCGAAGCGGCGCGGAGCGGCCTCAGCTCCGGCACCATCCGGGCGCCATTTTGTCTCCAGCCTCGGAAGTGACGTTGGGGGGAGGCCAGCGGGCAGGTCCCCCCGCCGCGGGACCCCCTCCGGAGCGGGGCCGGCCCCCGCTGCCCCCCACCTCCCCTCTGCCCCCCCCCCCAGTATTCCCCCCCCCCAGTATTTCCCCGAAACCGCCTCAGCTCATCCCACCTGCCGGAGCCGGCCTCCGCACCGCGGCCTCCAGCCACCACCCTCATCCCAGACAATGAGCTGTGGAGAAGAGCAGGTTCTCTTTCCCTATATTTTTTTTTTTTTTTTTGGTCTGTTTTCCTTCCTTTCGTAGTAATGCAGCTCTGCAGGGAGGTGGTTTTCTCGCCTCTGACTGAAAACGAAAATAAAACAAAAAAACCCTCAGTGGCTGAGGGGAAGTTATTTGAGTAACTGGAGGTGATGTGTGGAAAGATCCTCACCCCTGAGGTGGCGCGGGCGGTTTCTTTGGGCTAGAGCTCTGACAGGCTGAGACCCATTTTTGCTGCACATATATTGTGCTGTCCCGAGTAGAAGAATTTTTTTCTCACTGTAATTTCTGAGGAAGTACGCGAGAGGAAAAAAAAAAGCCATAGTCACCTCCTGGGAGATGTTCGTATTCGTATTGCAGGGCATAAGAGTGTCTCCCTTTCTTTAACTGGAAAAGTAAAATAATTATCTCTCTCACTTCAATTTTGTATTCATAATATTGTCAAAAGAGATGTAATCCTCCTGGGCTAGGACTGTTTTTTTACATGGAAAAGTTAAGATTTTGCCATTTTTCCAGAGTAAAACCCCCTGACTTAAACCCATGGAGATGGGAGGCATTAATACAGTTATAGATTAGAGGTCTAAAGTTCAAAAAATATTTTAAATTTTTTTAATTATTTTGTTTTCACATTCATTTTGCATGTACATCAAGGAGTAACATTAAAGCTGTCGATAAGCCTGGACACACAAAGTGCTCGTCCAGTACCAGGATAGAGGAGTCCCATTCCATGAAGCTGGAAGGTTTCCTTAGCAAGTAGCCAAGTAAATCACCCAGCTACCCACTCTTGTCAAACTGAAGCTTTTTAAAACAATCCCATGTATTTCCAACGAACATAGCTACAAAGATAACCTTTCAAGCGTAAAGAAGATGCATACTCTGAAGCCAGAGAATTTGAATGCCTCTGTAGTAATGCTTAACTTTACCAAGCAACAGCAGACTGAAAAATAACAGGACGCAGTGATCTTCCCACCTGGAATATGCAGGATATGTTTATATTTTAAAATGTTGCTTAAGTATACCAAAATCAACTTTGAAACCTCTAATTTTAGTAGCAACAAATCCTTATATTAATATGTTTAAACTAATTTAACTTATTAGGCTAAATTAATTTAGTTCTAATTTGGCTGTATTAACATTTCATTTTGTAAGTAAGCTAGACTAATTACACCTCTGTAAGTTTTGGCATTATTTTAAGAAAAGCCAAGGCTCCCATTTGACATGTTAGAGCCTTATACCTATAACAGAGAAAACAAAACCATAGAACAAAATACACACCATATCAGCTAGAGTACAAACCTTTCTACCTTTAATGTTAAGTATAAGCATCACAAATAATACAAATTATGACTTTCCTCAACATACTTATAGGTCTAGAAAAAGTTCCAAAAAAGCTCAAAACACACCCCTTTCAAGAAATAAGTTAGGCTATTTCTTTTTTCTTCTTTTTTTCCACTGTATTCTAGAAGTATTGAGATTGTAAACCAGGCAGGGTAGGTATCAACAAGCCAACGCACAAACTTACAGTGCTAACTACAAAATATTGATATTTTAAACATTTTCTTTGAGTTTATTAATTTTATTTGGTTTTTATAACTTAATTACTATAGAACTAATGTTTACTCACTTGTTCAAGGCTGAAAGGAGTAAAGGCTTTTGATCAAATATTGATACTACTTCTCTATTTCTTCCTGGTCAAGGCTGTGTTGGTTCTTCAGAGGCTTAATTTGAAGACTCACCCTGCTACTGTTTGGTAAACGTCACTCTAAAAGTCATGTTGGAAGACTAGTAATTTTAGGTTGAGGGCTGGAGTGTGAAGATGAGTTTATTTTCAGTGAGGCTGGTTGTCTTCCTTTTCCTGTATTTTTTATTTTCTTACAGTTTTTGCTTGGCCTTGGCTTTTTGTAGTGATAGAATAGGAATGATGTATAGCAGAGATTATTTTCTTGGTTTATACTTGGCTTAATTGAAGATTTTTAAATATTTTAATATATTTTAGTATTAAATGTTTATTCTTAAACAGCTGTGTTTTAATGGATGGCTTTTAAACCTTAAATTGTTTTTACTTGCTCAAAAACATTTTATTTCTTCTTGTGTAGAAATATAATGCTAAACCAATATGAAATTCTTTATAGCTGTATAATCACTTATGAAGACTATCTAACTCTGTGTTGCTTTTAACATTTACTACTTATTCTATTAACTATTTTTTGTTGTACTCTATTATACTTTAGGTGAAGGAGGGACTCTGGAAAAGCTGGAGCTCCGAACTAAGTAGAAACGGTCTTTTCTCAGGTAGCTAGTTCCAACTACTTACTTTTCTGTATGTAATTGCTACTAATACAAGGTTATAGTTTTATAATAACAAAAGCTAATACTTTCCAAAAAGTTTGTCTTAAAGTTCATAGTTTCTTAGAAGGTTTATGTTATAAATGTTAGAATAATTTTGAATGTGAAGACAAACTGTATTATTCCAATTTTTATTTTGAAGTCTGACACTTTAACTATAAGAGTAAGTAAAAACAAAGACTCTAAATGTTGAAAAGTTTGCTAATTATTCTCTAAGACACGATAGGCTTTTAGACTGATTTGCATTTATTATTTTATCTTCCAGTTAAGGAACTCGCACTTGTAGGTGTTTTAAAGAAGTGCTAGTTCATTTTTTTCAGTCAAAGTCCTCAGAGTAAAGAACAGTAATATTTTTTAGATATCTGTATGAAATGTAGCTGTCATAAGCATATTACGTGTATGACTGTAAAAAGTGGGAAAAAAAACCCAACTTGTCTGGTGCTCTCAGTTTATCAGTAATTTTGGTAACTAACAGTTGCAACATTATTATTGGAATGAGCTGTGTGTGTAGTCCTGGTCTTTCCATAGGTATTCCTAAACCATTTACTCAACTGTGTCAGCTATTTGGTAGTAAACATGCTGTTGTACCTGTATCCTATTTATTTCCATTATTATACAAATGGGTGCACAGTCTCTTCTAGGCTTGATATGTGTAATTTTTAGTTTGAAACATTCCCCCAAGACCTCTCAAAGAATAAAAGGATACTCAGTGCATTAAAGAAATCATTTCTGACCAAGAAACTTTCTTTTAAACTGTAAGCATCACTACTGTATATATATAGTAAAAGGTTCTCATTTAGTATTGCATAGTATAGCATTTCTATTTGTCCTACAGTAGATTCTTTTTCTTTCCAAAATTCAGGATGACAGAAGTAATATGGAGAAAAGATAAAAGCATGAAAGAAAAGTGAGAGGAAAGAGGTAGGGTACTTCTGCCTGCTAGAAATCTTATCAAAAACTTTCTAAATACTGCACTGAGTCTGTCTGCCCACAACTCAGCCTCTGCATCACAATGATGAATTAGTAATAAAAATATCTATGACAACAAGCCAATTGTCTATGCTCTAGATCTCCTTAGGATAGAGATAGGAATGCCTGTGATGAATGCTAGCTTCTGGGTGTAATAGTAACTACTAACTTGACAAAGTTAGTACAGGAACTTCTACTGTAAAAAATAGAATAAACAAACACACAAGGGGTGCAAATAAGCAATACTGCAAATATAACAGTGTCTACGTCAAATGATTGGTGAATCTGTTATAAGGGTATCCTTGAATAATAAAATGTTAGTTTTGTGTGATAAGCAATCACTTTAAAATACACACTTTGCTTTGGAATTGCTTGAAATAACTTGAGTGTTGTCGTTAAGCTGTCCAATAGCAATACTGATCTCTTTAAGTGTCAGTGGGACTCATTAAACCAAAAGAAGGTAGACAAGAGGCAGTAAAATTGCTTTGTAGAATCCTTGTATTGTTCATACAGTGACTTGCAATGGATTAAATTCTACATCATCTTCACAAATGTCTGCTGCCTTTTGAGACACAAAAATATGGAGTAATGTGGTATCCATAAACACAAACTTTCACTTTCTCTGTGAAAGTAGACTTGAAGATTTGGAGAAACTTGAGGCATAAGGCATGATTTCTCAGCTCAGTATTACATATATGGAACTACAGGGATTCCAATTATTCTACCTTAGGGGCCTCACTGGTAGTTTCCCAGCCTGTGTATTTTTGGTTTACCCCATCATTCTTACTCTTAAGCAGCTGTGCTTTGCTCGAGTAGACACTGTTGTTTTCCAACTAGCTGCCACTTAACCAGGTTTTATATATTTAGTCTGCATGCTTTGAGTGTGAGTAAAATAACCTCCGTACCTTCAGTACAATTTTTTTCCATATGCTGCTAATGTAGTGAGACCCATAATCTTGTAATCAAGTATGTTTTTCCCCTGTTTTCTTGTTGATTATCCAAGTTCCAAATAATTGACACTTTCCTGTGCTCCTGCTGTGATTCAGTTAATATATAGCTTTTAAAAGTGAAAGGTGGACCAGGAAGACACTGGTATTTAATACCCTTTCTTTTAAAGAAATGTAAGAGCTGCGTGAGGTAGTTGAATCTGGCATATGTACTTCTGAATCAAATGTATTAATTTCTTTCATTAATAATTGCTGCTTTTCCCAGATAGAATGTTAGGTGTTATTTCAATACTTCACTTCAAACAAAACACCACCAAAGGGAAAACTTGGATGAGACTTGCTCCTGTTTTGCTGTAAGGCCTTACTAACATTTGAGAGGAAACTGAGGATCTGTGTAGTTTGGACAGTATGTTTTTAAAGCTATGGTAGGGTCCAACAGGACAGAATCTTTGTCAAAGTTCAAAGCTACATTTCTTTCTGGAAATAATTAGTGTTTATCTCAACTGTGATAACCAAAGTACTGACACAAATGGAGTTTCTTATGCGGATAAAGGGATTTGTAGTTTAGGAATGTCATTATATGCTTATTTCCAAAAGGTGGAAAAGGATGTAGAGAAGCAAAATTCTGTTTTATGTCTGGCCTGGGATTAATATTGCTAGTTTGGAGTCATTAAATAGCAGAAACTCACCTTATTTATAAATATTTTAGCATGTCATTCTTGATGTAGAAGTCTTCCATGTATGAATCCTAGGGCTCTCAAGCTGCTCATTTAAATTATAAATGTCTCTATGAAGCTTACTGCAACATGCAACCTTCTCAGAGTGAGAAATGCTATAGCAGGCCCATCACTCCTTGTTTTCAGAGGTATCCAAAACCCGTGAGGCTAACAGACTGGCAGCGTTAAAAAGGCAGGTGACAGATTTTGGCTAATTGTAAGGGGAACATGACAGAAACTTTCATTGTTGCAACAAAAATACAGCTTCCAATATCAACATTGTCTCCAACACTCTTATTCTATAACTCAGTCACTTCCTTGTAGTGTTCTTCACTTGTATCGGGGCACACTGTGACTGTTAATACTGTTTTTCCAGAACCCATAATTCAGTAACACTGAACAGGAACAAGCTGTCTAGTTTTAGCATAGTCTGTGCTGGTCTTTGTTCCTCTCTTGCCCCCGTTTATTGCCAGATAGACTTCTCAATTTTCTTTGCCTGGAAGTTTTTGCTTTTGTTGGTTATGTCGTGTAGTCACTTACTAGATAGGTAGATCTGGCTATGTGTGTACAAGTCATCTTTATTTTCCCTGCATTTACATTGAGAATATATACCACCTGGTGGTGTTCCAGCGGACTTGCACTTAATTTGCACTATTTCTGGTGGTCAGAGAAGCCTACAAATCTTTAGTTGATTAAAATTCTGAGCACTTAAATTTTTTTTTGGTATTCTGAAAATATTAATATTGCTGCTATTGTGCTCTCTAAAGTAATGAACTATGTTTTAGGTTACCTGGGTGTGCTTAAGCACGCACAGGCACATAATACCAGCACACAGCAGAGACAAATACTAGCAAAACCTTTTTTTGTAAATCTGGGTGTCTGACTGAATATATTCAGGGTGACTGAAAAGGTGACTCCTATGTGGTTAGAGACAGGGAACTTCTTTTGTGTAGAAGTCTTAGGGAGCCATGGCATGGCAGGAAAGAATGTTTATAGAAAAGGTTTTTCTCATCAGAGGGTCTGAAGTAGCCTTGAAACTAGCTAGAGCCAAGTGATACCAATATGGCCAATTCTTCTCTTGTTAATTGGACAAGGTCTCTATTATCAAAACTTTCTGTGCTATTCAAGTTTGTTCTTATAAACATAGGAGACAACGTGCTGCATGGTATGGCTTAAACTAATCATTTCTCTGGGAAAGACTGATAGAGCTGAATGGCTAGGGTTACTGGTTACTTAATAGCTCTGAATTTAAGTAATATTACCATTTTTCTCTAAAAGGGCATTTTTGACAGATAAAACAAAGAAAACAAAGAATTGGCTGAGCTGCTAAGATAACTTGTACTTTAAATGTCCTGGGGAATGAGACTCTTGGTACTCAGGCACTTAAGTATTCCTGCTTCTTTCACTTCCTTCTGGTTTAGGTGATCCTTTCTAACTTAGCCTCAAGATCCTTTACAGTTCTTATTTTTATTTCTGCTTTCTTCGGCCTGAGTCATCTTTGCACTGTAGCAGGTTTTGTTATAAAAATCTAATTTTTCACAACTTAAAGCAGTATCCAAGCTTATTAATGGAGTTTTACACTACTCATAAATGTCTCACGGTTTGCTAGTCATTCTTGTCTGAATTTGTTGCTTGCCTGTTATACTGTGCGTAAGTTCCTCATCTGCTGGCCAGTGCGTGCTTCTTTTCCTATAACTATGGCGAGGTTCTCTTTCAGGACCACTTTATGGAGTTGATGGTCATAGCTAGTTAGACTTAGCTATTTGGCTTCCATATGCGTGCTCCAAGTGGCCTTCCCACAATTCCCCATATGACTAACTTCAGCAAAAAGATAATCAGGGTCTCTGATAAGGCAGGGTAATGGTGTCAGCTCAGTGAAGTGAGTTCACTACCTCCTGATCACAGGCTGTGGAACCAGAGACTTTATTTTCTCCATTTTATAGAACAGATGACTTCCGTCCAAGACTGAATAGACATGCTTCACTTGAACATTGCCCTCTCCAGAACTTGACAGCTGCTGAAAGCTTCAGTCCATCAGGTAAGTTATGTAGGACTTTCGTAGCCATTACCTGAGTACTACTCCTACTTACTGGCTAAAATTCATCTGTGTCAATTACACCGACAGTGACACAAGGATAAAGATAAGGTCCATTTAAATTTAGATAAGTTTATCAACTGACATTGGATGGTATCCATTGCAAACTAGAGCAGATGTTTCAGGACTGCCTCTGTAAACTGGTTCAAACACTACATGATTTGGTCCAGAAAATGGATGACCATGAGTTTCTTAGCTGAATTAATCACTTAAATATTTCTTGTGTTTAAGTAAGTTTATGTTGGGAGAAGATGTTGGCGATACTCTGGAAGGGAAAGCATTGTAAGAATAATGTTTAACTGTTGTTTTGGCTACCTACTACTTGTGTAGTGACAAGCTGCCTCTGAGGATGAAGTAGCACTGAGTATGGAGAAAGCATCTGGTTGTTGTCTGTACTACTGTTTCTTCCAACTTACAGCAATTAGATCGATCAAAAACACTTGAGGTGCTGTATAGGTGGTGTAAGCATATTCTGTGAAACCAATATGTAACTTTGGTTTTTCTGGAAGCATTTTAAAAACAAAATCAGGCTTGATGGCTAGGAGGCGATATATAATAATCCAAAGCTTTTCTATTATGAACATGTTCATTGTCCTTGTAAAAATGCCTTCAGTAATTCTTACCACTAGCTGGTGCTAGGATACAGTTTACTGAGAGTGCAGTCTTGGTGCATCTGCATTATTAGCCTGCAGTGAGGAGTCTTTTGCTTTAGTATTCTGCTTGTGTACTTCTTTATATATTTCTTCGTGTCAGGTGTATCAAATCTTAAGTCATTCTTGTGGTTCTTGCTCAGTTTTCTGCATGAAATGCAAGCATGCTTTACCTCCTCAGATACTTCTATTACTTTCCACTCAGTCAATCAAGCATACTTAATGTGGAAGTAAGCTAATTATTAATCATGACAAAATGAGCTAGAAAAATGCATCAGGAAAACTGTTTTCAAGGAGTAACTTCATAATTGTGAGTTAAATATTTCTGAAGTTTAGCACTTCTAGGTTTAAATGAACAGATGGCAGGGTTTGCCTCCCTGTGAGTTGTGGTTAATAGCAATGTGTGTTTTCATAATCTCATTAATATTTTGTCTCTTACAAAGAGCTACATCTTAGTGCTAGGAGTATCTTCCCCAGGCTAAGTCCAGCTCTGGATCACAGAGGTAACTTTATGCAGCAACTTATACTATGTAAATTCTTTCACTACTTTACTAATAAAGCAAAGGCTGACTGTTAAAAAAGTAAACTGTGTTTTATTATACAACTTACCTTCAAGGGCTGGGGTTTGGGTCAATCTCTGTTACCACCACTTTCTAGAGCTATGTCTAAGTTGTGAGAAGTGGACTTTTCTTAATTCTCTTTGTATAAACAGCTTGCATGGATGTAGGCAGGAAAACACTGACAGTTCTGCAAATGGCTGTCCCTTAGTTCTCAGCAAATTGCATCAGTCCTAAGTGCACAGGAGAGAATGTTCCTTCAAGAAAGAAGCTAGCATCTGTTATGCTATGCTCAGCTATTACTGATTATTCAACTCTTGTGTTTTTTTGCAAAATGGTAGATAGGAAATGAGGCAATGTCAGCTCTTCCATCTCTTTTCCCTTGAGTGCACCTGCTGAACCTGCTAATTCCTTCCCTGTTTCCTGCACAGGATGAATCAAAAATGTCATGAGGCAAAATATCCACAGGACTCTAAAGGAATGTGTTATTTGAGGATAATGTGGTTGATAAAAGCAGGAAATGGAGTTGCTTCCCACCTCACAGGAGGCATACAGTACTAATTTCCTAAGACAAACATCAGTACATTTAAAATTGCCTTGTTAGAAAATGTTGAGTCCTTCCAGAGGGAAGGAGGAAGTGTTTTAATAAGGATTTATGTTCATCCACTTCTAGTCGATGATTTCACTCAGTTGCTGGTCAGTACTGCCTTTAAGTTTTTACCAGATGGCAGTCTTATTGTAGGAAAAATCAGTTAAAGGGTTTATGTATTACAGAGAAATCCATTTTCTTAAAACATCAGTAGCTTCCTGTCCTGCATAGGAGAAAGAAGAAAGAGGGGTTCTCTGAAGAATAGGACAGATTCTTTCTACCATTTTTCTCCTCACGAAACAGAGGGAGCTTCTATTTTTACCCAGCGCTTATTGGAATTGTTGCTGCATTTCATCAATATCACTCTTACTGTGCTCACTTTCCCATTGGAAGATAAGGTTGCAATTACTTTCTGCTAGTGCATCCTCTTTCTAGATTACTTTTTGTTGGGAAAACTAAACCTGGTTTATACCAGTGTTGCTGTACCATTTCAGAAGAAAAATAGTCCAGTTCTAAATTAGATGCAGAGCACAAAAGATTCAAGTTTACTTGATAGAATTGCATTATAATTTATGATGCTTTCAGAAAGATGAGCCATGAAAAAATCCTTCTTTCCCTTTTAATCTTCCTAAGGCAGATTTAGCAATGGGGAGGGGAGAGGTGCAAAAATATTTGCTGCGAACTCAATCTTTATTGACTAAAAAGCAGTTTTTCATTTGTAGAGGAGTGCATTCTGGGGTTTTATGTACTATAAGCACAAAGAGAAGCTATGTTACTGATATGCATCATGAGGCATATTACAGGAAGAATACATTTGATTGTGGTCTACACTTCATGTCAAAATCCAGAAAATACCCAGCAGAAATCATCAAAGCCATCTGACTTCCTAATGGACTATAGTTACTATATTGGGGGAAGTTTGCTAATGAATACAGCTCTAGTCTAACAGAACCAGCACACAGCTCAGTAACTCATACACAGAGAAGCTGAACCTTTCTGACAGTATAGTTAAGTATTGGTATATTTTGCTAGAGGGTGTGGTGGACTCTGCAGAAATCTTTCAAAAGCTTATTTTTTTGAAAGCTGTGTTCTCATTAAACCAAATTAATGAGCTTGATTTGAGGCATGTCTTTTGAATTTCTAGACTGTTAAGGAAAAAGTAAGCTTAAACTCAAATTATTCTTTTTGGGAGAATCTGTATGTGTACACTTACTGATTCAACAGATTTGCTGTAGAGGGAGGATCCGACACTGAGTGCTTTGAAGAGCAACTCTTTTGTACCCTTCTGTCCCCATCAGTATTCCTTCTTCAGTAAAACTTGTTTCTTTATTTCAACTTGGATAAAACTGGGAATGGTTTAATGTAAGGAGGTCCCTTCTTTATCCTTTGAAGAACCTATTTCAGAAGGTTTTAAGGGCAATTGGGGAAAAAAACAGCTCATCTGTATCCAAGTGCATTTAAGTGAACTTCAAGGTTTAATGTGTGGTGATTCATGGGGTCCTGATTGCACATAAAAATAAGGATGTTGCATTTCTATGTAGTAGAATAATACTGCAAGAGTAGCCCAGGATGGATTGAGTGGTTCCTTATCCTTGTATTTGTGCTGTGAGATCCCAGAGAACACTTTAGAACTATGATTCTATGATAACCTGAAGTGTAGACCAGGAAAAGATTGGATTGATGACCTAGAGCCCCTGTATGCCTGACCCTGGACAAATGGGGTTTTGAGACAAACTTGTAATCTGTCAGAACAAAACATTTTTAAGAATTTTTTTCCCCTGACGCTAATTTATCTGAATACTGATGTGGCTTACCATCTGAAATAGTCCCCACAGGTGGGCAAGTCCATTGTTCTGTTTTAGCTCAATCTGGAAATGTGAATTAAAATTAAATTTTAGTGAAGACTATGTGTTGCAGTTCTCAACTTTGCCTGCTCCTTCCATTTTCCACTTTTTTTGTGGATGGCACTGTTTGGTTTTGGTTTTGAACTCTCAAAATCAATCATCCTTGCCAACTGCTTTCTGGAAACAGAACACAACCTTGAAAATCCATGGAATGTGCAGCACTCCTTGTCTGCGAAGACACTTGCCAATTTAGCATTTACCAGAGTCTGAAAATCTGACTTCTCCAGCCTGGAAGAGCCTAACAAGCTACATGATTGAATGGGGATCTTTGTGTTGCAGTCCAACTGTTTGTTGCAGAGCAGGGGGAGCTGTGGGTTTGGTCCGATGCCTAAATCCACAAGGCCTGGACAAAGACACATGACTAGTGTGATGCTGGGTTTATTTATACGTAAATGCCTCCACACTGCAGCTGTGAAAAATGTACAAAGCACTAATTCAAACTTCTCATTATGGCACCTAGTGTCAAGTTACATATCCGCTGTTACCTTCTGTATCTGTCAGTAGTTGTCTAACAAAACTAAATGCTGAGAACTTCAGTATGATTAATACTTCAGGTTAAAAACTGTCTGGAAAAGGATGGGTATGGTTAATCTGATACTTCATCGAGTAGATGCATATAAATAGCCGTAACGATGTCTTCAGGCATGGTGTAGGGCATTTGTGACTTAAGCTTTAAATTGCAGGGGTTCAGTAGCATCTACACTGCAAAACTTCAGATGGTGGAGGAGAAATTATTTTTAGATAGAATGGTTTCTCATCAAAAACAATCAGAGCATACTGCTGACCTAAGGGTTCTCGGTAGATTCAGTAAGTTGCCTTTTTTTCCCATGTCCTTTGTTGCCATCTTACATTAAAGAATCTTAAGGATCATGTTACCATAAAACATAGTGGAACATCACTTCATTTGAAGTAATATGAAGCTGCAACAGGACCAATGTTTAAAGATTCCTGGGTTTTCCCTTACCTGTGGTTATTACCCTTGGCAAGTCACTTAATCTGTTTATCATACTCTCCTGAACTGGAGGTAGTACTTGCCATCCTTACGTGAATGACACATCAGCGCTTTTGAGTTTGAGAACTTTACAGAAGGTGTTAATGTGCAGGTTGTTCTTACTTTTTAATGAAACAATACATGGTTAAGATACTTGCAATAGTACCTGCATACTGCAGGTGCTCTTAAAATAGTAATTGCATTTAAAAGCAATTGTTGCATGTTTTGATTGGTATTTAACTATAAATGAACACTTTTTAAAATAGGAGTAACTTGAGATCTCCGTAATTCTTCTGGTTCATACTTAATTGTTGCTATTTTTATTGAATTCATTCTTCTGACATTTTCTTTCTTATAGTAAAAACATGCCCTAGATGAACTCTTATAAGAATGGCTGTACTGATGCTTAGAAGTATTATAAATATTGATGCATCAAGTCATTGCTTTCATAGTATACTACTGCTGTATATCTTCCCCACAGACACAAATACAAGGGAACAAGTATGTTTATGATATTTTTTTTAGTGACATCTGGCATTCTCACAGGAAGCCTGGTGCCTGCTTGTCTGTTAGGGGGAGCTACATTCATGACTCAAAAGACAAGCTGCAAAAGGGAACATTACTGTTACTAACTATAAAGGAATGAATGTGATCAGGAGTAAGGACTTCAAGTTAAAAGCAAGTGCTGATATATTGAATGTTGTTCCCTGTGAGTAAAAATCAAACCTGGCCAACTGGTGAAAGTTTGGAGCTGTTGTTTCTTGATGGGTTCTCATGCATAGGAAGTCTCCTGACCTTGGGCCTTGATTCTGCAAGCACGTATACTGATCATTCATTTCAGCTTACAGAAGTATTTGCCCTAGGACAATGTGCTGTTTGACTTCTTGCAAAGCAGAAAAGATCCCATCTTCCACATAAATTCTACCAAAAAACACGTAGGTTGTGTTCAACCTACCTTTGAAGTCCTGAACTAGTATTGGGAAACTAGGTAGTACAAGTCAATGAAAGCTCAGTCACAGATCATTGCAGTAGTTTGCATATGGAATATAGACCTCTGCATGGATTTTTAGTCTGTATTTCTAGAACATCTGTATCATGAAGTTACAAAAGGGAATTGAAGTAAGAATTCTTCAGTAGCATATAAATAGATAACAAATATGACAAAGATTTTCATGAAGAAGCCATTGTTTCTTGAGGTTTGCTTGAGGCTGAATGGAATGTTCTACACTTGCAGCAAGGTGGTATGAATCATCAGAATATTAAATGTATCACTGTAGCAGCAGTTGCTGTTTCCTCATGTTGACAGACTAATGGAGGTCTTCTCATTCTTCGGAGCCCTTGCTTTCTTTAGCCATATACTGAGTATCCTGTACTCCAGCTGATGATAATCAGAAGGAAATTAATGTCTTCACACTTTTGCAGGTTCAGATTTAGTACAGCACAATACTTAATACTGAGTCTCCAGTGCTAGAAGGCCCCCCAAATTGTTTTGGGGGACCATGGGCCATTTGGTTAGGGGTTGATTTCACCTAAGATTAATAAAACCCTCTTTAAACTAGAGGGCAGAATATAAGGGCACAGTTAAGACCAGAAAACTTAGATAGCTGGTATATGAAGTTAAAATGGCTCTTAGTGAAAGATTCTGGAGTAGGAGCAGAGCACAGTTTACTTTAGCAGAATGCAGGCTGTTCAGCTGGTGTTCTCTACATGATCTAGGAAAAATCAGAACTTCCTAAAAAGGCTGTCTGCTCTAATGCTACACATTTTTCAAATGGGGTCTTGCTACTTCTGGTTTAACCAATATTCAGAACAGGCATAAGAACGGTGTTCTCATTTTGTGGTATTTGCAAGTTAGCAGCAACTGAGCTAGTGCAGAAGAAACTGGTGACATCTGTGCTATTCCCTACAATGGCTGAATAATTCATAATTCCATATGGCATGCATTTGGTCAGACATCGAGTGCATCTTACAGGGTATTTTCCAGTACAGACAAGAAATTGTTACATCTAGAGTAACAAATTACTATTCTTTTACGTTGCCACAATAAGAAAAAGCTGTAATCTTCCTGCTTTCATGTGATTTTTACATGCATTTTTAGCTAATTCATATAAGTCACACAAGCAAATAGAACAGTCATACATGAAACTTGGTAATAATTCTTCAAAAACAAGTGGGATGTATGGACACTTAGAAACAAAATACCTGAAGTCATCTGGCCCCCTTTAAGTACTGTAACCGAAAAAGTACAGGTGCAAAGGATGCTTGTGTAAAAAGTTAAACTCTTTCTTGCCAAGATAAATGTCTTCAAGTGAACTGAATCACAGGGATTGGGGAGTGTATTAAGGTGTGTGTGAATTGTATTTCAGGGATGGGACTTTATGTGCTTATCAGTAAGAGACTGCAGACTTGCTTTCTTGAAAGATAACTGATTTAATATACCAAAACTTTCAGAAATGAAAGTTTACCCTAACTGCATGACTTTGTTACAAGAGTAATGCTGCAGAATACAATGAGTCATAGGTAAAAAAAATTTACTGACACTTAAGTTAAATAAAGATGCCTTTAAAAAAAATAAGTTAAATTGAGGTCCCATGGCTTTAATAAAGGTAGTGAAAACTTTGCAGCCTACTTCAAGCCCACTGTTGGGCCTTGGATTTTGGACTTTAAAAATGTCCAATACCAACTTAGCTTTAGTAAAGAACTGACTTAAGATACACACTAGGCTTAATCTTGTTACAGATTTTTATATAGTGCATATGTGACTTTGTACAGTGGTATCATTAATTTTTCCCTTTAGTTTTATGCAGCTTTTGAGTGTAAACAGAAATAAACCAAATGAGATTATGCTGGAGGTGACACATGAATGTATTATTCCATGGTATTGTACTACTGTGGACAAATTCTGGGACGCATATGCTCTGCCTGTTTACATGTTTAATTTTGAAGATAGTTTCATTTATCAGTGTCAAATGAGTTGTTTGTAGACACTGCACTGACAAGACAAGTAGCAAAATAATTTAGGAAAATTGAGGAAAGTTTAAAACATGTTATAGGGTGGGTTTTTTTAAAGAAAATAAAGAACAATTATTGTAAAATAAGACAATTTACATTATAATTTTTATTTCCAAAGCTCAGATTGATATGATAGTTAATGGCACATGAAAGAAACAGAAGAGCAAGTCTAGATAAGTTGACATATTTAGCAATTATTGACCATATGGATTATCATGATTTTTACACCAAACATTTAAGTGACTTAAAGGTTAGAAAACACGATGCATTGCAGCCACGTGACATACAAAGCCTTTGCTCTGAACTCTGTGCGTTCAGGTACTGCTGCACTAAATATGCCACAGAAAAGCTGTAGACTCCAAAGGTGCTTTATACCTCATTAACATATTCCGATCTAGTGTTGCACACACGTTATCAAACAAGCCAACTATACAGTTAGAAATGAGACAGTTAAAAAGTAAAAAAATTGTATACACTAATTCAAAAGCTTCTACATGTTGCCTCTAAAGCATGCTGAGTAACTGGTTAAAGTGACCCATCAAAATTGGGTATTTTCCAAGCACCCTTTAATTCAGGATGTGTATTTCAATCCCTGCATGTCTCTGCATCAAGAGAAGACAGGAAATTGCTGGTGCAACAGTCAGATGAGCAAGCTTTGAGTTGGTAGGTCAGTTCCAGCTGGGCCTACCATATTTTGTCACATAATAACATAAGCATCAAGAGCAGAAAATCTGTATCAATAGTGGAAAGATTTTAGCTTCCAATATCTAGTATTTTCTAGAAAATTTGTAAATAATCGGTTCTGTGAAGCAAATTTTTCCTTTTTGATACATCATTTGGTAGATAAACATGCCACGAGCACTTAACAAGCCAAAAACACTTAAGAGATTCTGGATGTGTTTTTTAAAGAAATGCATAAAATGCAATGTGAAATAATCTTTGGTAGCATTTAAAAATATTACCTGCAAATCGCATTTCAGATGTAAATCTCATTGCTGCTGGGTTTTTTCTTACTGCATAATCTTTTTCTTTCTTCTAGTAAACTCCTGGCTAGTAAAAATCCTATTAAATGTTCTGTACTCTGTAGTTGGGGGGGTGGGGGAGGGAGTCCTTAGAATTGTGTGGGATCCCCATAGATATGGAATTCTTTAACCATATTTTCCATGGATCATCTTCTCACACCAATACAGGAATAGTCTTTAGTTCTTATAAAATAAGAAGCACTTGTATCTTCTGGCATAGAATGGCATGGCTGCTTGCTTCAACTGTTTTCAGGGCCTGTAAAAAAAAACACAGACATTTTATTGTTGTTCATAGTTACCCAAATGTTAGTTACATGATCTTTTCCTCCCTTTCCTTGTCTTTCCTGTCACTGCTTTATTTCTCTTCCCAGTTCATATTTTGCTTTCTCCTAACACTGTGTGAATAGTATTTGTTAAATGTAGTGTGGATTTCTTATTACTTGGGAGGTTTTAAAGCACTTTAGATTTGCGTGGCACAAGTGAATCCTGTTGGTACCAAAACAGCTTCCAAAAATGTCCAGAGTAATAAGATAAAGGTTATTTCAGAAGTTGGCACTTTCAGAAGTTGGTCCCGTAATACTTCATAGTGAATTTTACCCTCTCTGCAGTAGAGTAATTAAAAACCCATGCACCTGACAAGTACTGTAACAGCATGCATGCAGTATCTGGCAATTTTTTCTGAAGCACATGAGGGGGTTTAGATCACCCACATTACATTGGTAGCTCTTGCTGAATCGATAGGCACTGTATAACATGTGAAAATAGGTTATTTTGCCAAAATAGAAGCATTAGAAATTTCCAAAGTGATTCCTGTGACCTTGCTCAGAGGATAATGCTTGTTTAAAAAGCCTGATTAGCAATTTACTTACGAGTACCTGCCTGACATCTTCCTTACAACAGCGATTATTATTCCTGCGAGGATTCCAACTGCAACTATGATTCCAATAATTATTCCAACCAGTGCAATTGTTTCCAGACCACCTGAAAGAGGAAATTGGGAATGTTAGCATGTTTCTCATGGAGACCATTGATAAGAGGCTACTGATAGAACTGACACTGTTCTGCTGCATCCCATTCCTTGGGGAAAATTTCCTTATATCTTGTGAACTCTGAAGCAGGTTTGGTAAGTTCAGCAGGCTTATTTGTAGCCTGCAGGCCTGCAGATGTGCCTTTGGGCTGGAGGGCTCCATATAGATGTGGCTATGGAGACAGTAATCAGGTGAACCAGAGAAGGCAGATCAGGGAGCACGTTGTGGCTCCTCCCGAAATTTTAAGAATAGCATGGGCATAGCTAGCGGCTTCTAGAAGGGTATCGCCTGGCAGTTAAGTTCTCCCTTGTCTCTATAACCATTTATTCTGTTTAATACCTTTTTCAGTTTTCTCTGGTTCCCCACTCAGTCCACCTGTAAAGCCAGAAAGAGAATAATTACTTAATTACTCTGTACAGAGTTTTGCATCCCCAATTTATAATGCCATATCCAAGGAAAACTTTTATCAACTACATCACAATGGTTTGAGGGCTGTGTAATAGCTTATTCTTTTGATAGGGAATGAGCGAATGAAAAGCTTGAGAGAATGAGTGCAAAGAGCTCTCTAAAGTAATAGAAATTAAAATCTAAGGGACTGTCATCTGATATATACTAGTGAAAGTTAAGTGTGATCTAGTTAAGATCAATAAGGATATACTTGGTATAAAAAAATTATAATTAAGACAGAAATCAGATTTTAGTTGTCTGAGTGATTTATGCTGATAAAATTTTGCCCTGCTCTCAGTGTATCTGCTGAACTATTTTTCTATTTATAAAGGCTTTTTGTCAGTTTAAAAGTTCCTTAAATTCCTTAGGATTTTTTTTGTGTGTGTGTGTAAGATTGTACAAAATCTGTTTAGTACACTTCTCTGTTTCTGGAATTGAATTTGTAGCTGAGTCCCCATCAGAAGCAGATGAAACACAAATGCTATTTTTAATTCATTAGAAGTATGTCATCCTGAATGTTTACCATATCCTTTAGGAAAAGTCTGAAAATTCTATCTAAAATTCAAATCTGCTGAACACTGCTTCTATTATTTAATGGTAAGCCAAGACAAGAGATCTACACTCTTAGCAGAGACAAGCAGGCTGGGAAAAGCAGATAAAAGCACATACAATTTTTAAACAAATGTGTCTGATTTATTGAGGGATATGAAACTGCTGTAGAACACGGAAGCTTCAGAAAGAAGCTAGCCAAAGCAAGTGTTTGCTCATAGCTGTTGTCTAGAGGTAATTGGCTTAGGCTACTTAGGGGAGAAGTAGTAAATAATATACATACTACAGGACTTTGTAGAAATACAACTGCCACAGGATTTGATTTGACTATCTGTTTCAAAGCAAAACCTATATGCTAAAAACAAACTGACTTGAAATGTGATTGACAGACTGCCATTCATGTGAATTAAGTTTACCGCTAATGTATTCTGACAGGTGAATCTGATATATTTGCGAGCCTCACAGACTTCCAATATTTGTGGTCTAAGTTTTGAGTTTGTACTTCAGGTAAAGTGCATTCTGAGCATCTGTTGGCAACAGCTACTACTGTTCGCATAAATCGGAGAAACTGTTCTTCATTTATTTAGACACTGTGCTAAATTTGCGTTTAGTTATCAAAAAGTTGGTCTGGA
The DNA here is from genome assembly GCF_900496995.4 of Aquila chrysaetos chrysaetos. NCBI lineage: Eukaryota > Metazoa > Chordata > Aves > Accipitriformes > Accipitridae > Aquila > Aquila chrysaetos. Next base: position 6,767,130 of record NC_044009.1, on the reverse strand, counting down.
AACAAAAAGACCTTTTTTCTCATAATGGCTTATCTGACCATTTTAAAGTGAGATTTGTTAAACTTATGACCAGTCATTGATACTGTAACAGGACTGGAATATCACAGCAGAAAGTACAATGCTTGTGTTCTCTCACTTTTTACTGGTATGCACAAGACTAAACAGCTAAGAGCAGTCCTGGTCGAAAAGCCACATAGAGTATGTGCCCGTTTATTTGTGCCCATACATTCTTCTATACACAATCAGACACAGAAGCATAGGTACTCAGCAAGCTCTCTGGAAGACAGCTAAGCAGGCATAAGGTAAACAGGTCAGAATGCACTTTATCAAGCTTTTGTACTAATCTGTTGCTCATTGACTACTGTATGAACAGGGGTGCAATTTGCTTTGTATGTGCATGACAGTAATTTGTGTCCCTCCAGGGAAGCAAAGGCAGACAACTCGGCAAAAATCAAGAGGGCAGCTAGGTTGTAACAGTTATGTTTTCTGCATTTGATGACCTTTGAGTTGGTCCAGAAAAAAAAAAAAAATTCTTTTTCTGGAGAGCTGTTTGATTTTCATACTAATCTGAAAAGAAAGTGAAGGCTTCAGAGAGTTATTGCCTGCCTTGGGGTAGAACTGGCAGTGCATTGGTGAACAAGATCATATAGCAACTCACTCCTTTTGTCAGCGCACAGCTGTTATGAAGTTAGGATGCAGAGTGATTATTAAGGAGTAATTTTAGAAATCTTACTTTTCCCTTTCCAAAATCAGCAATGCTACCTTTGGCCGCACCTTAAACTTGGTATTTGAATTTTCCAGATATTGTTTAGTAGATGGCAGTAGAACTTTGATATAATAAAATAGAAATTAAATATTTTTTACCGTCAACACTTTCTGTGTTAACTTCGTAACCAGTAGAATTATCACTGTCTTCAGCTGGTACAAATGCACTTTGTGTGGTCATCAGTTGTCCAAACTGCAAGAGCTTTGTTACATTGTGTAGTCTTGTGGGCAACTACAAGAATTGGGGGGAAAAAGAGGGAAAAGAAAACCTCAGTACATTCAGTCTATGTGTATGAAATAAGCATTTAAATTTCTTGATCTGTCAGGTGCCCTGTGGATGCTTTTAAGCTATTGCTTGTCATCTTTGACTTGTGTACAGTGACAAAAAAAAATAGTAGTAAGCTGATTTGTATGCCCAGCTAGAGGCTTTCTAGATTGGATAACCTCTCAGTAGGACTACAAAAGGTGTAAGAGAGAACTGCAGAATATTGCAGACCTGCCTCTTTTCATTGTGGGGTGTTGGTTTTTTTTTACACTAGTTTGTCAGTTAGGTTTCACTGAAGCTAATGGAGAGATACTGAATTAGAAGAGGCAAATGGCAGTGAATAAGCAGGTTACGAATGCTTTTTGCAGCACATAAGAACTGCCAAAAACGTTTTCAACTTTGTCACCTTCAACCTGATTGCTTGCAAAGCAAAAGCATTGGCGTTAGATCTTTTATGTTAGAACTCAAGGTTATTCTTTATAACGATTATTCAAAATCTAAGCCATGAGACAATACCAGGAATATGAAATCAGGGTAACCTAAAGGAACCTTTATTTAGAATGATACTCACCAGGGTTGGTAATTCTTCAAATTCTGTATCATTTCTGTCTCTGAAATCAATTGTTGTACTTTCTTCTCCTTCTAGAACTGAGCTTGCTGAATAAAATTTTAGAAAATGAGTTAAGATTTTACTTTGTAGTCACATGTTCTGGCTACTTTGACATGTAAATTTTTTTAAACATGAGATCTATGAAGTGTTCCATCTCTCTGCCCCTGCACACTTACGTTTGCAAAATTATTTGGATTAACTTTGAATTCTGCTATACTCTTGTACAAAGCTGTAGGACAAAGAGCTTAAGTACACATCACTTAGCCCTGGCACAACCTTGAAACATATTGGTTACTAAATACTTTGTCCAAGAAAAGATTTCTTTTTTTTTTATTATTGTAAGAAAAGATTCCCCCCTCTCTCCCTGGGTGGATGTGACCACTCCAGATTTCAAGTTAAGCATTACCTTCTGTATTTGGATAAATTACTTCAAGCATCTTCCATTTTCTAAAATAGTAAGAGCTTTCTCCCATCTTTCAGCTCGGTCCCAGGTGCAACCTTTATTTTTAGAACTATCATTAATGCTTATGGGTGTAGCTGTAGTTTAGAAAATATTCCTACACAAATCTATTCAGAGATTTTTCTAAAGTTGCAAACCTTACTTGCCATAATTTGAATTTTTTAGGTAACAAAGTAAGGTCTTCCTTTTTATTCTAGACCTATATATGTCATCTGTGCTCTTTCATGTAACGGACATTTAAATTTCGGCCCGCACAATGCTCTTTCTTTACAAATACAGCCACACTTCATCAGTAGGAAAAATGAGATGGAACAAGGTAGAACGTGAAAGATATGGATATGTGAAGATAACTGGCAGTATCAAGAAAATGTCAAAAACATAAGTATCATTTGATTAAGTTTCTTGTGATTCATAAAACTATGACCATACACAGTATGAAGTTAATGTAGTGTGATATCTCTTGGGAGTTTCTAATTCACCATGATTATAAAGTTAGGTGAGGCTGCTTGTTATGCTGTTGCCTGCGGCATAAGACTTCTGCTAACTCCAGATACCAGTGTTTTAGCAAAGACCTAATAATAGATATTGTCCTGAGCAAAAACTTAAGGCAAAAACCCCAAACTTCTGAAAAACTCTTTCCTGCATCTAACTTTTATTTCAGCAATCAGAGCAAAATTTTGTCCAAATGTTTTCAAATCCAATTTATACTTTTTCAGCATAATACTTAGTTATTGCTACGAAATATTGCAATGCTAGCTGAAGGTTACGTGAATGAGAGCCATGTTCATTCTCTTTAAAAAGCAGAGAATTTTTAGGGGGGTTGGAGAAAACCCTGGATGCTCACACATCATTTGCCTATGATGTATGTAAGGTAACAACTGTCAGCTGCTAATAGGTTAATTATGAACAAAGAATACCTAATCCTTTATTCCTTTGCAAGATAGTTTGATACCTCTGTAATTTGGTAAATAGTAAGTAGTAGATTGGTAGTGCTGTGTAGTGATCTCTTCAGGGAGGAGGACAGCTATTCACATGAGTTATTTAAAATGAGGGATTTATTGTACCATTTGAATATTTTATGTAAGAGAAATATTCATGACCTGTTTTATTAAGTCTTAACACCATTTCTACTAATTTCACCTAGTTTTATTTAGTGACCTAAAAACATTCTCATCTCCTCTGCATTTGAAATTAGACTATTTCTGAATTGTTAGACTAGTTCCAAATAGTAAGACTATTTCTTATGAGAGACTTTAATACTCCTAAATGCACCCTACTTGTGTTGTATATGATATAGAGGCAAGTAAACAGAATTTTTGTTCTGTGACTGAAATTAGAAGGAATGGGCATTTTGCTCGATATCAGTCAAAACCGGAAAAAGGATAGAATCACTTTGGATCAGCTGTGCATATATCACTTCGAAATTACTTTTCTTTAACTGTGAGTTCCGTTTAACTTTTGTTCCTTTTTCATCTGCCTCTTTTTAAAAGAAAAACATTATTTCAAATGAAAAAGCCAATATTTCATTTTGAAACGAGTAGGAAAAAAAAAAGCACTGGCACTTTAAAGGAAATTTTTCATACAGGGGATGAATGATTTGATATTAGAAAAAAAAAAATCTCTGTTTTTGCTTGAAACTCTCATCTGAATTCTACTGGAAACTTGCAAATGTTTTTCCTTGTTCCCAAAACTCATTTTAGAACCAAACTAAGAATTTTTCATCCATCTCTAGCAATGCAAGACTGAGAGCTTTGTCCCATCGCCAAGAGAATAAACACTGATCTAAACTTAGATTTCTAATTCCATGTTTACTCAAGTAAATAGAATTTTATATTTTTATACCTTTCTAAGGCTGAATACAGATACACTTTCTATTTAAGAGCCAAAAGGGTGTGCAAGTAGTACTTTAGGCACTAACAGATGAAAAAAGTATATTCATGTTATGCCAACGTGCTCCCTAATATAGGTGCTAATTAAGCCAGCCAGTCACCTTATAATCCATGGAAAGACTGGAACAGGCCAGGGTAAATCATATTTCTAAGTTAGATGGTAAAAATAATGTTTTCGTCATTTTTGATTGCAATACTCCAGGTAAGCAGCCTTGAAAATTTTCTGTTGAGATAGCATAAAAGGGGCTTGACATCACTCAAGGTGTCTTGATTTAGCCACTTTCTAAATATCAGGGCATTTTAAGATATGGCATGACTTTATAATACTTATTTTTTTGCTTATAAATTAATGTCTTTGAAGTACAATATTGGGATTATGCTATGTAAATGTTAAGTGTAAAGAAAGAAATAGCAATAGAGCTCAACAACATGAATTGTGGATGGACCGGTGTACCTCATAACCCCAGTTGGAACTGAAAAAACATCCTTTATTCACTAGTTGCAAAATAAGCACAGATGGAGAAAACCAACTACCAGAGGAAAAACCCCAAGTAGAAAGTGAAATAAGTTGTTGGGTTTTTTTTATGTTAACGACAAGCAGCTTATTCAGAGAAGCTACATATAGTCTTGGCATGGCAGTAGCTTTCAGCCCTGAAGAATTGCCTGACAGTGAAGGCAGGAGGAAAGAGTGTCACAGAACAAAGATGTAGAGAATTACTGAATGTCACAAAGAAACATGAAATAATTATTCTTTGTGTGATAAAGTTATTGCAGATTCTTGGCAATGAGTGACATGTAGAAAATCTATTTCAGTCCATTTGGCCTCTGCATACAGTGATTGACAAAAGGAGGTGGCCCAGATTAATATTGCCTAATTTTAGGTTCTTAATAGAGGTGCCTAAATACGGTGTCTGCTTGCCCTTATCTTCTTTTATAGTCTGTAGGGAAAGATAAATACTTCTAGAAGGTAATTCAGCTCACCTGAGATTTGGGTTGTCCTTGGTAGTGCTGCCTTTCCGTAATTGTAAAGGGAAACTAGAATAATATGGCTCCCCTGTAAACTTCCTAAAGCTCACAGGTAGAACTGATTTCTATCAGTGTGAAGGTCTTGTTTAGCCCTATCCAATCTGCATAATACTGCATTCAAGCTGAGGTCCTGTATTTGTTGGAGAATAGTGCCTGGACTACATTTCCAGGTTTGTTTTTGTGGGACAGACACTGGAGGTGGTCTGGGTAGTACTTAAGCAGACACTACTGAACTATTAGCAAAAGAAGGACTGGGAGGTAATTTGTTATCAGCATATTGCATTTGTAGGAAGGAATATCTGATACTAGACAACTCTATGTCAGAGAAAGTCATAATAAAGTAAAAAAATATTTAAATGAAATTGAGAAAAACTGTTGGTCTTGAAACTTCTTTCCCTGTACCCAGTACAAGGCATATATACCACTGACATCAAAGAGAATGTAAATGGGATGTAAGGGTATCTGTGCTTTAGTCATTTGTTGGTTTCATCTGATGGGGGCCAAACGTAGCAAGAGCCATAGGGTTAAGTAGTGCTTCTGCATATGTTCTTAATATTATCTTAGAGGAGGCTGTAAATAAAAACAGTGCCTCATAGTGCTGTGATTGTCTCCAGCTAGCACTATGGCCTCTTCTGTTCGCAGCTATACATTGCTGCAGATGTGAATTAATCATTGCATTTCTTTCTGCCAAAGTTCCAGCTGGGTGCGTTTCAGTTCAAAGTCCCCAGCTGCCATAAGGCTGCAACTTCTCACACCAGGAGAAAATTTGATGTCTTTAAAAGTTTAATACTGCTTTGAAAGCATCCCATGGTTAAGCATCCCATGACCCACTTAGGGGAAGATGAGCTCACTAGTCATTGTTATGCATGGAGCAACAGTTTACTAGAAAAACCTCTGAGGGTTGCTTTCAAAGCACCGTGGTTGTGTTGGAATGGAGAATGAGTTGTAAAACTGTTGTTCATTAGCATTTCTTTCAGGTATTTCCAAAACCAACAAAGATACTTTTGAAGATGAAAAATGTTGTCGGATCTTGTTTCTTTCCCAGCAGTCTGAATAAACCCAGACACCAGTGGGCAAAGACAGTTTTAAGCCTGTATTTTAGCTTAGTCCTTGAAATAGGAAGCCCTCAAAATAGAATGAGTTTCCATCTCTGTGATAAGAGACCAGTAGGTAAAAATTGCTAACCCTGAAGGATTCCCTCTTAGCAAGAGCTGAAATAATCTTTATTGGTCATTGCCCCTTTGCTCCTATTTAAAAAAAGAAAGGCAGCTTCAGTTACTTATAACAGCTAAAAAAATTAACCAGCAGGTTAAGTGTCAAACAAAAGCTTGGCTCTTAAAATTCAAGTTTATTTTTATCTGTATCTTACTGATATCATATTTCATCCTGTCCAGCTATGCTAGATAGGTGCTTTGTGGAATGCTTCTCTAGAAAAGCAAGGGACAGAATTCAGTGGGACTGATTGCTTGGGGTAATACTGAGCTACCTATCTAGAGCTGACTGATGTTTTTCAGTATCTGCTTCCTGAACTGTTACAGACCAAGTGGTGGTGTTTGAAGGGCTGTGTATGTACGTGTGTGTTGGTCATCCTGTTTTGGGCATATTTTACTCAGCATTTATGTCCTGATACAGGAATTCCCTGAGGAAGCATTCTTTGCTCACAGACCTTAATTTGATTGTGAGCAAAATGAGTCTTAAAGTCCATATCTCATTACTGGAATCAGTTCAGTTGTAGTTCAGTGGAAACTTTTATTCATGGTGGTGGAAGTTTAACAAAAATGTGTGATTTGATAAGGTATCTGCCTTTTGAATACATAATGTCTCAGCAGCAGCTCTGTAGTTTTCAAATACAATTTTGTCTGTTATTTGGCTTCATCCTCAATTTAAATGTATTCCATAGTCGAGTCCAAAATCTACCTCATCGGCTTAGTTTTCTCTAAAAGTTTTCTATTTTTTTATAATTGCTTAAGCATTTTGGGGTGTTTTAAAAAAGCATATAGGTGTCTCTTGTGAAATGGTTTAACACTGGTAAAGCTAGGCTACAAAATATTTTGGACTTTGAAAATTTGAGGTTTTGAAGAATATAGTAGAGTGGATTCTGGGTTTTGCCTTCTGGATTTTGAGCCTTTGGACAGTTAAAATTTTCAGACTGTAGAAAGGTAAGGAAGTTTCTTAATGAAAACTGAAACTCTCATTTGTACCTGTGGCTCCTGCAAAATTCATGACATCTGCAATATCCTTAGCCCATTTGGGGCCACAGCATTGGCATTTTCTCTTTTTCTGTTAATTCTTTCTGGAAGTTGCAGTAATATATCATACCATGATAAAGAAATGCTCTGGCATATGTGTAAGTGTCTAGACTTTTTGTTGTTCAGGAGAAAGTATGTACTGTCTGTCTAAATCCTGAAGTGCTTACTGTACTTTCCTTATACAAAGACTGACAGCTTTGCTTTATATAATGAAGGAAGCTGGATGACAAAATACCGTGCAGTTTGGAAAGTATCTGCCAGTTGAAAAATGGTCATGATGCACAAGGAAGGATTTAGCTCAGCCTCATTTGGAGTATGACTGACTTTGTTCAGGTATTCCATGTAGCTCATGATGACAATGTTTTGCTGAATTGTCAGAAACATTTCCTTTGGTCACCACACCCTACTACAGATGGTTTCTATTGCTGTGGCTGGCTTAGCCAAAGGAACAAAGCCGGAGTTAAAAATGTACAGTGCCAAGTGGCAAAGAACCACTCAGCTGCTTCTGAAGCAAATCACATGTCTTCTGAGTGTTACAATATTCTACATTGTCCATATATAGGATACCCACAGAAAAGCAAAGCAAAATATATTTTAACTGGGCAGATACAGAAAAAAACCCTGCTCTTCAAGTGCTTGCTATATGTATATGACCCACAACCAAAGTTACGAAACAAAGGCACGAGAGGAAAAGGTGGTAACTTACTAAGCTTTCTCTTACGCATGATAAAATTGGCCACAGAGCTGTGGGCACTAAGAAGGAAAAGACTATTTAACTCCATTATGGGATATTCCTTTAAAATATTCTTTGCAGAACTAGTGATGAGACTTCTAAGGTTTATGCTTTTAATAATGTTGCTGTGTCAGTCTCTGATATCTTGTCTGGTAAGTACACTGACCTCGGAGTTGCTATCCCATGAATGTGGGATAAAGCCACTTTCTTACTGATCTTTGCTGCCCCATGACCCTGTGGCAACTGCAGTCTTACTAGCGATTTCTTTGTTTTCTTTGAGCAGTAAGGGTTTGACTGGGGTAACAAGATTGGAGTTGTGATCAAGGTGTAAGTCTCTTTTGCTTCATTCTGTAAGTGGCACCTAAAACTGAAGCGTTACAGGACTGTTTATCACTCCATGGCTGACAAGGAATGAGCGTTGGAGCTAAGACAAGTAGAAAAGTACAACATTTCGTGTAATGGATCAGCGAATTTTATGGGGTATGCAGCAGAAAGCAGGCAATCTGTGTACAAATATTGGGATAAGTAAATGCAGATTAAAGGAATTAAGAAATGACCTCTAATACAGTAATAAACTAATCTTTTTCCCTGAATCACTTCCTTCCCAAAACTCTGAGGCTGTAGCCATATGCCCTTTCACAGCTGCCTTGATGAAGGTTACTAACCCCTTGTATCTGCCAGCAGAACTGTTTGCATCATAATTTCTTAACTAATTTGTTTGAAATATGTATGCTAAACACTATAACTAGAACCTGGTTAGGCTTTAATTTTGTTCACACAATGATTTTTGGCTAGCTGCTTTACGTTGCCACACAGCAAGCAAGATCCATTCAAATATGTTTAGTCTGACTTTCATAGTAACTAATAACATGCTAGCTAATATTTGGATGGGTTTCATAGTCATAAAAACATTTTAATATACATTCGGAATTAAGTGTGTCCCCTTTATAAATTCATCAGTAGCTCATATACTACTTAAGACCTCCTAAGAGAGTACATGTTTGCCTGAAATGGTGTACACAGTGGAATTGTGCCCTCACAAAGGATTATTCTGATGCAATTTATGCTGGATGTTGTAGTGTTTGTAACCAACAAATACAAAGATGGAAAAACACGAGGAAGTCATAAAGCAACATGAGAATGTGCACAGCATCACAGTTTCTATTTCCTTTGAGAGTCTTTGGGCAGGCTTCTGAGACAGTGAGATGAAAATCAATAGCAAATTGCTGTCTTATTTTTTCTCATTTGTTTCTCTTTAGAACATCCCAACATACCTATATTCCCAATCCTACATCTTATTCTGAAATGCTGCATAGCAAGTTGTGCACCACACAGCTATGTGAGCTTTGCTGCAGCATTATTTCAAAGTGAGAGTAAGGGATGTGCACACAAAAATCGCAGGAGGCCCTTTTAGAGGCTGCCTGTCTGCAGCATGGATCTGGGATGCAGTGAATAGTAGGACCTGGCAGCATTTGGGTTCCATCCTGTAGTCCTTGACCACATCCAGACAAAAAGCAAACAAACCAACAAAACAAACGTGCAACTGAGACAGACCATATGTTAGAGCTGGGCAAACAGTAGTCATGTCTGTGGTGTGCATGTATGGCTTGCCTCAGATGACGCAAGGAAGAAACACTGCATGCTTCTGTCAGAGCCCAACAGCCTGCATGCTGTGGGTTAGCCTTCCTTTGCTGTTTTTTTAATTATCTGTTAAAATTCTCTTTTATCTCTCTAGGTTCTCAGCTGCTTATTTTTGCAGATGATTTACAAGTACTAGATCTGGGGTAAATGCATGGGTTCAGGGGAAACCGTTGAATTACAGGAGCTGAGAATCTGGCCTCTCTCTTTCCAGTTTTCACTGTGCAGCCTGAGCTAATGAAAGGTCCACTTGTGAACTTTTAAATATGACTATTTCCTTTGCTTTTAAAGTTACACAGATTCAAAAACTAACTTTTGAGATACAGATGGGCAAGCTTCTGCTTTCCCAATGAAGAGGAGAAAGCAAATTTTATCTGTTCTCTGCTGGTCTTTCACTATGACACTGCAAAATACAGACTCACTAATTTACAGACGTACTCATTGAGACCCAGTAAGATGTTTTTCTACTTTTTGTGGCAATTAAGTTTCAGGTATTGGACATGTAGAGCTACATTCATATCACACTAATGTAGTTTACAAGAGGTATATATGGCGACACACGTGCAAGTGCACTCATCATTCATGATGCACCCAGATGCAGGGTAAAAGGTTTTGTCATGCTTATTTAGTAGAAGACTGGCTCCCTTTTGGAGTCACGTGTGACTGTTCATTTTGGTTGTTCATTTTATTTAGTACCAGCAGTTACAGAACTTGATTTGGAGAAAAGTTGAGAGTTGCTGGACTTTGTTGCTTAGTTTTGCTACTGAACTGGCAACTGAATTTGGGTAAATCAAGATACTTTTGAAAAAAATCATTCTTGTAACTTTGTCCATTTTCTTTTTTATGATTTTGAAAAACATAGAAAACTTCTTAGACTTTCATGGTTGACTGTACATTTCAATTTCCTTTCTTATCATATAAACACTTTTCATCTGAATTATCCTGTCCATGTGCTTAGTTTTAGTCCAAAACAAATGTAAAGTAATATGACCTAGTATAAACCTGTTTGAGACTTGCATAAGGAGTTATAACCTAGTATTTGCCTCTAGGTAAGATCAGGCACATGGACAGCTGATACAGCTCAAGTGACATGTGGTAACTTGTTTAACAATCATGTTAATTTTTGTTCATGTTATGTGACAGCCAATAGAGTAACTTCCTTCTCTGCAATGATACTTGCACCATGGGAAAGGTTTCAAATTAGGAAATGTGTTTTCTCTGTAAAGCACTCATTTGAATGCTTGAGCTTTTAATTGTTTGATTAATGCTGTGCCCAGAAAAAAATTAGGCCAACTTCCATTTCAACTCATTTGGTCTGATCCTGTGTGTGAAGATTTGCCTGAGTTTTTATATGCCTAACAGGATCACAGAAGGACAAAAATGTATCTGCTAATCATTCAATAGGAAATGCTTTAGTCTAAATATTCATCAGCTTGTATAGTGCTCAAGGCTGTCCTTGGTTGTAAGAAAGACAAGATACTCTCTTGTTTCAGTCAGGATTTAAACCATGAATGGATAACACAAATAGAGTATGTGTGAATGTGTTTTTAAGTAGACAGTGGTGTAAGATTTGTTACTAGGTTTTCTTCCTGTGTTTTTGGTAATTTCTGCCATTAATTTTATTTGGAAGCTCACATATGAAGAGTGAAGTGAATTAGTAAGTTAATTCTCCTTCTCCTCCACATCAGTATAGTATTTTATGCTTTTACAGCTTTATGTCTTGCTTTATGTGACCCAGTTAAAGGAGCCTTTATCCTTTCGTTTGGAAAGCAACTGACTTTGGGACCAAATATTCCTGTTAAGAGTAGCACAAACCCAGGAAATTTTAACAGAAATCTTCACTCATTTTTAACTTACTAATGTTAGATGTCATTTGCATGTTCTCTATGAGCAAAGAATGTTTAAACATTTCTGACATCTCCTTTAAGATTCAGAGGTTCCAACTGAAATGTTGTTCATAGGTTGGCTGATAGTCCTGTTACTGGATCAGTGGTAACTGCTATTTTTCAATCATGTTTCTGGTTCACAGTGGTCCTGAAATGGTTTCCATGCCTGTGGCTTTTTTGTAAAGTTGCAGTAACTCAAAGACAACGGATACTAATGAAACTACTCAATTTGTGGATCGCTATCTGGAAGGGGAAAAATGCTATGCTTACCACTAGGATCAAGAGCTGAATTCAAATTACTTGGCAATTCAAGGAGTAATTTGGAACCATTAATAACAGTTTTGAAAATATGCCTCCTGATCAAAACAAACCCGCTTTTCTTGATTCAGTCTCAATCCAGAAAATGGAATGCCCAAATACAACAAAAGGGTAGCTGTAGATTTATTTATGGCCTGATCAGGGTTAAGAGGTGTAAGAATCTGATAAGGAAACTTTTTTCTCTAAAATCCTCCGGCCAAATTACCCCAGAAGTTCAGGTATCTGAATATACCCACTCCACCTAGTATTATACAAGCCCAAAAACTTCTCCATCTTCACTGTCAGTGCAGGCACAGATTGCGGAATGTGGCATTGTCATTTTAAGTCTGTTCTAACTTGTAATTGTTGATGGTTATCAGTAAACAGCAGTGATACCCATGCTAAATATTTGGGACTTCCTTATTTTATATCTGGAGTCTATTTTCCTGGTGTATCCTTAGGAGGTTACCCTAAATGACTGACCCCATGTGAGGAAAAAGTCATAAAAGCTGAACAGACACAGAAAGCCTTAAATACTGTAAACCATATTCTAGATCCAACTGTGGAGTTCAATGCAGGCTATACTGGTAATAAAACAGAGGTAGAATCTTGCAAGCAGGAAATATTTTAACATTTTTCTGGCTAATAGGGTTTCAACGTGATCATTGCTGGACTCCTCCTTTCAGACTTGAGAGAAAATATGCTTAAAAATTCCCCAAAAGCCTTAAGACAAAAGATGTTTTTTCCTGTAATTCTAGTATCCTAGAAACTACTTAAGGTAATTCTAGAAAATTGTGGTAGGTTTTGCATCATTTTTAGTGTCTTTAAACTTTGGTGCTTTTAATATTGGTGCTTTTTAAGGGTAAGCTAGCTGGGTAAGCCATAAAGTGCATATCCCAGAGAAAGCCTAGAAAGCAGTATTTGGGACTTGCCTAATATCTGTAGATTTTAGACTTTCTGTGAAGTTTTGGAGTGTAACTCCAAACTTTCAGCCTCATAATCTGACATACAGAATACCTGGAATTCCCATTAGAAGGTTCAAGCCAACACCCACACATACTGTATATTGATATAGCTCCATTATTTCCAGCAGAATGATATTGACTGTCACCAAGCCAAAATCAGGTCATATGTTTCAGTTAGGGTCCTCAAATCCAAATCAGACAAGTAGATTTATGCTTTGGAAGACTAGTGAGTTGAGTTTCAGGTTATTGTTTTTGGAGCACTAGTACTTGGAACATGTTCCATAGCAACGGTAGCTGTATTTCACTGCTACAGGCACACTTTATGTTTGCGCATACATCATACATCAGGCACATTGCCTTATGGCCAATTCATTCATAATGAGTCAAATACTATGCAGAAAGACTGAATTTGAATGTGATGTTCCTGGAATCAAGTACTGCTCAGGGTAATTCTGATTTACTGTTAATAAATCAGACTCTTCTCCTTTAGCTGTAAAAAAGACTTAAACGTCTGTTTTACCTAAAAGCGTACAATCTGTTTTTCTTAGAAAATTCAAAAGAAATAGTTTGCCAAATAAACTTTTTCTGAGTAGATACATAACACTTCAAATCTGTCTTAGGTAATACTTCTTCCTGTTTTAGTTTCTTTCACTTGTATATGTTGCTTACGGCTAAGTTAGTATTAGCAAAACCCTGCATAAGGCTCAAATTCTAAGCTGTTGTAATGCTTCTAAGTACAGAAGCTAAACACTTGAATGGAAAGATTTATAAGTTACTTTCACAGAGAGATTCACCACCTAAATGTCAGTTACAACTAAATTATTTCTTGCAGTCTCCTTTGCATATATTACAGTGAAACTGAAGACATTTCCAAGGGCTCTTGATGTAATGCCTTCCCTGACTGCTTGTATCATTCTCCTTCCCTTACACAGACACACAGAAAATTCTGTTCTAATAGAGCATAACTCAGCCCATCTGAAAACTTTTGATGTGTTTCTTTCCTGATTACAGCCCATAGTAGATGCCCAGTAGTAGCTTAAGAATTCAAAAGAAAGTTTTATAAGCAGGACAGAACAACGATATTGCCTATGAGTAAGCACACAAACTGTTAAATTACAGGAAATGACTGGAAATAATTTTAACCGAAGTTTCTTCTTACCTTCTTCAGCAAGTGCTATGAAGGGCATGCTCCCTAGAACGAAGATGAAGAATTGAACTTTAATAAACATCTTTGATCTGCTTCGAGAATAGCTTTCCAATCCTGAGACCAGATGGATTCAAATTCTGATTAACTTTTTTAGAGACAGGGGAGAATTGACATCACAAAAAGGAATCACTGCAAAAAAATACTTTGGTATTCCAAATATTCCGTTAACTGCTGCAGTCTAAAGGGGGAAGGTTTTCCCGGATGATAACTATACAGCTAAAGAAAACTGAGCGGAGTTGGCCTTACTTTCTTTAGCCAAGGGGTGGGAGCATGCCTAAGGTGGTCCTCAAAGAAGAGCCAGGCCCGCCCTCTGCACTCTGTTTGGTCAGTACTAAAATTATGATCTCAGCCCAGGTTTAAAGTTACAGGAGCTGTTGTGGCTTTCAGAAGACTTTTATTTAGCCAAGGGGGAAAGGGTATTTAGGCAGAGTGAGGTGTTCAGGGAGTTCCCTCCCTTCTGCAAACTGTCCTTACAAAATATTTAAGGAACAACACTAAGGACATTTTTGCTGTTATTTCCAGCAGTGAACTGATGTTTTTTTCATTTCAAAGTGAGCCCCCATGTTTATCTGAGCAAGTGTGGTAGTGAATGTGCATTTAGGGATACTGAAATAGTTTTAGGACGGGTTATTTAATTCTGCAGTAAATACCGTCTGAATTTTTCTGCATGTCTAAGTCTCTCTCAGCTTGTGTCCTCAAGTGACATCCTAGCCTTAGTCTAGCATTTACCTCTGCCCACAGGCTTGCTGGCTTCATGTGCTAATATCACCCTGCAGAGACGGAGGGTTTTTGCTTTTCGTATGTAACTATTAGTAGTACAGCTATACAATGGTCTGTACAAGACTAGTTACTTTTTTCTTCTATATGTTTCTGTGCATCAGCATTGCATGGCACGTATGCAAGACTAGATTAACACTCTACCAACACCTGTAACAGATACTTTTTCTCACAAATAATGGTGGTTAGACAGCAACTGGGGCTGAAGCAGGACTTGGGGACCAATGATTTATATTAATCCTTTTCTGAACCCTCCCTTGTCTTGGACAAGTAATCTACTGATTCTCATCTCTTTAGGAATGCAGTGAGTTTTAATCAGTGCTCAGATGTGAACTAACTGTATCACTGTGTGTGCCACATAGCTGAGTGGAGGAAGTATTTGACTTTCTCCCTCAGTTTCTGTACCTTGAAGTCCTGAAGTGCTAGGACATCAGACTCTGAAGCATAGCAGCAGAAGCATAAATTTGTTTCCTTTCTGCTGACAGTTGTGGAGGAGGTAACCTCTGCAGAAGATTGGGGCAGGCTTGTGGGAGAGGTTTTATCTTTTTTTAAAAAAAACAACAACAAAACAAAATAAAAACCCAACCAAAAAAACCCCTGAAACATGGCTAGGTTGTTTTGCTCAGTGAATGTGAGTCAGACCTGTCATTAAGACCCCACAGCACTTTGCGCTATGAAGGACCAAAGCAAGTCTAAACATAAGCAATGATACAGTGATGTAAAGAGGGCTGCAAATAGGAAATGCAACACCTTCCGTAGGGGTTTACTTTTGAAAGTGATAGGTGCCAAAAAGAATTTGTTAGCTATAGATATAAGTTATGGTGCTATAACTGTGTTCTTTGTATTGAAGATCACTAGGAGAGTAGGATGAAAACAGTCAATGCTAATCCAAAGAAACAACAAGCAATATTGGCTTATTGTCTTTAGAAAAACAGTGGAATAAATATTCCCATATACTAACTTTCAGCATGTCTTGAATCTTAAAATCTGGGATTAGTTATTCCTTGATAATGCTGGTTTGAATTTATTTAAAATAATGTTTGCTTACTGGGAAATGCCACTCACATGAAACTGAAATTTGGTAGGGGAGTATGTCAGTTTTGTTAAAACTTACTTTGAAAAATCAAAACGAATCATTTTTCACCTTATTGGAATGGAACGTTTGGAATTCTGTAGGTATTTTTCAGAACAAAAAATGAATGTAGCACACTATGAAAGACAAACTGGAACAAACAGTGACTTTTTAATGTTAACAAATTTTCATCAGGTACAAAAAGAAGGTATTTTTAGGATTTCATTCAGCTTTCTTTGAAGGTACTCTGAAGACCTTTCATTCTTATGATTATTCATATAAACAAATTTGTCTCAGGTTTAGGAATAAGCCCTTCTAAAGAAGGATAAGCTATTTGCTTAATTAAATCAGTTCTTCCTTTAAACTGTACTCTATTCTGGGTATAGAACTGGAGCTTTTGAGCTTTCAGGAAGTGGAGATGTCCAAGTTCCAGTGGCTACTTCAACACTTTTTAACATTTCTATTATTCTTCCCAATAAGCCTATTTCTCCTGCTCCAGCCTGTTCCTCAAAGAAAAACTTTAGATAAAATTATTGAACTATGAAGAATTTAATAAAATCAGCTTCTATCACAGTATCAAAGTGCAACAAAGGGAAAGAAATTTGCCTACAGATGCAAAACAAATTAGTGAAACAGTCAGGAATGTCTTGCTAATTGTCATCTTGGGATGAAATTGTTCCTTAATGACAACCATGACAGGAACTTGCCTTCTAGTGAGCATGTTGCTGAGTAAGGAGATTAAGGCTCATAGCCATTGCTGAGCCTTCTGATTTAAAATATCGACAAAATTCTTTCAGAAGAGCCAATATACCCTTGGGAGATGGTATAGAACCAGAGAGCAATGAGGGAGCAGTTTTCCTCTGAACTGTACCAAATTAAGGGGTTTTTAATTAAACTATAGTTCACTGTATTATAATTCTGTTAAGCCAATAGGTTTTGTGAAAATAAAGAAGTTGTTCTAAGGTTCCGATTTAACAATTCATCTGCATTTAAATCAGCACTTAAATTACGTGGTCTGTTTGTTTCAAAATAGAAGGTAAGTGTGTACCTATATGTAAGTGTATGTCTTTGCTGATTGATAATGGACTTGCACATGTGCTCAAATGCTGTAATGAAATGAGGTTTAGGTCTATGCAGAGATGTTGCCGTTTGGTCTTTTTTGTTCTGGGCGTGTTATGACAATACCCACAAATTGCCAGGATATGAGTGCATGGGTCACTTTTTTTTTTTTTTTTTTTTTTTTTTTTTTTTTTGCCAGGCAGCTCTATGTGTTTTTAATCATAGTGGCCTAAGGGAGGAGGTGGAAAGGGTCTAGAGTACAAGCAGCCCTTATGTTTTCATTTCATAATCTGTTCTTTCCGTCTGACCGTATCAGTCATTTGCACAGCCTTGTGAGAGGCTTAGGCTGTCTCTAGCTTAGTAAGAGCAAAGAATGAAACATAGTTGGGGGAGTAGGAAAATAGTGGCTGTATCCTGCAAAGTAGAAGGCTGTATCCTTCTGCCACCTCAGTGGTAGAAGTCGTGTGGGATGGTTCCCACTGAAGGGAATGGAAGACTCCCTGTTGTCATAAATGGGTTTTGAACCAGGCCTTTAAATGGCAACTCCAGTATCAGCAAGGGCAGCCTTGCCACTGATTCTGTATAACTCTGCTGATAAGAGAGGTGTCATGCAGGGGGTAAATGTAGGCAGCTTGAGTTCTATGACTGTGCATGCCTATGTATGGTTGCTTGCAGTATTAGGGTTGGTCAGTCCACCTAAGTACACTCTTCTGAAAGCATAGTGCTTTGTGATGCTCTCTTCTCTGGTATTGGTTTGGCTTTATAATTGGCAATTTGTTTGGCCATTTATCCTGGAACTGATTGCATTTCTGAATGAAATAATGTGTACGTGTAGTTTTAATTCATTTACACCGCAAAAACCTAGCTCCAGATTTCTTTTCCCTGCAACTATCATCCAGAAAGTAAGGAATACTACGTAGGGCAAAGTGTGACAATGAACTCTGGGGACATTGCTGATTCAGCTTCTGGGGTAAATGGGCTGGAGAGAAGAAGGGACTGTTGTTACAGAGCTCCAGGTGTGGCATGAATCTGTTAATTGTACTTTGATGACAACAAAATTATTACCATTTTCCTGGAATATCTCAGGAATTATTCCCCTTTTCACTACAGCTATCTCTAAAACATGTATCAAGGTCTAAACTTTTTAGGGCTGTATTACCAGAATTGATTTTGTGTGTGTGTGTGACTTTTTTTTTTTTTTAGAAACCCTTTGAGGACACCTACATCTTCTAGGACTGATGTTCAGGAGTGCCAAGCATGCAGAGCTCCTGTAAATTGTCTGAGCCTGTGCATGGTTATCACTTCTGCAAACTGAGGCTCTAGTGTCTCAAACTGGACAGAAGTTTCTACAGTTTTGGGTTTCATATCAAAAGAAGCTGCCTAAACATCAGTTTTGAAAAATGCAACCTATGAATAGAATTTGCTTTCTATTCCCACTTCCAGAAGAATTTGGTTTGTGGACGCTCTCTGCTTGTGACTTATACAATGTTTTCTAAGACTAAATCTATTATGTGAAGGATTCAAAAATTGAGATAGGCAATTCTATACAGCATGATTTGCTGAAAGATTACCTCACAGTAAAGCAAAGTTGCCTTGTTGAAAGCAGGTAATGAAAACTTGTACCTATCATTCTGGATCTCCTCTTTCAAGTAATAGAACATTTCCTCAAACTGAATCGGGTGTTTTTATATTTCAGTACCTGCCAAAAGGGGTGGGTTTGGCTGCAAAGGGAAAAGAGGAAATGGCTTGAAAATTAATAAAGCTTGCAGAAAACAGTTTTTATGCTTCTGACCAAATATTGCAGGGCCCACAGCTGCCCCCAGGGTACAGCAACAGGAAATTTGGCAACAGAAAGAGACAGGATCTTTTTAGTTACAGTGCAGATTTGCAAAAGATATCATCAAATTGAATGCTTAATTTACACTTTTTGAAAAGTGAAAGAGTAGGAAGGGAAAATATGGATTTACTTTCTATGTACTGGAGATGTTGTAAGCTAAGATTTCACTTGTACTGGAGATGGTTTTGTGGAAAGAGAAATTCTAGCAGCACATGGAGCTGCACATTGATGGAAAATTCTGTAATAAGTCAAGCAGAAGCCAGGACATTTGAATCTGTCACCATGCTACAATCTCTGACAACTTGTGAGACTTTGTGGGATGGTAGAGGGGTAATTTGGATGTTCCTCTCTCAAGAGATGAGACATTTATTTGTGTGGCCTTTTTATATGTGTGTATATAGAGAGAAGTCATCTGTATATGTAGATGCACATACTTAGATGTACATAGTAGAATTTAAACTGAGAGTATGGATGATTATGTTCCCATCTTATGGGGTTATTTACATGGAAGTCATTCGTAGAAGGCTTTTGCAGAAATACAGACCCTTGCCCTCAAAAATGGCTTTTACCTTCCCTTATTCACATATTCTTGAAGTTCATCCTATCTCTCTCATTGATTTGCGTAGGCCTTAAATAAATAGCCGTGGCTTTGTGGTAGCTTTTGGGTTTGAGTCACTGTGCTTTTAGTTTCTCGTTTCTGGAAATGCATTTGGTATGTATTCTCATATCTTGCATTTTAGCCTCTAGCTTTTAAAATGGCAATCCAGAAGCTTTTCATTGGGCAGGTGTCAGGGAATGGGAGAACTGGAGGATGCTGCTTTCACCCTATTTGTATTTCAGGCAAGCTTTCCTGAGTGACAGGGACACCACTTTTGATGTGAAGTCAGACTTCCAGCTAATATAAGACAGAAGAAGAATTCACTGTTTGAAAAGTAAAATGTGTCCTATGGGAAGGGATTGGTATTAGTGTTGACAAATACTAATATTCATATATGCAGCTATTTCTAAGATAAGCAGCTATAAATCAGATCCTGTTCCTTGACCATCTGTGCTCCTGACTGTAAAATATTATATGCACAGATGTGTGAGCAACCCTAGCTGTCAGATGCAGAGAAGAGACATAATTGAATCGGAAAATTGCAACAATGCTTGAAGTTACAGATCTTAAGCTAGAGTAGTAATTATATTTATCAGCCAGTTTTAGAGATGGGGCTAGATTTTCAGCTGATATAACTCAGTTTCACCAAAATCAATATATACCAGTGTTCACAAACCAGTGCTCCAATCTATGGGGCATAGAGGCAACCTAAAATATTTTATGATCTGACAAACGGGCACACACTGAGCCAGTGCTTCAGGGCTATACAACAGGCTGATGGAGAGAGCAATTCTGAAGCAGGCAGGTCCCATCCTAGCAAGGAAATCCAGATGTATTGAGTTGACTCTCAAAATAAACTAGTATTCAAGGGAAAAGAAGTAAGCATCTACACTTGCAATAGTTTAATTCGAGATTTATGGGCGGTTGTTCTTTGTACAATCTGCTTTTCTCCATGATGCCATTTCAGTCAGTCCTGAAAAGACTTGATTAAGATGGGCTGGGAGAGGGAAAGGGTGGAGAGGGCTACACAGTAGTTTTATGTAAGAACGAGTTAGTCTATGTAAAATGTCAAGATTTCTCTATGATGTTTCAAAGTCTGTGGTTTGATGTTGAAGTGACTTTTATTTCCTCCTTTTACCATTTCAAAATTGAAATTATTTTTGTTCATACTGTAAAGCTCTTCATTAGAAGCAGATTAATTGGAGCTCTTTAACACAAAAGCATGAATTAAAATCTTTGAGTAACACCATTGCCTACCTGAAGCAAAATACCTATGTGAAGGGGGTAAGACAGATTTGGTAGACAGTCTATACAGCCTTTCCCAAGAGGTTATGTGTGTTGGTTGTTTATAAAAAGACCTCTGGAGCAGAGCTTCTCAGCTGCTTTCTCAATAAAGCTTTCTCCTGAGAGAGTGAAGTTCTCTGGGGGCACAGTCCTGAAAACATAAATTTCATGGAATGCAACAGGTTACATACGGTGTAAGAGCTGGTGTAGGGAGTGGGCATGCTCCTGAGGACACGAGTTGGGATTTCTGTCATTAAGTACCTTATCCAGAAAAAGTCTTTCCAAAGTCTGCCTGCAGTTGTCTCTACGTGACATACAATGGAGTGACTCAGAGTTAAATATGGAATGCCCACTCTTTACTACTTTTAAACCTGTGGATGACCACCATGTATTTAACAAAAAATTATAAGGTTGACGTAGGTTTTCTTAGGTCAGTAGTGTTCTTTTAACTAGAACAGTTATATAAGGAAAGCAACACAGCAATGGAGCCAAAAGGGGGGAAAAACACACACATACTGTGTACTCAGTCTCTCATTTATTACAGAATGGTTTTATGAGTTTGTTTATTAATACTTTCAAAGACTTTCACTGCTTTTATAGTGAGTTTATACAGATAAAGCAAACTCCTGTCATTAGGATTTTACGTGTCCTATTTTTTTTGAATACACATTGTGTTAGTGTGCTGAAACTGCACCAAGAAATGTTGCAATCCTGACAGTGTGGCTGAGATCACACCTGCTTTGAATTCAAGCAGAACCCAGCACAATCCCCGTACTATTTGAAGCCATACTGTGTCCTAGCAGCTAGGCCATCAATTGTCTGGGCATCTTCAGCGTGGGGCAGGATTCGCCTGGGTTTACAAGGAGATGGACGGACTAAGGCACACACAGAGTATGGGTGCAACCAGTTTTTCTGTAAATGAGTAATTGTCTCTTTGAATAAGTTTGTGTGTCTTTTAGAATAAATGAAATGCACATGGATGAATACATGAGAAATATTACCCCCATTAAGTTCCATGACAGAATTCCAGTTTCAACTTTGATTTTAGGGAGGAATCACATATAAAAGAATGTGGTTTCTTTTCCTTTCTGTATACAAAGCATGTTCCCAAGAATAAGCAGCTTCATGAAGGAATTGCGAAGATGAACAAAAGCTGGTGGAAAGAATAGTTTGTGTTTCAAATGGGGGGAGGGCAGGCGGGGACAGAAAAGCAGGCTGATTGTGGGGATGGATACTTATGAATGTGGGGAAGGAGTGAGTGCAAAGTGATGTTATCCAGTGGCCATTCCAGACTGGGCCATATTTCGTATAACTGAGATTTATCTCCAAATAATATAAGTGAATAAACAGAAAGAGACCATCTACATAGTACTCTGCAGCCACCAGAGGGAGTGATACGTTCACAGGTACTGTTTTGCTTAAAATTCACTCACTGCAGGGCTGGATTTCACCACTTCCCTAGTCCCAGTGAGGAAATTGAGTAGAGAAATATGCTCCAGACAAGTAAGGTTTTGGGCTACAGTTTTTTTGCCACATCTTCAAGCAGCAGCATGTTTTTCCACCCTGGCTACATGTCCAAATGCGTATGAAAATACATGCTTCAGTGAAGAGTTTGGTGAGAGAAATAAGGCATAGTGATCTTTCAGCAGGAGAAACCATGGGTTTTCTTGAAATGACAGCCCTTGTGGTAACCCCAGCTCACCTTCTGACTGGCAACCAAATTCAACAGATAGCAGCAATTTGAAGAATTTCATTAAGGGGCAAAGGGTACCTCAAATGAAAATGAAACCAAGCACTGAAATCAGGGCAGGAATCATGGATGTTTCAGCTGTTGCAAAATCTGAATTAATTCACATATTATTCCACTGACACGTAACTGAATCAGGTACTGTAATCTCTTAAAATGAAATGCTATACCACTGAATTTAATAAAGGGTCTCAGCTGCAACTTCTAGTGCTTTGTCTAGCAGAAATACTAGACTAATAGCATGGCTTTACAAATATTTTTGCCAAATGTTTATAATATTGGATTGTTTTCCTGAAAAATAAAGTGAATAGCTATCATAGCAAGGGAAACAAGAACAATAGAGACACCAAAAAAAAATCTAATGAATATTCATCATAATTAAAACAGTTATTAGATTCAGGGCTTGATTATTCTCTGAACTACACTATAAATCATTTATGTCTGGATAAAATGAAATGATGACTTGAGAATGTGTAGAGGGGTGGAGTCCCAGTCTGAGTTTAGAAGGTGGATGTAGAGGAATGTGATTAAACTGGAATTCACAAAGATAGACCTTATCTTTGCATTACTCAAACCATTGCATGAGATCACTTTTTGTGATATTAGCTTGTCAGGGGAGAGGGAGAGAAGGGAAGGCAGTCCAAATGCAGGATTTTCCTATCTAAGGGGTAAGTTAATTCATGCTTTAAATTAGGAAATAAATGTTTTATGCTTTGCTCTGTATTTGCAAGACCTGTCTTGCATAAACTAATTCTAGGACACAAAGGAGAATGAGATAGTTGCTCTCTTGGAGGCCTGCTCACCACTTTAATAGCCCCAAGCCATCTACATGTGTCTTCGGATCAAGGCACTATTGTATTGTTAAAATATAAATATTTAAAAGCCCATGCCTTTTAAAATGGTAATGCTGAAAGCTTTTGAGGTGAATATCATCTGACTTTCAAGCTCCATCCTGTTGCTGCTTCTAGTTATTTCCATATGAAACAGTGGGGAAACTGAGGCACTGAGCGCTGTAGTGACTTTTCCAAGGTTACACAGAAGATCAGGAGTGGAAAGAAGTATTGCAGATTCTCCCTCCAGTGCCAACACTGTCTCTATTCCATAAATTTTTTCATTAAATGTAAGTAGTGAATTAAGAGGGTTTTTTCTTTATTGGAATGTTAGTATCTTTTTGGTTTCACTGCAGGAAACTGAATTAGAGGACCATGATTCATGTATTTGTAGGCGTAGGCAGCTGTACACCAAGTACAATACAAAGAATATTAACAATTTTAATCGCCTGCAGGCACTATTGATAATACAGCATCTTTCATAGCAAAGAAGATTACTCCTAAAATAAGGGATTTAGAGCCATATATCTTATACCCTGTATAGCTTGTAAGTCTTATAGCAGTTTTATCCTTTCCCCTGTTTAAAAAAGGAAAACTGAGGCCCTGAGGTATTACATTGTATATGTAGGTTAAGGTAAAATGCTGGGTTTTAGATGGCTTTTTTTGCCTTAGAACATGTATCCAGGGAGTCTGACCTGTACTTTATTAACGTGCATAATATTTATGTTGCATAAAACTGTGTGCACATAAATCTTCCAGAAAGATCATCAAGAATTATGGAGCTCTATTCTTGGCTCAGCAGTTGTGACCCTGCATCCTTTTGCTTTTACCCTGTGTCACTTAAGGTAATAATGATGTGCCACAAGGCAATGGACAGACCAGACAGTACTTTTTAAAAGTAACAATAAGGTGTCTGCTCTACCGAGTGATGCCCAGTAGCCATGTTATCAGTGACAATATTTCAGCATACTATATTTTCTGAAAACTGACAAGTCTAAAAGCAAGCTAAAAATCATTAGGGCTTTCCCGAACGCTTGCATTAACTAATTCTTTATGGGACATTTTGGGTTTTTTTAGTGTCAAAAGTGCATCTAGAATGATTCATCTTATTCTAAAACTAGTCATTAAAATCCTTCTCAGTGGTACAACTTGTAACTAGATTCCTTTGGCCATCCCACGGAATAGCGTGTAATACCTGGTTGGAATAGTAGCCAGAGGACATGCTCTTCTGGATAACATGTGACTTCTTATGTCATTTTGGTGAAAAGAAAGGTCCCACTTTTAGGGATCCAACAATAGCAATATAACAAAAAGTGATTTTAGGGGAGGTGCCCCTCCCACCACCATCAAAATCTTTCATTGTCAGTAACTCCAAACACTCCAGAGTTGTTTCTTGGTGGGTAACTTTTATGGAGGATTGCACAGGTGCCATATCAATGCCTTGACAGCTATTCAATGCCTGTGTCCATGATAGTCACATAAATGCTTTGACACAGATATAGTACTGTCTGTGGTAGCTTTGAATAATTAGACTGCTTCTGCACCTGCTAAGAAGTTAACTTCAAACCATCTTCCTTAAAACAAATAAAACCTTCTTGTTTAAGGAAAAGCAAGAAGATAGACTTGTATTTGCAGGAAAAGCAAATAAAGTGTTTATAAGGTAAAATCTGTTTCAGAAGAAGCCACACATACAATTTTAGCAAGTGTTTGCCTAGCATTGGTATAAGGAACTAAGTAATTTGTATAAGTGTCTGTGTCAAGAAATAAATAGAAGCCTTGCATTATATGTTTAGATAAGACATTTCTGACCATAAGTTACAGGAGGTGACTTTTTGGAAAACTCGGAAGATGATAACCTACTGAGGAATATCATAGAGAAAATGTGAGAATTAACAAATTAAATCCCTGGTTAAAAACTGAAAACACTTTCTAAAAAGAAAACAGAAATTAGCGGTTAAAATTAATTTCCAATTTTAGTTTTTTGTTGATAGTGTTTTGTTGGACATTTTTGGCTTCTCTATTTTTAGTCTGCAGCCATTCCATGATCCCTAAAAATGTCTTTTTGCTTACAGCACAGCCTGAGAAAATGGACAGTATAGTACATTCCACATGTTACCATGTGAACAATATTTTTACTATATTCATCTCCTGTGCCATTAACTTACTGAAAAATTTACAAAAGCCTGAAGCAAACATACTTTTTCTTCTGGGTTCCCTTCAATTTTGAGATTTAAGAGACTTTACTTATTCTATTTTTTGTGAGATTGCTTTATTTTTTATATTACTGAAGAAAATAAATAAAAAAAAAAGATGTAGAACCATCCCAGAGATTGTGATGACTGTGAACTACACTGTGCATACTGCCAGCACTAATGCCCATTAACTTCACTAACATTCCCCAGGGAGGAAATTCTGCATTTTACCTTCTTTTGGTGATGTTTCTCAGCTGTAATATCTCTGAAACAAGGCAGCCCCCAACATTGTAGAAGACTATAAGCAGATGTATGAAGGAGTTCATCCAAACATTAATTATATATGCAAAACAGATATACCTCCTGACAAAGGGCAGTGATTTCCCCGTGCACAATAGCACTGTGTAGTAGTGTGCAACAACTCCTGGATGCTGGAACTGGGCAACCAAGTACTAAGACAGCTTCACCTCCCAGTACTAAGGGTCCCACTGGAGTTCTAGCATTTAAAACTACTACATACCACTGCAGTATCAGCATGTAGGCTGAAAGAAGTTGTGTTAAAGAGAGCAGCTGTGCTACTGATTACTAATGCACCATTCAAAGTGTGACTGTAATAAAATTCTGGAGGTTATGTTTGGTATCACTGAGTACCAGAGAAGTACCCCCAATTCATTGTCGGTGAGGTAATTAATTTCTGAAACAATTATGAAAGCTAGTCATTGTAATAATTAGCATTGGTTATCACCATGTTTTTGAAAAGCATATCCAGAGGCAGTATTACAAGGCTCCAAACATCTCCCTTTTGGGGATTGCTGCACTCACTGATATAATTTCACCTGACATTTCACCCATCGTATTAACAACGCGAGTGAAATGTCAGAAGGCATTAAGTCAAAATATGCTGCATTCCCTAAGGGACACTATACTTCTGTATAGCCAGAGAAACTTGTAAGAGGACAGAAAAGAGTGAAGACAAGTGATCCTGATGACCAGGATCATCTACCATGTACAGGACTGTAGATACTTCAGTTATGCCAAGAGATTGGTAACTATAATGAGTTTCTGTCATCTTGCAAAATTTTTGCATACAGTAAAGTGTACGGGCCTTTTCAACATTTACTTTATACTTTAAAGGTAAAAACAAGTCCTTTGCATTAGGGGATTTCATCCTGTTGGTTCAAGGATCTTTGTCACCATTTTGTTTGGTTTTGTTCTTCATGTGGGTATAAAAGAACCAGGTATTTCTTGACTGTAGAAAGGGAATTTGATTTATTTAACATAGGATTAAAAAGGATGACAGCTCTGTCCACAGAAAGAGCTCTACAGATAAAGTGTAAGGGCCAAATTTTCAGTTGTTTCCGCTAGATTGCCCTCTCTGCACTCTCTGTATTTGATGTTTTCTTTCCTTTTTTTTTTTTTTTTTTTTTTTTAAAAAAGAAGGAACTGTACATACATTCATTCAGATATGGGCATATACACACAAACATACATTTGCACACACTTATTCTGTCAGTTTACTTCCATTTGAACACAGTGCAAGATTCTAGTGTTCCTTGTCTTGCCTTACATCCTAATCTATTGTTTGTTGTCCCTTTGTGCTCCTTAATGCTGTATGGTTCCAGTGCAGAGATGGATGCATTTTTGTGGAGTAATTATTTTGCAGAAAACTAGTTGTTCAAAATTAACCTGTAAAATATGGAATTGCACACTTGTGGGAATGGTGCATGTGATTTAATGAGTGTGTGATGCGCTTCAAAGGGCAGTTTTCAAGCCCTATCTGGAAATTACAGTCTGATCTTTTAAGCACTTAGTTATATTTTTCATGAACTATTTTTATGGTAAATGGCAACAGAGAAGGGTGTAATAATTATTTCCATTATTTCTACCACTCAGCTGATGCTTAGAATTCCCACTTACACAAACATGCTTTCTGCATATTTAAATCCACGAACTGTATGCAGCAATAGTCAGTATGGTAGGTGGGAGAAGGGAAATAAGCACAAATTATTGTCTTGGGTTTTTTTTCTCTCCATTAGAAAAAAGATCTAGAAGATCTAGCCTGTTTTTTTTCCCCTGTTGTGACTAGCTTGTACCACATTAAATAAATTACAGTAATACAGCCAAGGAAGGTAGCTTGTAATATCTTTGTGAAATCCCCTTATCAAAGCAAACTGAGGAGTCATTAAAAGACCTTGACCTCCGATTAAATTAGCTGTGCCTTCGTAAATGGAACTGTTTTCTTGCTGGGTGTATATTTGGTATGAATTTGCATAAAATCCTCACAAGTGCAGCATCTTCTTTGGTCTGGAAAAGACATTCAGCCCATTAATGTTACAATGTTAATAGGAAAATTAATTCAAGTCCTTTTTTTGTTTGTTTGGGGTTTTTTTGGTTGTTGGGGTTTTTTTGTTTTGTTGTTGTTTTTTTTTACTCTCCGCTGTACCATGCAGACCTAATGATCTGGAGGGGTTTTATACTAAAAAAAAATATATATGGTGTTTTTATAAACATTAGCTGTCAACTGTTTTAATTGCTGTAATTCTGTTTGCTGTTCATGAGAACAAAGAGGACTCTCCAAAGGGTTTTCTAGGTAGCACAGAGTGCAAATTATATACTTCCTACTGAGAGAATACAAATTTGCTTCCCATATATTTCAGAATAATTTTGGTTTTCCTTCCTTACAGGAAAGGAAAACTTGCCTCCTTCTCACTAGAACATACACCATTTGTCATACTTTACCCTCTGCTCAGCCAGATTGCACAGTGGTGCGTTCAGCCTCTGAATGCTTTGATAAAGTATTTAGCAGTTGTTCTCTATAGAAGGGCTAGAAAGAATGAGTGTGGAGTACATGATTTGGAGGAAATGAGTTCCCAAGAGTTATTCGTTTCTTGCCTTTTGAAGCAAATATGCCATGTTTATAATGGCAATCATGGGTTAAAAATAACAACCTACTTAGCTTTACATCAGAGCTGGGTTAAATTTTGTGATATCTTGGGGCTTTGAGAATTTGCTCAAACTTCCTTCTCTGTTTAGCTTCACTGCTTGAAACTTAGGTGCAGGTTGAAACAAGTTTCAGATACGAAAGTTATGTTCAACTCCAACAGCTACTTTAAAGTCACCTTTTATAAATTTTCTTTTACAAATCCTATGTTGGATTTCTTATAAGTATTTTTATTTAGAAACTCTGAGCTTCTAAAGAATCTCAGATCTCTGATCTCCCCAAGGTTTTTTCAGATCTTGACAGACCCATTGGTAAATCTGACCAGATAAATAGTGTTCGAGAAGAAACCTGAGACCAGCTTTATTTGTGACTTCATTATGTACAAGAGTAGCAGTGGATATACCTGAGCGTATCTCCGTTCAACATCTTAGGAGAACTTTCACTTTTAGTCACTTTTAATTTGCTTTAAAGCTGTGGTAATTCTGGACCAGTATATGAACTATGTAGAGGGCAAGCGGTTGACTACACTGTAGTGGCTGGATACAAACTCCTTCCTGAGGGAAAAAGGAAATATAATTTACACTGTTCCATCTGTTGTGAATGCTTTTAGTGATTGTAAATGGTTTACAATATGATAGTGACCACATGTCTGTGTAAGCCATGTTGTCTAGAGCAGATGATGGAAGTCTTTTGATGGGTTTAGGCTGGTCTCATTTGGCTGCTGAACTGCAATGTCTAAAGTTTTCAAATTCAATCATTGCTGCTGCCACGTTGATTAATTTTGATATAGTTTCCCTCCCAGTGGCATGGCAGCAGCAGTGACAGCAGCAGTGAAGGACTGGGTAGGTGTAATAATACAAGCTTCAGTTCTCTTCACAGTTTCTATCATCCCATAAATGGTAAGATGAAGTAATATACCCTTTTTCTCTTTTGCTTTTTTGGTTCTTCTTAGATGTAAGATCAGAGGGAAAACTGTCCAAAGGTGCCCCTTGGCTGCATTCATAAAAACATGCCTGATCATAGCAGGGGAAGATTTTTCTCAAAAGAAAAAAGCACTAAAGCCAAAATGGTAAATATCTGAATAAAAATGGGACTTCTGTTCAGAGATGTTGTTTAGCACTTGATTTCGGTGTTAATTGATTAACATACTGTTAGTTGTTCAAGTTTGAACATTGTTTCCCATGACACATTGCTAATGTATGGTAATGAGGAGGAAAAGCCTTTGCAATCATTATGTGCACCTGGTACAGCAGCCTCGGACATGACATGTACCTTAACTCAATGAAGCATAACCCTGGAATAATAACTTCCTTCATGGAAAAATATGCTCAATTAGCTGTTCAAAAATATGAATAAGGATGGACGGTTTTCAATTTCAGTCTCTTGTAAGTAAGGATTTATTGGCTGAGATCTGAATCCTTCATGTGTGTCTGTACTATGATTGCTCTTTCTTTTTTCTTCCATTACTCAAAGTATTTTGGGAAGTTTTGAGCACTTCTAAGGAGAGGGCTGGAAGTTTCTAAGGGAAAGGTGAAACCCCTGTCGTTTTTCTGCAATGCTATTTCTTACTTCACTAGGCAAGGAAGTGAATGGTTTTTCTGTTAGTTTCCTGCTGCTTGCCATGATATAGTACTGCAAGCACACTGAAGATCCAGGACCGGTGTGGCTTATCACTCCCTGTTTTGTTTTAGAGGTTTCTCTTAGTAGTATCCTGAATAGAAAATTAAAGGAATGGAAAGCCAGATCTTTGCTGTTTTAGTCCAAAGCCTGCCTACTGTTGTGCTTATTCAACTCCAAGAACTGGGAGGTATGGAGAGAAATTGTCTTTGCTTCCTCATTCTCCACAAAAGGATTTGACACAAACTCCTCCATAGTTCTTTGATTATGAAATCGTTTCCCCGTTTGTTTTACAAGCATGTTTTTCAAACCCGCTCTGTCCCTCTTGCCTTAGGGGACCCTGGAAGCCAGGATCATAGATAAAAGAGCTGATAGTTAAGGTTTGATCTATGTGGGATCCCATCTGTGTGGAGAGAAGAATATTTGGGTTTTGTTTGACATCAATTTCTAATTGGGAAGCTTGTGCTTTTTCAAAACTATATGAACTAAAATTTAGTACTGGAAGTATTTTTGGATAACAGGTGAGAAAGCTATGAGGGCTTTGCTTGGGAATACTGAAGAAGCGTATCTTTATTTCTGAGACTACTCACTGGAGCAATTTTGTATTTTACCGTAGCGTCAGTTGAAGACAAAGTCCTGATATGCATTATCTATTGCTATGTACTTTAAAATTCCTTCAAAAAAAAAAAAAAATCCAGCTCCAATAGGTGATTGCCAATCTATGATCTAGTGTCCCTGTTACTGTAACAAATAGCCAAAAGGTATGACAGGCTGTGCAGGTATCATGTGATTCAAATGACAGGAGCAGCAACATACAATAGGTTTGTAATTTGGCTCCTCTGACTTAGTGCAATCAGGGAATTAGAAGCCTGCTTTGCTCCTTGCATTTGCTTCCCTTCTCAGGTCTATGCATTAGTGAGGCTTGCTCTGTGACACCTCAGCTGTCTTACTGTACGCCTCTCTAAAAATAGCACATAAGAACACCACCTGGATTATATCTTTTGTTTTCTTGCATGGAGTGATTGGGTTTTCTTTAATAGGCCACTGGAAGAGGAAGAAGTGAAGCTCAGAGCATAGGTAAACTGTAGGAGTATGGTAAAACTTGGTAATAGCTTACTGGGAGAGACCAGAGTGGTTGTGGAATGACCGCTGTCCTGTAGGGCACAAGAGGGTGCTGTGCACTTAGCAGATAGCAGGCTAAACCCCTTATTTAGTAGTACAGGTTACTGTAACTGACTGATGCAAATAAAAGATTAAAGAAGTAAAGCTTTAATATCTTATTAGATAGAAAGCTTTGCAGAATCTCCTTCCTGCTATCAAAAATTGCCTGAAATGTCTGGCAAGTGAATGAAGCTTGAAAAAGATTCAAGAGAATTTCTATGCTGTGAGGGAAACAGATAAGGTACAGAAATAAGCAGTAGCTAAGGAATTAATAAAACTGATCAGACAAAATGAAACAGGAAATGCTACACAGAGAAAAACAGGTCAGGAAGAAACTCTCTGAAATCAAAGACGGCAGGAGAAAGGCGTCAGACCGTGGCAGGTGGCCTGTGATGGCAGGCACTGCAGCTGGTCTGGTGTAGCTGAAGATCAGTGCTGTTACATGTTGGCAGTGAAACTCTGTTTGCCTGGATGCTGTGGGAGCAGGGCCGATGTTTGACAAACCTACAGGATACCTATCCCAAAATATCCAGAGCCTGATAGTAATCCCTAGTCTCTTGCCAACCCCTTCACAAACGTCTCGGGAAAGCTCCACAGATTCTGCGGAGAAATTGCAAACTGCATATGAGTATGCAGAATAAGCTGTTAAGATAGTGTTGCTTACAGTGCCTCCCCTACAGAGGGCAATATGTAAAGAATACACATGAGCAGCTGAGCAAAAGGCAGGTCTGTTTCTTACAGAAAATAGTGGTAATTTTAGCAAGGGCTGCTGGAATTTTTAGTGAAGCCGAGTCCTGTTCCTACCCCTGCCACTAACGTGTTCTTGGATCTTTCACAAATTGTGCCTTATTGTCTGTAGTCTCCCATCTGTGAAATAGGCATAACAACACTGAGGCATCACTGAAAAGAAAACAACAGAGTCTGAGTCTGTACATTTGATAGAAAAAGGGTGGATCTGCATAGGAGGAGCCATAAGGACCCTTAAGTCCTGTGTATTGATAACTTCATTAGATAGGGAGCTAGATCTTTCTATATAAAGTTATTATTACTACAAGGTCAGTTCTCCTTTCCTGTGTGACCTGAAGCCTTAATTGAATTAGGGGCAGAAAAAGAGTAAATTACAGCAGGAGCAAGTGTTTGCAAGATGTGGCCTTAAAAGTTTAAAAAGCATCAATTCTGCATGAGAAGTACCAGTTGCAGTTATTTGTTGATGATGATTCATTGAATCCTGACCACAAGAGTTATTCAGAGGTAACCTATCAAACTTCCACTTCCTCTGTAATTTAAAGGTAAATATTTTAAATAATCACCTCAGAAATTTAATTAGGCTTTGCCCTAGTGATTTATAGAGGTGGCTGTGCCCATTTCTTTCTGGGTGGTGTTTTAAAAGTAATTCAAGACACAAAAGACACCTGGAGCAGGCTGTGTGTTTATGGGAAGGATCTAGAGGCCGGCTCAAGGTGGTTTAGCTAAAAGACCTATGAATTAGAAACAAGATGTGTTGCAAAATATGAGAGAGGTATTCAAAGGTATAACCCTTCCTGGCATGTTCATTTCCTAACAGCAGTTCTCAGAATTGCTGAGGTTGGAATGGACCTGTGGAAATCACCTAGTCCAATCCTGCTGCTCAAGCAGAGTCAGAGCAAGTTGCCCAATGCTGTCCGCAGTTGGATTTTGAATCTCTCTGCCACAGCCTTTCTGGGCAACCTGTTCCAGGGTCTGACCACACTCACAGTAAGAAAAGAGGTGTTTTCTTGTGTTCAGATGGTTTTTAATCTGTGCCCAGAGCCTCTTTTTCTGTCAGTGGGTGCTATTGAGAACAGTCTGGCTCCCTCTTCGTTCCCTCCCAGCAGTTCAGTGTTTCTACAGACTTACTGACAGAGAGGTTGATAATACTGCTTCCATTATTTGAGTTTAAGTGCAGGTATCTTGGGAGGATAGGCTATCTTAGAAGGAAATTTTTGTACCCTGTCCTGGATGAAATATACTCTGAATTCAGTTATGAAATATGACCTTAAATCGAGATTACTGGCCTCTCTCTGACCTAGGAATGAGCTTTCCAAAGGTGTTTGAGTTTGTGCTTTAACACTCACATGCACCCAAATACAATCTGTCTCTTTAGAAAAATCTTCCCTCATAGCACAAAGGTGTGGCCCGAGCACCGGAGTCCCATTTCTGTCTGCTTACACAATGTGCATAAAGAGGGAGGGCTGGAGTTAAAAGTTAAGCTTGCAGCTGGCAGAGGACTTGCCTTTCTGGGTGTGGATTTGGGGATGTCAGAAAAACACAGATGCCTTATTGCAAAATCATCTCTGCTGTCCCATGGGAGACAGGCAGATTGATTGTCAAATATTTCAACCCCCTGAAAATGAAGAAAATCTGTTCAGTTTTAACAAGCTGAAGATTTGATCCACAATTTGCACTTTCATGTGGCCCAACCGACATTACCAGTGCCATATTAGAAGGTAGCTGTTTTGGTCATTAAAACAGGAGAGAAAAAAAAACTCAATTTTGAGACCATATTCCTTCTTGCCACAGTAGGTTATACTTCTTGGTTAAAAGACAATGGCTTATATTTAAATAACATTAACATGCTTGCTCTAAAAGCTGAGAAGGCATTCAGAAACAGCAAAAGTCAGTGTTCCTTGTCTTTGGGCTCCCCACCTGTCTTGCTGCTCTTCTGCTCCCTGTTCTAGAAATGAAAGAGAAAACAGTCCTTAGCAGTCACCCAGGATACTACCCTCACTTGCATTTCTAGAGGGTATTGGTCACCTTGATGTAGGCATATGGGAAGAAACAAAACAATTGATTTTATCAGGGTTTATTACCTGAAGGGCTTTTTAAGCATAAGCTGTTGCTGTCAGAGTCACAGGATCAGGTGTGATTTCCCGTTTGCTGGAATATACAGCAAGTATGCAAACAGGCTCTGAGCTTTTTTTAGCTCACAAAAGCAAGGGAGTCCTTTGAAAGATCCTCCGTTTACCCAATCATCGCTTTCCCTTACACTGTACAGCATTATAATATTCTGACAGTGTAAATCCTCACATTTGCCTCCCTCCCTCTTTCCTTCAGTCACTCTCCCTCCCCCCTCCCAAGACTGCTGCTATCGGATCTGTGATGATATGTGATCTCCTGGATACAATCACACACACACACAAGTACCAGGCACTGCTGCTCAGCTGAGCAAAATGTCTTTCTCTTAGAAGTGGTGCTCATCACAGCTTTCAAATCCTTGACGATGTTGCCATGCTTTCCTTTCTGCCTTCTGCCTTTTTCTGTCTTTGTCTGCCTGCTTTTCTTACCCGTGGGTCATTTTTGCCCTGCTGTCTGTAGCTGTATGGACTACCACACCATAGATTGCCGGGATCAAGGACTCCCAAGTGTTCCTAATCCATTTCCATTGGATGTACGGAAACTTCTTATAGCTGATAACAACATTCAGGCGATACCAGCTGATTTCTTTATATTTTATGGAGATCTAGTCTATTTGGACTTCAGGAATAACTCCCTGACCTCTTTAGAAGAGGGTACTTTTAGCAGTTCTACCAAACTGGTGTATTTAGACTTAAGCTACAATAATTTAACACAGCTTGATGCTGGGATATTCAAATCAGCAGAAAAACTGATAAAATTGAGCCTTGGAAACAATAACCTGGTGGATGTGGATGAGGCTGCTTTTGAGAACCTGGAACAGCTCCAAGTGTTAGAATTGAATGACAATAACTTACAAAGCCTAAATGTGGCAGCCCTAGAAGCGCTTCCCTCCCTGCGGACTATACGCTTAGAGGGCAACCCTTGGGTCTGTGACTGTGACTTTGCCAATCTTTTCAGCTGGATACAGGACAATGCATCTAAGCTCCAGAAAGGTAAAGCTCGGTGGCTTACAGTGCAGTATGTACGTTTGTCTTGGAGTATGTATGTGTGTCTTGGAGGGAAGGAGGGTTCTTGGTCAAATTGTCTGTGTGCTGCCTGCAGTGACCCAAACTGCATTTTGGTCAAGCTGTAATTGCATGCTTTCAATAAATGTGTCCATTAAAATGATGTTGGCTTCATTTTAGCAGCAGGTCCTCCTCCCAGTTAAGAAATAAAATTTGAAAATTAAGCCCTAATAATTTTGATTTATAGCCTAAACTTACATAGGCAGTGAAAGAGCCTTTTCAAATTCATTCAGCCCAGAGCTGGTTCTCTTCCAGACTTCATTTTCTCTCTGGTAAACATATTTCCTACAATAAGCCCTTTGAGCAGCTGTGCCAGCTCCTTAGGAAAACTGATTTTTCTCTCATTTTACTGATCAGCTATAAAGCTGCTACAGAAGAGTTAAATCCCCATTTTATGCAACGGCGATTGTCAGCCCTTTCCTGGAAGTATTTTGTTGTGATACTCTGTATTTGAACTCCCTTCAGTAGCTTGATTTTGGCTCTTTTCATTAAAATAGCACTGCTTCCAATACTAGAATAAATTGAAATGGCTCTGGAACACCCCAAAATGCAGGATATATAATTCTGGTATTTGGGCCAGTAATTTTCAGAAAAGCATGGAGGGAAAAAAAAAAGTATTAAGAGTGCCATGTGTAGGGAATCCAGACTCTTGCTCCACATTTCCCACCCGACCCCAAAGCCTCTCTTAATCCAGCTTTAGCAGGAGATCATCTCACAGTTCATGCCTCCCAACAAGCACTAGGGCATAAACTCCTGCCACTGAGCCGCCCAGCTGCTCACAGAAGGCTAACTGCTTGGAGAATAAAAACTTTGTAAGGGCTACAGAGGGTATACAGGTATTACCTGACATGAAATCACTGGTATTTGGGCTGTGTCTGAGGGGGGGTCTCTGTGCAGAAGATGGTGAGAGCTAAAAGGCTGGGGGAGGAGAGCTCAGGAGAATGGGTTGAGATCAAGTAACTGTTTCTTTGAATTCAGACAAAAAAGGAGAAAAACATAGTGAGCCTACAAATTCATAGGTCTTTTCTCTCCTTTCTTGATCATCAGAGTCTGTAGTCAGTTATTTGAGTTCTTCCTATGCTCATGACCTTGGGTAGCATTTTTTTAATATACTCATCTAGGTTGCCCTAAATATTCTTAGCTGTAAAACAACTGTTTTAAGAAGAAGTCATTTGAGGAAAAAGTGTTAGGTTTTTTTCTGTCTGCCTCAGTGAAACTTTCATCTTGATTCTTTCTAAACCAAACCTGGGCCTGTTCTCCCACCTTCCCTCATGCTTTAGCTAAAGATTGCTCTATTCAAACCAAGTATTTGCCTATCTCTCATGCTAAACATCAGTCCACTTTTCCTGTGCTTTCCATCACTTTTAATGAACTTCTGGCTCCTTCCCCTTTATCCAGGCTGACTCTATTCAGTTTGAGAGTCTGTCCCAGCCCATCTCTCTTTTCTCTTCCACCCTATCAGTGTTTTAAAGCATATCTAAACTTATGTCCGGAAATCTCAAGTGATTGAGCTTTCCCATAGTATTGCCAGTCTTCCCCAGTGTCTTGCAAGCTTAGAGATGCTTTCTCACAGCATTTTCTCTCATCCACAGTTGTATTTTCAGCCAAATAGCTAAAAAAATTACTAGCTCATACAGATCTTCCAAACTTCCAGTTAGATTTGATTTGAGAAGACGAGGAAAAGAGCAAATATGCAAATGGTTGGTTTTATCAGAGCTGTCCCCCCGACATGGCCTAAGCAAATAATTTGCATTTGTTCCCAGGAGCAATATTCCATGATATCTTTGCAGCCAGTCATATTAGTGAAATCTAGTGCATGTATGGAGAAAAGCGTGCGAAGTCAGCATTTTCATTGCTTGTTGTGAACTGCTGACACAAAAATACTGGCTGTCTCCTTCAATATACTAGCAAAACTTTATTCAGGAAGGTGTGGGCAAAACTAAACTCAAAAGGGAAAGACTGTCTCAGTGACATTTTAAAAGCATATGGCCACACTTGAGTGCCTTTCAAAACAACTTTCGGAAAGTCAGTGTAAAACTAATTCTGAGATTTATGATTTGATTGCATTTTATATCCAGTTTTCAGTTTTTAATGATGTTGCAACATTACACCCATTAGGAGCTAATCACATTAGCATTACTTGTCTGGTTATAGTTGTCCAAAGCCACATTCGCCTGGCTTTTCCTGGGAGGAGTGGGAAGAGCAACTCACTGAAAGATTCAGCATTCAGACTCCCTGGCTTCCTCATGATACTGCTGTAAGGCTGGAGACAGAAGTACTCTTGCAGCAAACACATCAAGATAAGTAGGGCACCAGGCATTATGTCGGGAAATACAGCAAAAGAAAAAGATAGGGATACATTTTCAGGGCCCAAGAAAAGAGCTTAGTTATCTTGGCTGCATGGTTTTCCTTTATAATTCTGCAGCAGCTCAAGTATTTGTATTGCATGGCCTACACAAATTGGAAAGGGCAGGAAGGGAAAAGGAGTTGGCTGGTGTTTTTCTTCTCTTGGTTCTCTTTAAAAATAAACTGTGATTAGCAGTACAGAATGGTTCCATGACAGATTGGAGTTCCCCAGCCTTTAAATGGCAGGCTTTGTAACCTGGGTTTACTGAGAAGGGAAAACAGTGTGGAAGGGTGAATGACAGTAAACTTGCATCGGTGATCCCCAGTTCTTTTATGAAAAGTACAAAGCACTGCAAAGAAACTAAAGGCTCTGTACACTGTTGTGTGTCTTATGCTGGCTTGGGATGCTTCAGAATGGGTTAGACAAGAAAGGATATGCCAAAGCAGAAAAGAAGCACGCTCCAACCAGTCTGTGGATGAACTAGGATCCAGGGCTGCCATCTGCAAGTGTCGCTGTAGCATAGCAGTCCCTCAAGATTCAGAACTGGTAGCAAGAAACGGGAGATAAATGGCTGGGAGAAATGCATTGACAGATAGATTTAGGTTCTGGGCAGTCATTTTGATTCCTCACTTTGAATGGCATTTAAAATCGTTTAATGTGCCCTGTCTGCATGTCTGAGAGAAATCACTGAAACTGTTAACTAAGTACAGCTGCTGCTCCACCTTTTAATTTTAGCACTGCAGTACAATGCCATGTTAGGGGTCAAAGCTACCCTTGTTTTTTGCAAAAGAAATACCAAGTTGATTTAAGAATTGGAGTTTTGTCAATGTGAACTGAAATCTCAACAATTGATCCTGAAGCTCTCCACCTCTGTAATTAAGGCCTCTGGAGAACTCGGTGATCTGAACAAAAGCCATACTTCAACTCATTAGTTTTGCAAAAGCCGGGTCCATTTTCCTTCTGGCATGCAATCAGAAATAGCTTGTAAAGTTATAACTTATGCTGACCTGTCTGACTAGCTGACTGTAAAGCCTCTTCCCGGCTGAGCTGCCTTTGCACATCTAACTTGTCGCTTCACACAAACAGCTGGGATTTGAATCATTTTACACATCCCAGCATTTATTCATCTAACCTGAATTTCTAAATAAAGGCTTAATTGGCAGTAAGTGAATACTGTCGCATGTCAGATTTGCAGGCAGACTTATTAAAGAAACTGCACTAAAAGTTTTGCAATCAAACTCAGCACTTTAATTTATACTCATAAAAAGTCATTGAAACAAGCACTTCCATCATACTCCAAAACCAAGCCACATTTTTTCCCTCAGATTTGCTTATTAAT
Source organism: Aquila chrysaetos chrysaetos (assembly GCF_900496995.4). Taxonomy (NCBI): domain Eukaryota; kingdom Metazoa; phylum Chordata; class Aves; order Accipitriformes; family Accipitridae; genus Aquila; species Aquila chrysaetos. The sequence continues at coordinate 6,728,401 of NC_044009.1, read as the reverse complement.
TGATTAAAAATAAATCAGTGTGTATCACGCAAAGTAGACGAAGGAACTGTGAAGATCAGTGGAATGGTGATAAGTAGAGCATATATCTAAGTTGTTCTTTTTCCTAGAGAAGGCAAAGTGTTCACTGTGGGTCAAAATGGTTAAGTTATAAAACCTACAAAGATTTTCTGTAGAAGGATGTTTGATTTTATAGGCATTTGTTAAGCCTGAAGGGCAGCATGGTGGCCAATGATTCATATTAAAGGCTTCCCATTAGGAGGAGCATGGAGATTAAGAATACTGGATAATTATATGGAAATAGAAAAGTTGTTGTAAGATCTCTGTCTCTTCAAAGAGCTGTAAAAGTTTTCATGGAAGGTTTTGCTCCATGGGGGGCATGCAAACTCTCAGAACAAAAAATATCTTGAAAGAATAAAGGTCTAAGTTGGTCTTAAACATATTATTCAAAAAATTCGAGGAAATCATATATCTGAGGTACATGCTATTGTGTTCTATCCTCTCCTTCCCTATATTTGATCCATCTTCTTGAGTTTTACAAAAAGCAATTGACAAGGCTGAAGTTCTCTAAAGTGAGAATTGAAGAAAGCAGAGAAAGAAAAGTGTTTGGACTCTGGCAGAAGAAATTAAGAAAAATATGAATAAAAGCAAGAGAGGTACTGAATAAAGGGAAGGATGTTTATAGGTTGAGAAATCATTTGGGGACATAATGTTTTGAAATTTTGAATTCAGTGAAGTCTAAGGAGATTTGGCATTCGTTTGTTTGAGATCAAGAGTTACCTTTGAGATTTCTTGCATTTTCTGCTTCAATGGGAGCTGGAAATCCTACAAAAATGCATTCAGTAGTTTCTCATATTTGGAAGGGCTTTCTTCTGCTTTCAGAGTTTGTCCCGTATCGCATTTTATTTTAGCTAAAAATGCACTTTTCCTTTCTTGCCTCATCTCTCCACCTAACTTTTTTAGTAGTACTGTTTGAAACTCAGGGCTCATCCAGCAAAAGGTTGTCGCTGGTGTACGTGACCTACAGAACTAAGGGTTGTGAACGCTTCCATTTCAGTGTTTAAATACAAATGGCTTTGATAGAATAAATTTTTGGTGAAAGGTGCTGTTTAAAAGTAATGCATAGCACTGCAAAAGACATTTCTTGAAGCCCTCTGAGGATCTCATCTCAATTGGATTCAGATAAAATGCATGTAACAGAAACACAAGTAGTCTGCAGTGGCTGCATTGAAGTGCTTTGTAGAGATCTCTGTTGCTGTTTTTCACTTTCTGTGAACATGCTTTGGGCAGGTGCGCCCGTGACCTTGTTTACTAATGACTAATGCATTTTTAACATTACTTTTAATTAGAGTTTATTCCTTGGAGTGTGACTGTAGTGTCTCCTTTCTGTCATCTTGCCCTCATTTTGCTTTTTACTTATTTTCTTCTCAGTATCTTTGGGAACACCTTTTTGGGAAGTTGTGTAGAGATTCTGGGATTACAAGAAATAGTCGGTGTCTATGCTTTTTGTGCTAGATGCAATGGTGTTTTCTCAACCTTTTGTGTTTAATACATACTCTATTCCCCACTATCTATTGCAAGAATGAAAATTTTTTCTGCCCTCTATTAAAACAGTATTAGAAAGACTTTTAGCAATTTGATGAGAAGGTTTAGACTGAGCATTTTTAGAGATAGCCTATGTACACTGATAATTCCAGAAAGACTTGGAAAATTAATTCAGAATTGGCCAGCGACAGAATTCAAAATATAATTGTGCTGCCTGTGTGATAAATAAAGGAAATAGATGTTATGAATGTTTGAAATTGAAGAAGCACAAGTTTAAGTGAGGATCGGTGCTCAGTGTTAGACTTCCCTGTTACAGCTGCAGTTAGCTGGCACAGTGTCAGTGCACCATCCTCTTGAATGCTAACGTTTACATTCACACCACTAGAAACAGAACTGGTAAAAGAAGCCTGAAGAAGACAGAACTGGGTCCACTTGCAGAACTGTATCCCAAACTAAGGTAATCACCGAACTTTACTGGAAGAAAGTTCATTAGTGGCAGCAAATCCTATGTCACAACACAAAGGCCATAGCTAGGACCGTGTTTTGCTCTTCATTTGGTCAAATGTTGCTCCACTTTGGAAAGTTGTGTGCACAAGACTACAAATTTTTAAGATACTCAAAGGGGTTTCTAGTGCCAGTACTGATACAGATGCTGTGTAGCTACTTTCAAGACTTCTGTAGCTAGTACCTCCTCAATGTGGATGGATAGGTAAATTCTGGTAAATTGGCATATTTCCAGGTAGAGTTTGGCTATGCAAAAGAATAGGAGAGAAGGACGGCAGTGAGAGGAGGTAGGAAAAAAGCAAGAGCGGGTGACAATGAGACTGTAAGCAGCCTTCTGGAACAGGAAACTCAAGACTGAATTCAGTACTAAAAGAAAGCAGTTAAGAGATTCAGAAGTGAACTGGTGTAGTGAGAAAAATGGAATGATTTTTGTAAGCCTGTTTAGAAAGACTGTGCCATGAGGTGATCAACTCTTGCTTCTCGGGCTCTTTCTATAATCCCATTCCAATCTAAGATCTATTGCTAAACTTATTCTGTAAATAAAATAACATCTTAGTTCACTAGTCCAGGCCTTTATAGTAGCCCTGGGCTCACGAAAAATGTTAAACATTGTCTTCAAAACAAAGCATCATAATTATGTGAGAGTACAGGTTTCATTTGACCTTCTAACCTAACTAAAAGCCAGTGAAACAACTGAGCATTTTGTAAGTCCTCTTGACTTATCATTCTTTATCAGTACCTATTTATTTATCTGCTATGTAGAGAAGGCTGCCTTAACTTCATGTACTAATATAGAACCAGAGCAAGCTTCAGCTATAAAGGACAGGCTGTTCCATCCATTACAGCCATTCAGTTCTTTCCCGAGTATCATGCACATGCTAGCTCATCACTAGTACAGAACATAATATCCATTTTTTTGGAAAGGAATTAAAAGCCTTAAGACATTTCACACATTCAGCAGCTTTTATTCCGTTCAAGCAGAAACTCCTAACAGAAATTAGATTCCCTAACAAGCGCATCAAATCTGTTTCTATATATATACTCATATATAAATACATAATTTGATATCTTAGTCGTTTTCAGTAAAATGATCTGACTGCCATTGGCTTTTCACTCTGTTTCTTCCATCTTAAGGTTTTTTGGAGTACTTCCATCTTTCACAGAGTTGAAGATGTGAGGACAGCATTTGCAGGTGTGAACACCTAATGTTAAACTTTATATTTAGGCATTGAGACAAACTGTTAAGTACCCTCTAATGCTGATCTGTAGGGCACTTGGCCATAAAAAATTTTATTTAGGGACCTAAATCTAGGCTTCAGGTTTTTTTAGGCTTTACTGTTCTGATAGCTTGAGGCTATTTCCAATGAAATTTCATGTCTCTTCAGAGGCAATGCCTTTCTCACTGCTTATTAATACATTAGTGGCAGTGTTTAAGTAGACTAAAGAGAACTATAGCTGGAAGCAAAATACCAAACAAGAAATAAAATGCCACATTTAAGCATTTCAAGTCTGTGTCTACGACATTCAGCAGCATGAGAGAACAGCTAAATTGCACCTAAAAGGGCAAATACCAATTTTACTTTAAAAAGAAATAGCATATTATAGTGCTTTTACATTTATTGTATAGATAATAATGAACACATGTGCATGAAGCTCACTTAAATGTTTATGGCTTCAGATTTTTTCTGGATGTATTTTCTATACATACTGGTGTATGTTAGGAGTGGGCATTTTCATTATCTCATACTATTATACTTTGCTAAATGCTAGGAAACTATTTCTCTTGATACCCATTTTTTGTGAACTCTAAAAAAACCCAAAAGAATTGAGGCCTCTCTCTCTTTTTTTTAAACTCAGCATCCAAAATTAGAGCTGGGAAATCTCATTCTGAGGGTTAACAGTCAGACCATGATATTGAAGTAATAATGAATTTCAGAAGTTCGTTGATAAAAGATACAGTTAGCATAGGTATTAGAAATAAGCAAAGTCAGAAATACACAAGGAGTCCTTCAAAAGAGAGTCAAGTAGACCTGGAGTAAGTGATACCTCTTGCTGCTTGTCTTTAGCTGGAGGAATATAAAATGAAACTCACAATACAATACATCATTAGTCAACGTATGTAGGGAAAAGCCATGTCAGATCCAAGAGCAGGCAATTTGAATGCACTTGATGGTCCAGCCAATGTAGTGTTTGAAAATTCCAGATCAAACAGTACCTATGAGAAACATGGTTGAATTATGGCTACAAAGTACCAGCAGAATGTTAATGAAATTTAGTATCTAGGTTTTTGTGGGGTTTTTGAGATGGGAAGATCAGTACCATTATAACTTGGGGCATTGTTTGTATAAAGATTGGTTTTAGGCTGCATCCATTTTCTAAGAGCTTCAATTTTACAGGGGAAGTATTTCAGCCTCTGAAAGTAGGCCTGTGCATAGTCCTTTACAGAAGCAAATGCAAAGTGTTTATTAGGATCTAGTTGCAGCTTAATTGCCTACAATTTATTATCAAGGTTTAAGTGCTAGACTTCAGTGGAGTTATAATCCTCTAACAGTAAGGCATCTCAAAGTCATATTGTTCTAAAACCCATTAGGGAATTTCCTTGAAAAACTCTACCTGGAACCCTCCTGCATACTACTTTATGAACACATGTATCTTTTTTTTTTTTTTTCTTTTTAAAAACATGCCTCTCCTTTTAACATTATGGTTCTAGAATTCCAGCATTTTCACACTTCCCATGTTACTTAGGCGACCTATTCCTCGGGGTACAGACCCATATTTTCATCTTATTTTATTTTTTCAGTGTTAAGAGACAAGCCTATATAGAATCTAGCACCTGTCCCTTGACTGGGACTTCAAAGCATTCCCTTTTTAAAAGCAAATAATACATTACAGCTTGCCAGTATAGTACATCTGCTTCTTCAGAGGACGTAGCAGAAAGATAAGAGTGTGTGACGTTGTCCTTGGGACAGCTGGAGTTATTACAGACGATGTGATGGCCCTGACCAAAATAACATGAGCTATATATTTATAACACATTCACACTTGTTATTTCATTTACAGATTTGTTTGGTATGAAGAAGCAACTCTTTGAACATGTTGTGGGGCAATGAGATACATATATAACTATCATCAAAGGTTTTCTTGCTGCAGCCAAGTACTAAATATCAAACTTCTTTGAGATACCATTTAGAAGAAGCCTGGCTGATTTTTTAAAAAAATAAATTGAACACTAAAAAATAATACTGTTAAAGTGTGTGAAAGTAGAGCACTAAGGTTAAATGGCACTCTCGTGTGCTCTGGAAGTCTTGTGTGTGGGGACAGGTAATTTGACTGAGACAGTCTGTATGCAAGAGAATCACCCAGAGTAAAAAACCCCACACCTTATAATTAATACTGATCACTTTATAGAAGCCATTCTTTTGTTCATTGTTCATGCAGAGGGTGTATGATGACCTGGATTACTTCCTGCCCAAGCAAAGAACAAAATTGGATCTATTGATAGGCATGAACATAATAGGAGAGCTGGAGTACAGAACATCAGTTCTCCACACACGCTGGATTCTCCTGTCATAAGGACAACCTACTTTTAAATAATGTAAAGAAAGTAACATATTGCTGTAGAAGGAAGCAGATGAGATGGTATTGTTCATTGTCATCTTAAGCAGACATTCATGTAACCTTCAGATTATGATGTTTTCAGGTAAGCAGTTAGAAGCTCTGGTGCAATAACCACTGCATTAGCTTTGGGAGGAGAAATTCCTTGCTCCACCAGAGATATAGCTGCTAGTCTTACTACTGTTACAAATGAACAGTCTGTTCCAAATTCTCCTTGAAGTTGAAAGAAAAGCTTCCATTTATTAGGTTTTGCAGTAGTACCACGACACAGCAAAGAAAAACATTCACTGAACAGGATAAATGTTCCTCTCTCCCTCAGTCACTGGCTTGTGCTTCCACTGAGCTCTGCAGTCCTTCTAGGTTGCTTCCAGCACAATTTTAGCAAACTGCCTTGTGTGTGGATAGGAGAGGTCAGTTCATTCCTGTCTTGTTGAAAAGATGGTGCATACACTGGGTGGCTGAAACTATAGCTGGGAGCTAGCAAGGACTCTGTACTGGCCCCTCGTTTATGATGCTGTATTTTGCCTATTGGCATCTATTATTCTCAATGACTAAGAATTCTGTAAAAACTTGAGGCTAAGCTAGCACATTGGAGTGTCATAGAATAAAGCAAGTAGAAAATTCCCATCTAATCTATTTGGTTTGAGAACGTGACCTAGATTCCAGTACCCATGGCTACATGGAGAGGAGCTCTTTTATTTCTTGTTATTGTATAATCAGACTCAAAATCATTACAGTACACTGATTCTCATAACAAGAAATATCCTCTAAGTGACTTCGTATGTTGCAGATTCTTTTCTATTTGTATTCTGTGTGTTGTGATGTTAGGTGAAAGCATCTGGGAAATAGGAATAGAGCTCACAGTCTATAGGCTCAGTTTTGATCCATGGCAAAACTGCTGTTGGTAATGGTAATGAATAAGTGGGCTCCTACTTTTCCATCTCTAGGATCCTGGGCAAATACTACCATACTAAGTTATTTCTAGAAGCAAGGGCTGCAGTATGTAGAACTGCTTAAAAAAATAGCTTTCTTTTGGAGTCTTTTTTGCTCTGTCACTTTCTTTTTAATATATTCTTTTTCTACTCCTTCCTTGTGGAAGCATAGATCTGATATTCCAGGTGGTCAAGGCCACTCCAGCACAGAGGTCATTTTAAAAGCTGGCAGGTGGGGACACTACAGACTTTCTTTTGCAGTTGGTCAGAAATAGAAAAAATAGAGTTGTTTATGGTCACCTGTGCACTCCTTCTTTAGACAATGCTGTCAGCATGGCTCAGCTGCTATGAAAACAGCAGTTCTCATGAGGTCTCAGCAGCTATTACAGTGGTTTGTTTTACAGAAACACAGTTGTATAAAAACTCGTTTTTTCTTGTGCTTGCCACAAGTGAAATGGAATTCGTTTAGGTGCCATATTCACTTGGACCAGGCTTTTCTGCCAAAATACTGCAATGGTCTTTTCCTATTAGCAAGGAACTTCCTCTTCAAATGAATTTGCAATAAGTTACATTCATTTTCTTGCTGTTTCTACACAACAGCAGTAACTGCTTTGATTACTGTCAACATCATGTTGGTTTATTGAAAACTGTTTGCTTTTTAAAATCTGATTTAAAAGATACAGGTCTTGGAATTCCAGCCTATGGCTTTTCACTTCTCCCTTATTTCTCATGGTTTTGAATAGGGAAGAATATCCATTTGTGTCCCCTTCTGCTTGTTACTCCCATTAACCCCTAGAGGTGCTATTTCCAAGTCTTGATGAAAAGAAAATACGGACTCGATGAACAACTCTCACTTCTTTCAGTAGAAAAGTTTGTACAGAGAGCTCTATCACAAGCTATAGAGTGCAATAGTATGTACTTCCTCTAGTCATCCGTGCAGTCACAGGCATGCTCAAGTGCTCCAGTATGTCAGCTTGTATACAAGACATGATATATATGAATACTGCAGGTTCCAGATTTCCAAAAATGTCAGAGGGTGTTTGAAACTGTGTGGCTCCTTTACCTTCTGGGCCAGTTCCATAGACAGGAGGTTTCAAAGATCTGCAAAGCAAGTTGCCTCACCATCTGGTATACATCGCCAGTGCACTCCAGGCTCAGAGAAAAAATGTAACGTGTATTCAGGTGGCAGTTTGCCTGGAGGAAACCATTCAGCCTTGGGCATGCTGACTGTTGTCCTATTCTGCTGGCAGCTTTTACTACGTTGTCAGCGAGAGGCGCATGAGAAAGAGGGAAGGCAACAGAACTTCAGGCAAATATGACAGGTACAGGATGGCTTCTAGGGATCAAAATTCAGTACAGTCTTCATTACAAGGTCAAGTAAGTCAGGGTGATAATTGGATCCATAGCAGACTTAGCTAAAACTCCCTCTCAACTCAATGTAAACAGGTGGGCTGGATCCAGATCACCAGTCAGGTTTGCACCATTAACCCTAGGAGCCTGGGTTTAATGGTAAAACATCATATGCCATAGCTATTCAGCCACAAGAAAAATGGGATTCAGAAAAGCAGAGGAAATCTTATCATCATGCATTCCTTATTTAAAGTGACATAATAGTTATATGATAGAGCTGTGTGATGGAAGTGCCCTATACACTGTGTGCACACAGCAATGCAGTGAAAAACTGGGAATCTGTTCTGTGATCATTAGCAGACAAAGAGTAAAAGTGTATCAGGTAAACCAACAGCAGTTCTCATGTCATTAATACACAATTCTTGTATTTCCCCTTTACATTCATATCCTTAATAGCAAGATAAAAGCTATCTTGCCAACAGCCATAGACACTTAATTCACTTCATTATTTATTCTTTTCTAGCCCTGTTAATATGCTCTTCCTGATTTTCCCCTGTTGTGAATGAAGAGGGAGTTGGGCACATGCAGTGAACTGTATGCTTTTACTGTCCAGTAGGAAACTATATTCTCACCATTTCTAAATTTGGATTTTTTTTGCTTTCACTATGAAGAACCTAGCTCTACGCATTCTTCAATAATGCATGAAGGAATGATATCTGCTAGTGTGCATGTCCTTATGACAGTCAGAGAGAAAAGGTGGAAGCAGCTCATAGACAAACAAGCATCCATTAACCCTAAGCCATTCTTGTGACCAGAAGAAAAAGACAACTGTAGTTTTGGAACTACATGGGAAAAAGTCGTGTAGAAGGCACCAAGGTGTGGAAGGAACTTCAGTATCCCTATTACCCTGTTTTGGAGTCAGAATTTGTGTTCAGATGGAGTAGCTGGGAAGTGCTTCCAGATGTCCAGATTTAGATGCATCCACAGTTCGACATTCACTTTTTAAAATCCTCAAAATCATGGTCCCAGGTCATACCTGACCTCCTGGAAGACTGAAGATGAAATAACTTAATTTCCAGGAGCCACTCAAGGGGGTTATATAATGGCTTTTGGATAGTGGCAAATTTTGTTCCATTTTTTCCTGACTTTTGTACAAATTCATAAACCTAGAATTAACCCTAAAACTGTTCCTCAGCTATTCAATCTCTGACTGGAGCAACAGAAGGATTCATCAATATTCCACTGATTTGTTTCCCTTTCCTCTTCTTTGCAGGTCTCCATGAAATCCAGTGTTCCCTGCCTGTAGAAAATAGAAGAATCTTTCTGAATGAATTATCTGAGGTCAGCTTTAGTGAATGCAAATTTAGTTTGTCATTGACGGACCTTTTTATCATCATCTTCTCTGGAGTCGCAGTCTCCATTGCTGCTATTCTATCAAGCTTCTTCTTAGCAACTCTAGTACACTGCTTCCAAAGATGTGCTCCCAGTAAAGATGACGATGATGATGAAGACGACAGTGAGGACTGAACTTAGTCTATATACTTAAGTTTCCTTGGTTTATAAGTTACTAGATTATCAGCCAAAGTCTAGGAAGAAAACAAGTAGAGTAAAAGCTTTAAACATGAATTAAATGAAATCACAATGTGTAAGGATCCCTTCTAATCTCATGACGGTCAAAGGTAGGAATTGCAGTTTGCATCTGAGACTGTTAGCTTTGCTTACATATGTAACCTGATGCAATGAGACCAGGTTAATTTCTATGATCCTTAATCAAACACTGCATTTAAATTTGCAGATTGGAGGGGAAAGGCAAAAAAAAAGTTCCAGTGATTTAAAAGACTAACTCACAGCTTCCAGATTGTCCTTCTGATGAGATGCAGATTCCTGTAAGTGCTTAATAGCTTGTCCTAAATGCACTTTGAAAAGGACTGGCTAGATGGAGGGTTTTCAGCTGGAAAATATGGAAGCAATTTAAAATAGTGTTCTTCCTAGATGTAAGTACTGGGAGATTCTATTAAACTCACACAACTTTCTAAGTAACAAAATGCAATTAAAATGATACCTAGAATTGTAGAAAGCATTATAGGAAGGTTGGTATTTTCTCGCTGCAAATGTTCTCTATAAACATTCATCCTCCATTTAATGACAGCAGTTGCAGCCATCATTCAGCCAAAAAAAATTTTTTCTATAAGCGAATACAATTCTAGATCTGAGTCATCCACTGCAGCTGCCTGGCACATCTTTAGTCATGGCACAAATACTAAATATAACATTCTTTTGCATTTTTAGATGCAATGAAGTAAAGGATTTCCCTTCCCTGTAATGCTAGGCACAAGTAACTGTTGCAGTATCCAGTCCATTTAGTTATTTTAAAATACTAAGGGCTATATTCTGCTTCTGATTATACTAGAGTAACACAACTGAAGTGAACACTATGATCCAAGTTGGCAACTGTATAAACAAGAGTGGAACCTGGCCCAAGATGTTTCTGACTGTATTATAGATTTGTCAAAACTTGAGCTCTTCTATATAACGGTAGATATTTTTGTTAAAATTAAAAAAGACATTTATTACAAGAGATTTTTGGAATAGTGCTGGACAGCTTTTTAGGATAAGTATATTTTTAAAATATTTGTAATGGAAATATTTTTTTAAAGCTCTGTGTATTTAAAGTATTATCTAGAGTAGCTGTGAGGGCTTAAAGTAATGAATAACGTAGTAACAAACCATGAAACAAGGACTGTATGCTAGTATAAAAGAATTAGATCTGATTAAAAGTAGCATCTATTTAACTACTGTAAATGCTATTATTTCTTAAAAAACACTCTTTGATTAAAATATTGCCTTGCTCAGTTAATGTGAATGGTCTTTTACAGACAGTTAGTTCCAAATCTCTTGTATTTGTTGTGCTAATTGTTCAGGCAGACAGGATTGAATTACACTGTGTGTGTTAAGGGGTAATATGGTCCAGTAGATAGAGTACAAGATTAGGATTCAGGACTTCTGGGTGTTGTCCCCATCTAACAGTGATCAGCTAGAAGACCTTCAGCAAAACACTATCTGTCTGTGCCTCAGTTTCATTACCTATAAAATGAAGATCATAATAACTATTTATCTTTTTCAAGTGCTTTGAGATATGCGGGGGGGGCACTATATTGGGGCTATGTATAATGATTATGTATGTTAGGCTGAAGCAGATGTTATGCAGTAGGTCTAATCTGATCTCATATCAGTATGACTTCACTGACATCAGTGGAGTTACTCCATTGGCTAACAGAGTTTGCAATGGAGTTTGCACCATGCTGAGGTCAAAACCAGGACAAGAGTGTTTATTTCTATTAGCTTTACAGCTTATTCAATGCGACTTAATGCTACCATTGTTAAGATTATTATTTCTGAAAACACATTGAAACAGAATTCAGTAGGACAGTGAGAGGATATTCTGTATCAATACTGTCTTATTCTATTCTGATTCTTTCAAGCAAAATGAAATGACATGATTTTCACTGTGTAGTGCCATGATTATAAATAACACAAATATATTTATAATTTCAATGTGGGCTTTCATGTTTATTTGCATGTGGGTATGAAAGAAGGATAAAAAACCGTGCCTGATTCTCTCATCATTTATAAGCGGGGTTTTACAGTATTGTTGGAAATACACAACTTGTTGCCCGGTGCAGTTCATGAATTTGAAGTACACTCTCTTTGCAACAAATACGGATATGTTATCAACAGTTTTCTATTTAGAGCTGTGCAAATTGTTCAGTCATGGAACGAGAAACTGGGTCACACTTTTTTGTCTGCAAGTTTTATTATGGACTCAACACTTGCAACCAGTTAGCAAAATGATTTGTCCTATCAAACTTTTCAGTGAGACATCAGTTGATGTTTCAGCAAATGTCTACCCTTCCTTTGGTAATGAATTTATGGTTTTGTTTCATTATCCTGTAAGGCTGAGTAATTTTGCAGAGGTCACATCTCAAACTCAACTATTTTGACTGGGTTCTGCTCTTACTTGCAGGTTCATCCTACCATGGTGCCTCAAAATGAAGATCTAGATTTGTTTATAGTTTGTAGCTTTTTGGTCACCCAACATAAAGCCCTGAAAGCACTATTTATATTTGGAACTTAGCACCCCTCAGAACAGCAAGGAACAGACCAAGCTGACACCCACATAATCCAGTGCAAGCCGAAGAGCAAAGCTTAGTAAAGCTTTATTTATGAAGCTGCCGTTATGGATACTCCATCACATCAAAGTGATTTTGCAATGTATGGGTTTTTTCCGGATAAGAAACTTTAATGATATTTTCCCCTACTAAGTAATGTATATTTCATAAGTATTGAGCTCATCCAGTTAGTAATGTTTATTCATTGTAATTTATTCATCAGCAGTTACCTACTATTAATACTGATTTTGCATAATTCCGGTTGCTAGTAAATGAGATAGAACTTCGATTTAGTTCTTACTGGGATTTTTCTTATTTTATGTAATCTTCAGAGCAAAACATTCTCCTGTTGGAATATTGCCAGAACTAGTGATCACTCTAATGATCCCCTGCAAAACTTTGAAAGCAAATTTCATCAGGAATAGAAAGTGGCCTGAAGGCTGCATTATGATTGCAGTGTTACCTCCACAAAGGTAGTAACATAGAGGTAATCCCATCTCCAGCTTTGTGCACATGGGAAGTGTTCCCGTGCGAGGATGATGCTGTGGGTGGGATCTAGAGAGTATGCACTCCCTTCTCAGACTGCCCATTAAGATTAGTGAAGTTAAAGTGGTGCCAAGAGTAAGAGCTGCGTTTAGCTCCCTTGTGCAATACATTGCTAGCTCAAGAAGCGCTGCCTGCAGGTGATTATAAATGTGCACTAGAAAGATTGTCCTCATTTACAATTTTCCTTCTAAAATGGCTTTACTTTAGTGGTGGTATCTCTCACTGTCAGAAATGAGCATACATTTTACCTGCTTCAAGGGGAAGGAAAGATACTATCCGTGACCCAAATAAAATGTTGCAGGCTCAAAGAGCCAGGAAGCAGCTGTCACATTGCCTGCAGATATGTCTCCTTGATGAAATGCTGGATCTTGGTATGTGTGCGGATCCAAAAAATGTGCAAGAAAGCAAATCTGCATGATGTAATTGAGATACAGTCTGACTTTTTAGAAGCATGAGCATCGGTTTAAAAAAACTAATCCATAGAATGTTAAAATAAAGATCACCTGAAGCGACTGTCCAAACCTAGCATTTCATCCTCAGCCAGCCAGCATCTTTCTGAGGCAGCCTCAGCCCTGCTGTGATTCTTACTCAGTGTGAATATTAATGGATCATTTTTTAGAGCAGCATAAAAATACATTGGGAAAGTACCTTGAAGAGATGGTTCTGGAAGCTCATAAAAAGGAGCATACTGCTTGCCTATGTCAGGTATATAGTAGAGAGTGAACCATTGTACACTGACAGCTGAAATTTAGCCTGGCATACTTAGAGGTGACCAAAAATGGTCTCGTCTTTTGGCTGTGGGAAGAACTGTGTGCAATCACCTATGTATGTGGATAGGGTGAGCACACTCATGCAGTAGGGAGAAGGTGTGTATAAAACAATATTAGAGCTTGCTGTAACTATCACCCCTGTAGACAGCCTCAGTGGAACAGCTGAAGCCTGATGGGGATGCTGAGCCTGAGACAGTCCATCATCCCTAACGGAGGTTCCTCTGTGGTGGCTTTCAAACCTGCGGGAGCAACTCTATGCAGGACCTTTTACTGATTCAGCATGTGCTGCCTACCTGCTATGTGAGTAAATTACTTTAGTTTCCAGGGCTGCTCGCTGGCACATTTCTAAGTTCAGCTTATGTCCCCCAAAATAAAGGAGCAGGGGTTTTGATAGCTTTCGAATCTGACCATTCCTCTCGGAGAGCGACGTTTGCGTTTGCGGTGTAACCTGTTTTATCGGCCTCTAGTGGCAGCTGAGATGCTTTACTATGAAGGTAAGTCGTGATTCATTGTGGTGAAGGTGCTGTTGAAATGCTGAATCCTTGCATACTCTTTCCAAAAAGAAACTAGAAATATACATTAGGAAATAACATTTCTTGGAGAGTAAGATCTGCCATGGACTCTTAGTGCCAAGCAGCCTGTAATATGCATGAGCCACCAGAAACGTTTATTTCATGTCCTATCTGTTAACATTGGAGCAATACAACCTTGTCATAGAATTGCAGAAAATAGCTATGGAAGAACCTCAAATACATCATCTAATGATAGCTGATGCTTTGTAATAAAAATACTTGGTTTTCTAATCAGATTCCCACTCTCATCTTGCCGTCATCAGATCCATTTTGTCTTGGTTTCCTGTATATCTTTCTGTAAATCTGATATTCATCATATCTTGACTGTATCTAGAACAGAATCGCGGTTTGGTACTATCTCTGCATGGTACAGCAATACAAATCACCAACAGCAATATAACCAACCAGCAGACTAGGAAAAACACAGTTTTGTTTATGCTGACCAGCCTTCCATCTATGATTGTAAAGAGTTAGCAGGAAAAAGCTATTCAATTTTAAGCTGACAGAGCAACAGGAGACCTTCTGTTGCAAAGCTGAATGCCTGAATTATGATGTGTCTCTCCCGTTCCCATCAACTCTCACACCCCACCCAGAGCTCCATAAAACTGTGTGAAATTGTGTAACATTGGGTTAGCAGCTCATAATGTGCTTTTTTGGGGGTTGTCAAAAAACATACGAGTAAACACTTCAGAGCAGGCTTCTACTGTGAGTTTTGTGGGAAGTGAAAAGTTTGCAGGGAGGTGAGCAGCAAATAAGGAGTGAAACAGCTTGGGCCAGAGTTGTTCAGTAGTCAAGTTTGCTTCAAAGCAGCGTTGTTTTGATCTCAGAGCTGCTTTTTCACCACTTTCTGTTAGCAGTGGTGAGGTCTAAAGGTTAGCCAGTTCACACCCGGGTGTGAAGTAGTGTAGTCTGCTTCAAGCAGAAATTGATGTCAATTGAATTTCTAAAGTTTAATGCTCCCCACCAAAGCACCATTTGCCTATTTAAAAGCTTTAATTTTAATCTGAAATGTGACACGTCACTTAGTAGGCTGTACAGAACTTTCTTACCAACTCAGAACTGAGAAAGTCAAAAACATCCATCCAGACAATGGTGCTAGCAAGATATGGTTCAATTGTTTCAGTATGTGAGGTCATTATTCCAAGCTGACATCACTGGAATATAAGCGGTTAGACTTTGACTCTCCCTTTTTTTACTCCTGGTCATGCTACTCACCAATAGCTAAGCAAAGTACAAGATACAGGCATTGTACACCACCTTAGAATCTCCCCTTAGCTGGAAGAATGAGCAAAAAAGAATTGAGAATTCAGCAGGAAAGCCAGCTTTGTGACCTTTGCTTAAAATCTAAATGTGATACAGTCCAGCTGACTGACATTCCAAGGCTTGGTGGTGTTGTGTGGGGGTTTTGCTCTTTAATTAGGGCAAGTGTTGAAAGACTTTGCAGTAGAAATAATGTTTGGTCTTCGTGGTATTTAACAGGAAATTAAATGACTGTGAACATACTTGACAAACAATTCTAGTCTATTTTTGCCCACCAGTTTTTCTCAAATTGAGAAACTGTCGCTCTCTTAAGAGTAGATTAGGTTTGCAATCTGCAGTAGGTTAAAGTATTACTCTTTATCCTTTGAAGATCTGGCTTCAAACGTGAATTTGGGTCACAGGAGGAAATGACCAGAATAAATCCCTTGAGGTCATTTTGGTCAGTTGGGCAAATGCATAGAGATGCTCTTATTAACGATATGAACTGTATACTTGAAGATGGGAAAACACTTCTCTGAACTCCAAAAGATTCCATGTAAATGTGGTATTTGATAGTTTTAAAAATACAAGGCTAACTAGGGAGATGGGACAGATATATTGTAAATATCATTAAAAAGGAAACTGAGGCATAATTTGATTGACTAGTATTTTCATAGGTGACCATTATTTTTAAGTTAGTTACTTTGTTGAGTACTTACCTTAATCTTAGCATGGTGATGTTAAAGCCTATATACTGGCAGGGAAGTGTAGAGTATTGGCTATAAATTAGCACTAGATGGGTTTAGAGCTGCAGTGTCCTAACCAATAATCTGAAATATCTGCCTTTCAGTGCTGATTCACTATGCAGACCCTTGCTTTGTTCAGAATAATTCAGTTGCCTTTTGATTTTATTAATTAAAACACCAAAATAAAACAAAAAACCCAACCAAAAAAACCCCTATTTTGCATCTTCAACAGATGAGGAACAACAAGGAAATGTTCTGTAAGTGGACTCACTGCTTTCTTCTTGTGGGAAGTCCTAAATGTCTTTGTATTTACTGACCTCAGATAGGAGTTCAGTGATATATAAATATATTCCAGAAATACTTCATCACAGAGTAACTTGAGGTTGGAAATTCTCAAAATCCAATTGTAAATGATGTTTCCAAGAGTGGTACAATGTTGTGAGTGCAGTTAGATATATTGTCCACATCTTCAAAAAAAATCTTCTTTAAAAAAAAATTGGAAGAAAAAGCTGCTTTAGAGATTATTCAGCCTGGAGTAGCTTTTTTTAACAACCAAATGAAAATAAACCCTGCAATGTAGGATTTTAAATGAAAGCAGAAAGTGTTCTAGCCATAAACTCATGAACATTATACTGTATGGCAGGGAAACGACTACAGATTTAACATAGTCTAATTTATATTATTCCTTGAGGGAACAGAAGTCATTAGGCTGAGAAGTTTGTATTGTTTTCAGAGGAAAGTATTTCATGCAGGCTGATTTCTTCAATATTGGCGTATAGGATGCAGATTATCCAGCACTGAGTAGTGTGGGTTTTGTGAGACTGTGTGAGTGCATCAAAGGAAGTAACTGCTTTCTGTTTAACCTGAAGTATGTTTTTACCGAAAGTAATTGTAGTCACATGTTGGCCTCGATTCTGATTTCACTACTAAATTATTTGGGATCCATTCCTTATCTGGTAAAGATTAGTAGGGCTCCATTAACTTTACTACTACTGAAGGAAGATACTGCCTGGACAATGGAAACTCTGCAGTTGTGTGTGTGTGTTTATTCTCTACATTTTCATACAGAAGGCAAGAAAATAACTCTATGTGGGTCTTTTGTAGTGGTGATCTGTATGTATGTTAGTAACCTGAGTTTGTGGTTTCTTCATTGGAGGGTGAATGCTAATTTTATTTAGTGTTGTAGGTGGCATTATTTGGAGATTGCAGACATTCTGTGCGAAGAGAGGCCATACAGCTTTTCCAGATTCTTTCTGGATTCAGTGGTATTGCTCTCTGCTCTGTGAAAGGAGGATCTGACCCTACTTACCAAAATTTGACGGCAGTCTTGTGTAGCTCCGGCAGCAACGCAGAAGTTGTCATTCTAAGCACATTCCCTCGATCTGATAATCACTGTACATCTATGTCCTAGTTTGATGATGGATTTATAATGAATGTCTTTAACCTCAGCCTAGCCCAGCCATCTGCTCTGTGAAGCAAGCTGGCACTTCAAAGCCATTTTTTGCTTCAAGGTGTCTCCTTGTAGTCTTAGAGAACAAATAGTGAGTCATCTCCTCCCACTAGAATGAAGCAAGTTTGTAACCTAGCTCAGTGTGAATGCCCTGTAGGAAAGACAGGTTGCAGAGAGCACCACAGTCAAATACAATAGTAAACTTTGCACTGAGGAAAATAAAGGGTTGTCAGAGCAAGTAGTATAGACACACAGATGTCCTCAGCAGTGGCTGTAAAGGGGGCCGGAGTAGTGATTATGTTAGCCAGGCTTGTGAGGAGTCATTTGTAGAATCTCCTTGGTAGTACAGTTATGTAGAGACAGGCAATCATTTTTTGGTGAGCCTTCTTAAAATGCAGAGGGCAGAGAAATCATATAGATGTTTCCTATTTTGTTGCATCCCTCTTACTGCAGACTTCAGAGCTATGTATTACTGAACATAGGCACCAAACTTCAGCGTTATTGCTTCTCAGCTGAATTGCAGAGAGATGACACGCTAATCTCTTGAGAGATGTGTTAGGTATGGGAATGTTTAACTTCTATGGTGTATGAAGGGAGGGATTTTCTTGCATATAGGATTGATGATCTGATTAAAACAAAAATAAGAGGTAATTGCTTTGTCTGGACTAAGCTGTTGGAGAAGTATCTCTGCCATGCTGGTTTCATTTATTACTTCTCCAATTGTTATATCAAATTATACCAATTTTAGACTGACTGCTTGGTTTTGTTTCAGTTTTAGATGATCTTTGATTTAATAGATATATGTGGAAAAGATTTGAAGATATGGGGACATTACTGCTACCTCATTGTATGCAGTACACATGTAAGGTAGCATGCATTGGCATAGTGTTGCATAGAGTACTTTACATACCCCTTTCACTATATTACATGCATAGAAACTGAGGCTTAGCATAGTTTCTCTGTAAAACCCATGGTCACACAGGGAATCAGTTCCAAAGCTGGGTTTCAACAGAAAATAATAGATTTCAAATTTACCTATTATTTTACCACTTTGAATCTTTGAGAACCTGATCTAAATCACACGGCTACTGAGGAGAAGACTCCCCACCAACCCCGTATTGGATAGGCTTTTATCAAGCAGAATGCCTTTGGATTCTTCCAAGGACATATGGTCTATGTATTTATTTAAGGAAAGCTTGCCATTCAGTTAGTTGCCCATTTGCCCACCCTGAAGTCCCTCTGTTCTGTTCTTAGATGCAGGAATTGAGATTTCACTGTCAGCAAGATACACTATTCCTGCAAGCCTCCATCACATACCCCTTTTGCAGCATGGTGAAGACCCTGGCCCACATCTACAGGCAACAGGGGAAACCCAGTGCTTTTTCTACCTCTCCAAGACTTCCTTTGCATTCCTGATGAAATTCTGTCCTTGCCTGTTTCATATCTATATCACCATAGATTCCTGAGACTTTATTCTTAAACTTTTATGGCAACTGTCCATTTTTTTTATTTAACAGGATAGATCAGAAAGGGAAGGTGTCAGTGAGGGCACTCACTTCATTAATGGAAATAATTTGGGAGTTATAAAACTGCTTTCCACCTGCCTACTGTTCACAAAAATGAACCTTTCTTGAGTCTCCGGGATTTTGGTCCGTCTTATATTGCAGCACTAGAAAATTAGAGACATCCAATCTTAAATGGAAAAGCATAAGAAGCTTTGCCTCATAAAGTGACATCTAAGACTTGTCTTTTTTTCCATGTTCTTTACTAGATGATCCCCCCTGCTGCCACCTTCAAATGACGTGATTTAAAATAGATGGGATATTAAAGCTTTAAGATGGGGTTTTAAAATAAATGAAATGTTATCAGAACTGTAATAGTAACAGCTGTTGTGTCCGCCAGCTGGACAGTAGACTTAATCACTCAGTCAAATCCCACTTTCCACAGTGCTGCACTTGTTTTCTTTACCTTCTGCCCTTTCACCAAAACCACAGCATAAACTCAACAGAGGGATGCTTTCCTGTGGTCCATAGCTGGCTCTGTTGGAGCCATGGAAGGAGCAATCTGTTTATCTGAACAGTCAGTGCAGCATGCACTGTGCAGCTGAGTTTCTAAATGCTTTCTAAAGTCCCAAAATCAGGAAGGAACAAGAGCTCAGGCTTAAACCTATGTACATGCTTTTGTTTCCCTACATGGAAGATACAGGTAGGAGTGTGTTGTTCGGTGCATTGCTATATACTTCACAGCTGCAAAGCAGGGCATTTTGGAATCTGTTTTTGTAGATGTCGGGAAAGTAGCTCGGAAAGCAGAAGTCCTATCTTCTAAGTCTGCTGCTGTAGTGCTGTTTTTCAGAAAGAAGGAACTTCTGTATTCAGTATGGGATTGAATATTAACTATGTCAAATATATTTCATGAATACTGTTGCTCTGAAGAAAAAGAACTTGTCACTGCTGACTTTTAGGCTAGCACTATCGTTCAAAGCGGTTCCAGGTACCAGCCACTTCACCTGTTAAAACTCACTGGTGAAACAAATTATTTCCAACTGAGTCATCTCAGAAAACAACTTGTTGTTTCAGAATGTCAGATTTCTCTTCAATTTTGACCTAAGCTTTCTATAAAGTTTAGCAAAATAGTTCAATACGATTTCCTTTGAGATTAAACTGAATTTTTTCATTGACAAAAATTAAATTTTTAGTTGTAGCTCACTTGGTTAGAAGAGCTGTTAGAAGAAAATTATTTTTAGTGAAACTGAAAACACCATTTTTCTGATTTGTGCATCAGCTATCAAATCAAGAAATTGCTTATTTATTCAGGTCTGGGTTCTCACTCCTAACAGTGCAGCTAACTTAGTGAGCAACCATGGACAAGGCAGTTAACCTTTCTATTGTGCGTTTAACCATCTGTAAAATGGATATGATACTACTTACCTGCCTGACACAGCTGTACAGAGGCTTAATTTTTAATCAAGCTCTCTTAAAACACTTTGAGTTCACTGTATAAAAAATGCACAGGGAGGCAAAGTAGTTTTATTACAATGTTGCTGCTTTTATAATATTTACATTTCCAAGAGTAATATATGGTGAACTATCTTAATGTTCTAGAAATAACATCATAAAGGAAAGAAAGTATAAAGAAGCACGAGAGATGTACTGGGATGGAGTTCAGACTTTCTGACAGTCTAGGGTTCCTTCGTCCCTATTAATTATACATGTGGAGCAACTTGTTAATGCATTTCTAAAGACATGTTGACACAAGCTTAGACCTCTATCCTGGCAGGCAGTCTTTTGAATTAATTTAACCCTGGGATTGGAAGGAACTGGACAACATAGTTGCAGACATTTCTATAACAACCAAAGTAGACTACTATCAACAAAACAGATTTCCTGGGTCCATGAGAGAGAACAGGAAGTAATGGTACACCTTCATGGGGAGCTTGTTATCAATAATTTCTGTAGAAGGCCCTGGCATTACATTTCAGGCTGATTGTCCATGGAATATGACCAGGTATCATTCTCGATGTTATTTCTCTACCCCCTATGCCCTCTAACAGTTTCAAAAATAATTATAAAACCACTTAATTTTACTAATAAGTACTTGAGTCATTCAGGAGTTATGTTTATGGTAAAATATAATTGCTTATATTTAACAGCCAACAGAAACAGAAACCAACAATTAATTGTATTTTAACACATTGCCTAATATATGCTACAGTATTCAAATCTTACCTAATCTTTTTAAGCAAATTTGACACTCTGTGTGTTTGCAGGCACAAAACCCACGCAAAATTACTGTAATTACTGTTCATTTCCACAGTAGTGGAGGTGCAATGTTTGAAGTGTGAAGTGACTGCATACATAGTTTGGTGAGGTTTCCTTCTTTGTGCCATCTCAGAACCTCAAACCACTCATGTGTTCTTTACAAAAGAATAGAGAACAGTACAGTCTGAAACTTCCATGGACCAAATTGTGGCAATTTCTTGAGTCTGTAGATAAATAAGGTCATAAGGAACACATACTTCAATGTGGTATGAAGCTATTACAGGAGATGGAATCATTAGCTCACAAAATTTTTATTGTCTCTTTTTCAGAGTCACTTAGAAAATTAGACTTTCCAGATAAACTGGTCTAAATTAAACAAAAAGCATTACTGGAAGAGACATCTACACTGAGTGTCAAAACTATGACATTAGAAATACATTAGTCTGATTATTTTACACTGCTGATTCATTCACAGGGAAGTCCCCCCAAAGCATCTAAATATCACTGTGGGTGTCTCAGGCAATTTATAATATGAATTCTTAAAACAACCAGATGATTTAAGCAAACACTTTCTAAAGTAGCTACAGGTTCTGAGTGTGCAACTTGAGAAATCCTGAGGAACTTGACCTTAAAGTGCTGAGCACCTGCTGTCTGGAAAATGCTAAAAATTGGAGGTATCCAAATAACTTCAGTATGTTTGAAAGTCCTAAATCTTAAGTTTAGCATTACCTCTTTACCTGAAGACCAGATCTCTTGTATGAGTACCTGTGGAGAAAGAAGTTTAAAAATGTAACTTACGACATTATGGCCATTACCAATATTATGGCTTTGGATTTTGTTGATTTAGTAAGTTCTTATTCCTCTTCCTTTTCCTTCCCATGCTGTTCAGAAATATCCTGAACAGCTATGAAGGTTAAAGTTTTATCCACAAAGATATATCCTCTTCAGGCACAATGCATCTAATCCATAGCCCAAACAATCCTGCAGTATTAAGCCTGTAGTTTACGCTTGTTGCGAGAATTTATGGAACTGACCAGACTAATATTTTTTTTCTCTATTTACTCAATAAAAATAGGTTTCTGGATAATCTTTAAGAGCCATCAGTCAGTGACACTTGTCACTGCAAAAATCCACTCAAGTTTCTGTCATTCAAGTCGGCTTGGTCAATCTAAGTTACATGATGGTTCTTTTTTCCCTGATTTGTTGACACAACTGTGGAAATGACTAAAGAGTTCACAGGGTGTGTGACTTCATAGGAGAAAGAGTTTTGAGCAAAGCACTGCTTCAGCTATGTGAGTGCAGATGAGAACCCCTTTTAAAGGATGTTACCTATTGCTTCTTTAAACGAAGCTCTGTTTGTTAATTCCAAATCTCTAAGGCTTTTTACAGGTAAAGCTTAGGAAACTACTCACAAAAACATTCGCAAAAAAAGCAGAAAAGGAAAAGGATGGAAATATATTGTTAAAACCTGAACAACTAGTCAAGATCTGCTAACAGCCTTGTGGGCACTGAGAATGATGTCTTTCTAGTGGCGTTGGAAATCAGTAGGTGCCACACTCCACAGAATGAGAGACAACAGGAGATTTCAGGTGGAGTGGAAAAAAATGCAACTTTATTACCCAGTCAATATTTCTGTTGTTTGAACAGGTGCCCACACTGTATACAACAGCTCTGCAGCTTCCTCCTTCAGATGGAGGCTGTACTTGACTTTAAAGAGTTAATGTTCTCTTACTCTTCCTTCTTTTTTCTCTTTCTCTCTCTACTACTGGCTCAGAGCACTGGCTTTCATTTGAAGGGCACAGCATACTGAGTGGTGTTCACATGATACCAATGACAGCAGCATGATAAGCCTATTTCTGACAGTGTGGCAAATTACTATTATGAAATCCCAGTACATTTGATTGCAGAGTGACTTTCAGAAGGGATCACACATAGCAAGGTTATGAAAGGCTCAGTGTTTACTGCAGTAATACCGACTTACTGGAAAAGAATATCAAGACCTCTTTAAATAAAAAAGCTTGGGAGATTCCCAATTCATAAAACATTTGGCTGGGTATATCCAGCTAAGCGTTATGTTTCTCTAAAATGAAAGGAGAAAAAACTATCAGCAAAAATTCTTAGACTTTTTTTTTTCCCTTTGGTGACTCAGTGAAATTTGTTTGCTAGAGATTCACTCAAAAGGGATCATCAGCTTGAGGCTGTCCTTCCCCTCTGACATTGTTCACTTTAGGAGGTTACGGGTGTTCTGTCTCTCCAGAACTGCCTCCCTATTCCAGTCAAAGGTCAGGATCTCCTATGTCTGTACAGTGCCCAAGTTAAAAGGAGAACAAGATTCAAATAAAAAACTATGACAAAAGCAGAAGTGGCAGGAGAAATAGGTAATTTATGGGCTAAGAAACAGGGAAGTTGCCAGTAAAAGAAGCGTATCTGCAAAATAGCAGTAACCCACCTGTTGAATTATTGTCAGCATCCAAGGGTGTGTTATGACATGGAGATAAATTGTCCCTGCCCCAAACACCTTCCTTTTAAACTTATTTGTGGAGTAGCACAATCAGCAAAATAAAAAAGAGCAGGCATTAAATGGCTCAGGTTTACAGCAGGATTTTTATCACACCAGTGGGCAGCAAAGTATTTTCATGGTGAAATAAGTTTTTATTCAATTATCTAATAAATAAATACGATTATTATTTTGTTTTTTTCTAGAAACTTTGTTGATCAAGTTTTTAGTTATGATAACACAGGTAAATGTCTAATTGGTTTTCTTGCTTTTCTTAATTACAATACTAGCAATTACTGTATTCATAAGCAATGTTCTGACTGCTTATCTTAATTAGAGCCTGTGTATTCTCTTTCACGTAGAAGTAAGAGTACTGGGAAGCCTTCCCGTAAATTTCAGTTCAAGCACATTCTGCCCCCTAAATACAGAAATATTGGTCTCTGCTACATTTTAGCAGTGTTTTGGAGCACTTCTTTATGCTGTATTATACCCAAGGTGATACTACAGTAAAGAGCTCAGCATGCATATGAATCTGATTAGGATGATGAATTGGGAAAAAAAAAAAGACCACACAAAAGAAAAAAAACCCAAACAATACCCAACAAACCCACAAAAGCGAAACAATTCCCCCCAGTTTTTTTTAAGTGTCCCTGATTTTGGACTTGTTATAGCTCTGAGATGTTGAGGCAAATAAGTTTGCAATAAATATGTGCTCTAGATTCAGGAATCTCAACAATTTCTCTGCACTTCATTCAGTGAAGCAGCTACTTCATTAGCCTTGTCTGCCTTTGCTCAGGCAAACATACTTGCCCTGGCAGGTAAAATTAGATGTGTGGCAAATTCAGATCTCTCTCTCTTTCTCTTATCTCCCCGCTAATTGAGGAACTACCTAAGTGTTGTCTGAAATACACCTGATTGCTGTAAGTATGGATACAAAATATAAAAGAGCCTGAAGTTTAGGTAGAACCCCCTAGGTTTGCATAAGGTTTTTTGAACAGCAAAGGAGAAAAATTTGTCTCCAAAAGCCCCCAAACACCTGTAATTTCCACTTCTTAGCACATTTTTAAGCTAGGGCAAAACACATCAATCAATAGATCAGTATACGCGATGATTCCCTTTCCTAATTACCTCCATTTTCTTGGCCACGTAGAGAATTCCTGTGATGTTTATTTTGGGATACACACACAATACAATTTTGTTTGTCTGCTGGCTGGAATGTGACTATTCCAGTCTGCTTTGATTACTTTTCCCAGGTGAATTAGGGAATTGACCCCTTAGTTTAGTAAGTGCAGACTGGCAGGGGTTTTTGTATTCTGCCGCTATTGCGATATGAATATATTTAGCTGATGATGGAATATGGCTTCCATCTGTAGGTGGCCACAGCCTGTCATAGGTTTAAGCTGACCGACCAAATGTCTGAGGTTGGATGTGTAGCATCAACAGCTGTCTTTTTTAAAGGTTATTTTTTAAAGGCACGTGTTCTTGGAATTTGTTTCCTGGGTGGCATGTTGCACCATGGAGAGGCCAAGTGTTTAAATAACCTCTTCAAACATGTGTTTTGCACTTTGCTACAAGGCCTGAAGGCAATTGTCTCTGAAATCAAACTCGTGATGGCAAAAGGTTTGATGCAAGTGAATGGATAGTTACTGCCTTTCCCTATCTGTGAAAGGGGAAGAAATGACAAATTTGGGATCTTTTTGTGTGTCTAACAGGTATTTGGATAAACGAAACTTTTACCTCTGACTTCAGTGGGGCCAGAATGTCACCTATAAGTTTTTGGAGATGAGAAATGCCGGTGCTAAAGTTGGTAATACTATATTGCTGTGTACCAGCTGGGAGGATGAGTGCTATTACTATTCGCAGTGATCAAAGACATACCACTACTGTGACTGCAGTGTTAACTAGCTTAGGTGCAAAGAAATCGTCTAATCAGAGCTGTACAGCATGTGGCACAAGCTGCAAAACCCACCAAAAAGTTCAGCCTCCGTGCACTACAGCTAGGCTGCCACAACTACACAGGTTTGCTACTTGAAAGTTACTGTGTTCCTAATACTGAACTCGGATCAGTGACTTGTTTGTAGACCCACCCATGTCTGCATCAATGCCAGCACATGCTTTCTTGGATAATTAAACACAGATGAATGGCAGTCAGTCTCTTTTGCTAAAACATCTTCTGATCATTTATGGAAAGTCCCAACATTTTGGAAAGAGAAGAGGGGGCAGGGGGTATCCAGCTTTCACAATGCAACTCTTCCTCTGAAACCAAAGAAAAAACATTTGGTGGTGCTGCGCAGCTATCTGCCACCATAATCTAATAATGACAATTCTTGGTTTCAAGGTTGAGACTGGCTAATTGGGCAGTGTCTGATTTAATCTGTAAAGAAAAAAAGGGGGGGGGGGGAAGAAGGTCCCCCAAAACTTTGATGTGCAAGGGGACAAGTGGATACAAGAAAAGGGGGATTTCTTGTGAATCATCATGGTTGCTGTTGCAGTTCTAAGAACTAAGCATTAACAGCCTGACCATAAATCTTTTACAGACTGTTTGAAATCTTTCCACTGTTTTCAATTTACTTTGAACCATATTGTAAGTAATGCATCTCGTGCTGTAGAATTCCTAATTTTCCCCTGGAAATATAGTCTGGGTCCCTGCTGTGTTATATATATTACGATGCCATTTCCGGCAGAGTTTAAGGACCTACAATGATAAATGCTAGTTTGACAGCAAATTTTTGCTTAGGTATTTCAACTTAGTCATACAGTGGCTGATATCACAGTAAATCTGCATGTCAGTATTTATTTTATGCAGGCAATTTGTTGTACTCCTGACATAGGAATTCCATCACTTATGTGAAAATAAGGAAATAATTACCGTTGCAGAATTCCAAAGGGAAGAAAATAATTGGTAATAGTGGGTCACCTTAAAATAGGCCTTAAAAATGTCTGGAAGTTCGCTATGACTCAATATGTTTTAAGGAAAGAAAAATGTTATTTTAAGTATGAAGCTGGCAAATTCTACCATTTTGATTCCACAGCGGTAATCTCTGTAAAAGACATGATTTAAAAGCTGCTATTTCTCACTGTCTGAGGCTAAATACACTTTTCTATTCTAACAAATCTGAATAAAATTAGAGCACTCTGAATAAATTCACCCTGCCTCTGTGCCTGCTGTCTTAGCTTGAGGCGGAAGCAGATGACTGTGATCTTTAAGACTGTCAAACTAACACCATAAGCCAAAGCTACATTCACCTTAAAAAAACATGAAATTTATTCCAGCTTGGTAACAAGCTGGTCCATTATTTCGGGGTTTTGGTGCCAGTGTTCAGTTTTTTAAAAGGCCATCTGAAACCTCACAGGCACTTTTGACATTTTGCCATTAACGGTGTTGGTATCTGGGGGCTTGAGAGTGCTTTGTTTGTGTTCAGATTTAAACTTTTAACACCTTAGATCTGTCGCCAGTTCACTGGAAGATGCTATTTTGATTTTTCTCGTTAGCAGCTCTGAAAAAGGAAAAAAAAAATTAGCACATTTCTCATTTAATATTAATTGGAACATATTTTTCCCTGTAGCAGTTTGCTGATTTTGAGATTTCAATGCCGCTGACTGAGGTGGATTTGCAAATAGTCCCTATAAATAGAAAATAAGAAGCTGTTTCTGTGAAATGACCAGCTAGAGAAAAGACTCATTAATCAGGGAAACAGGTACAGACCAACAACCCTGCCTAACACTGATCATGTAAACACAGGCTGACAATGCTGTCTGAGCAATGAAGCGGAAGAGTTTGGTCTACGCTAACATTTTGTGGGGAGAAAGTTTAGTCAAGTGTTTAAAATACGGAACTAAGGATCAAAATGCCTGTGTTGTTTCCCCAGCTCTCCTGCTGACAAGCCGCAGGCAAATCACCTTGCCTCCCTGTAATTCAATCACTGACAAAGGGCCGGTTTCCCCCTGAAAAATGTGGGAGCAACATTTCTTGGATATAGCAATGTCTTCAAAAATTACATCATGGAGCGTGAAAGGTGAAAGTGGGCAGTGTGTAAATCACACAAATGTGTGTGACAATGCAAATTGTTCATGTTAAAACACTGCAGGTAATTTTGAGCTGTCTTGCATCAACGTTTTTCTGGGAATTTACTATTTCCAGAAAAAAAATACTATTCCTGAAGGAGAGCAAGACCTCTTGCTACCTTGTCTATCAGCCATGTACCATTTAACAACTACCTGTGCCAAGGTCTGCTTTTTGTGTCGATTGCATAAAATCAAGCACAGTTTACCTTCAATCCTGCTTTGACCTCGTTTCTACTGTAGTAGAAATAAAGAATACTAACAATGGCACCCTTCATCTCCAGGGATTTCAAAACATTTGGAAAAGCTGCATCCTCTGAACAGAGGTACACCACTATTTTAAGGAACAGGGAGAAATAGTCCCCATAAGAAAGAGGGGGTACTCATTTCCCTTAATTTGAAGAGGGCCTCTAGGCCACTGGGGACCTATCCCAGATCCCAGCTGCCAGCGGTCCTTTGGTTAGCACTCGGACTTTTGCACACCATGCAGTGAGCCTCGGTGTCCACAGATGGTCGGGGTGTCACAAATCAGAGGCTGAGAGACAGCTCCTCATAAACAATCGTTAGATGCCAGAGAACCCAAGGCACCATGGTGCAGTCTTCAGGGAGTACTAGAACAGAGCAAATTCTGCCACCTGCTGCTTCCCTGCATGTCTACAGTGCCCTTATTTTCAGTGTAGACTAAGCCTTGCTCTGCTCTAACCTGGCTGAGATTTTACTGAGCTTGTATTTACCAGTGGGATTGCTGTATTTAAGCCTAAAGCCCTTGAGAGTCTAGATTAAGTGATTTGCTTTCAATGCTTATAAGTAACAGCAGTAATGAAAAGTGTCCATGCAGTATGTAGTGATATACATGGTGAAGAATGTCCACACCTGTTTTACAAAACCAAATACTTGGATTGTGCTAAGTATATATTTAAAAGTAGAATTACTGATAACCCAAAATGTCAAGAATATTGAAGGAGAATGGGCTGTCCAGTGAGAGCATTGACATAACTAAAGGTCCTTTCAAAGCTCAAGCATTTGAAGGAACAGCAGAAAAATGCAGGCTTGCCTGTACAAACTAGTGGATTTTTATAGTGTTCCTTCAGATATCTCAAAGTGAAGAGTTTAAATTAGAAAGCTGACTCTGTGGGCAGTTATCAGCAACCAGCATGTGCAAAACCGTAGCGTCTGTATCACTGTAGGAATTCAAAATTGCTTTATTTTTAATTTTAAAAATCCAAGATTTTCTCTTTATTGGCTGCTAGGCTGAGGCACACAAGAAGCTTAGGCAATGCCTGGCCTCTAAGCCTCTTCTCCATAAGCACTTTTGTGTCTGGTATGAGTGTTCCCCACCTTGAGGTGAACTAGGGAGGACAAGGCTATAAGCTTCCATGCCAGCTGAAGCTGCTAAAGTGCTGATATAAAGGATGTCAGGGTTGCCACGGCAGAATGTAGTTGTTTGAAACTTAGAGAGACTTCAGCGGCGTTCCTCAGGGATTCTTAACTACCTCTCAGGCCAACCTCTGTCAAGGACAAGGGCTACCATCAGGTCAATGTTCCCTTTATATATAGTGCTAACTAAATTTAGTGTTAAATCTGCTGTGAAAATTTACACCTTGTAATATTTACCTGACAGGCATCCAGACCCTCTTGTCCAAATATGCAGTTCCTTAAATTAGACACAAAATATGTCATGAGGCAGCAGCCTAAATTACATATTTACAGCACTGAAGCAGGTAAGTACATATTTATGCAGCCAATCCTGAGTTCTTATTTTAAAAAAATGGACTGGATTGTTCAATGTATTTTTTAAAATCCTGACAGAGTATTTAAACAGTCCTAGGTTTGGGAGCTCTCTGGGCCAGGGGCTGTCTTTGTATTGTCTGTTTACAACTGAGTTCTGCACAATGAGGCTGGCATCCTTAGGGGTTGTTGCAATTGAAAGAATAAAAGTATGTGACAATAAAGAGCAACTCCCTATAAAATGACTGTGCCTAGAGTTTTTTTCCTTCTTAGCAAATGTTATTGCCCCAAAACAACTAGTATATTATTTATATAACAATTTCCTTATAGGTCATTGTTGAATAGAACTTGGGTCCTTCCATACCCAGAGCGAAAGCCCCCACCAATTTTGCAGCTACAAAATTATTTCCTTTAAATGCTGCCAGGATGGAGTTCTCTACACCAACAAGCTTAGGAGCTACTTCACAGTTACATATAGAAGAATGTAATTATATTCTACAGCAATTCTTCAATATCCCACACTTACTTCTTTGTGAAGTAATTCCCACAAACAGCCCTTTGAACTTGCGTAGATTTTAAATCATAAGAAAACAAGACCAAAAAAATAATCAAGGGAATGTCTTCATTAGAGACACCTCATACATGCTGCTGCATTTTTGTTGCTTATAGCTACTCTTGAAGACAAGTGGCTCCTTTGAAATGTGAACATGGAGTATAGATTACGTAAGAGGTTTCTGCAAAGAATGTGTCGTGTTTTGGGAAGTTTATGCACTCTGTTCGGGTGAGTAAGCAGGGCCTAACCGTGCTTAATGGTTAACTTAGTATTATTGAAATCAGTGCGACTATGCCCCTACGTGGTCCTCTATGCCACTTTTAAAAGCTGTGTGAAACAGCACTTTGTTTTAAGTATTTGCTTTGTTTGATGAAAATCTTGATGGGAGCTCTAGTTTAGGCTGATGCATAATAGTATTTCTATGAGGAAAGCTGCACTGTCTAGAAAAGAAGGACCAAATATGAATTCTTTTTAAAAGCTAGTAAATTAATTTTTTTCCTGAAGTGTTACAACCCCATGTGGCAGTAAGATTATCATCATAGGTGTATTGCAAATGAAATCTGTTTAGACTGCTTAGACTTATGGGGAAAAAAAAAGTGTATCAATGGCATGGTTTTAAGATGGTGCCTTTCAAGAGCTGATCAGTTCAGCTCAGTTCAGCAAACAGTACCAAAATTTTAAAAAGGAAAAGGTTAGTTACTAATGCAATTCGATGTTTTCATCACCAATATGAAAAATACATGTTTAAATATACAACAGGCTTTGCCAGATACGCGTGCCTTGTGTAACTACCATCAAAGAAAGCTTTTTATAGGAGCAGGGTGACTCTGAATCCCAGTCCCAGGAGGTATACGTGCTTAAAGGCACTGTTCAAAGAAATCAGTGCAGTGGAATGCGCAGATTTGGAGGACAGGACTTGGCAGCCATTGTGTCCCTGTTAGGTAGCGCTCAAATTCAGACCAGTGAAGCTGTTGCACCAGTTAACTGACTTGGATAGCTCTTTTTAAGCACCTTCCAAGGAATATTTATAACTTTCTGAAAGAGGCTTCCTGACCACGTGAACAACGTCTTGTCAACAGCCTGTTTCTCTTCTCCCTGAAACCTTGCCATTTAGTCTCTGTGACCACCCTCACTTCACAGCTGGCATCCACAGTCCCCAATTATTGCCGAACTTGCCAGCCAGAATCAGTGTTCCTTGTCTGAGCCCCAACCCTGACTGAGATTCTCAGTCCAAAGAATCTGTCTTCCTGTTTGTGCAGCTCATCTAGGCTGACATCGGTCTCCTTCAAGGCAAGAAATATGCTTGCTTTGAGAGATGTGCATCAATTCTGACTACCACTTTGCCTCTTTAATGTCACAGAAGTTCAAATATGAGGCTGCTTTCATGCAATCAAGGCTGCTAGAACATTTTCATAACAGAGTTGTATCAAAACATCTATTTGCTCCATGAAAAATTGAAGAGACTGGTGCACTTTTGCTTTCCAGTCACAAGTGACTACAAGGCCCTGAGACTAAAAAAAAGTTTCTCAAAAAAAGCTTGGATAAACCTCACACATCAGCAAAAGGTAGCCCTTTGCATATTACAATGATTCCCAGGAGTCCCAAAGTGCTTGTTGTACATTAATGAATTCTGCCTTACAACATCAGAGCGTACCAGAATAAACATTACCTATACTTGTCTGATAGAAATGTACTTAAGTTCTGAACTGGATCCATATTTCAGAGGTCTCCAAGTTCAAGAGTTTCTATCACCAGGTCTGTATTTCAAGTTGATCTCTTTTCTTTGTAAGGTTATGCTATTTTCATCATTAATATCCCCTTTTCCTGAAAAGTGTACATCTTCATAGTGTAACCCAGCATTTCTGTTGTACATTTTCATTAGTTGGCTGCATTTTCTATTTATTAGTAAATGGATTTCTAAGTTATTGCAAATTTTTTAATGATGACATTTCAGATTTTCTCGCCTCTTTTCCATGGCAGCTGTAAACATCTTAATTGTTTCAGTTTTCACCTGTTCTGAAGCACAGGCAAAATGACCTCCATTTTAGTGGTTTTATCTTGAGTAATTGTAATTGTCCTTGTAATTTCTGAAGATTCGAGGGAGTTGGGAAATGTATTTGTCTTAGACACAGCAAGGCTATTTATTATTAAAGGAATCTCTAGCACAGCAATATTGTAACAGCATTGTTTGTCTCAGCAAGAATTAGCGTCTATAACTATAGGTGTAGGTATCCTTCATTTTTATCTGCCATTCCTACTTCAACGCACTTCTGCCAAATGCAGTATAGTACTTGGAGAAAATTGTGTATGCGCTTACCTCTACCTATTGGCAATGACACAGATGTACAGGATCAGAACCTAGGATTATGACCTAATCAAAATGGTCTGCAAGAAAATATAAATGAGGTATTCTTGGTGTAGCCATGTGTTTGCAGCATTGCTTTCAGCAATGGCTCAACCTTACGGTTTTGGGGGGTTCTGTCTGGAATAATCTAGGTCAACTACATTTTGTAGGAAAAAAAGAGGAGGAAAAGCTTGAATATCAGTGCTATTCTGTCTGAAATTTTGTCTTGTAGAATGTTTGAGCAATGTGTTTGAGGTAAAGATACGTTCATTCAATTTTTGTTACTGGCTGGTTGGTGTGTGTATGTTCACCTTCACTGAACTTAGATCAAGAGATGGAGAAGCCTGGACTCTTTCTGTCATGAGTTCAGCTTGAGGCTTGAGTCACCAAAAAGCTGGCTAGATATCTGTGATGCATATTTAGTATTGCTGAAGTGAAAACAGCTAATCAGTTAAACAGTTCAAAGCAGATATTTTGCTACTGGGTATTATTAATCACAACTGACATGTCTCGTAGAGTTGTGCATTTTTCTATTTAAGAAGCTCTCTATCCAAATGCATTTCATCCAGTTAGCTGCATGCTTTGTTTGGTTCCTTTGGGCGTCGTAGTTGTATATTTTACTTGTAAATGTCTCAACAGTTGAACAGATTAGACCTGTGCTTGGGGAGCCCTGCCCAGTCAGTTTACAGATTTAGAATTAATGTTTTCCTACAAATTTCAAAGGTGGTACTTGTGCATCTCAGTAATTCCCTGTACAGCAAGCTGGTCATTTCTTTCCATATATGAGCTTTGGTTTTAGAAGCACGGTAGATAATAAGCATAAATGTTTAATTTACTGTAAATATTTAATAATTATGAATGATTGATGACCAGATTTTTAAGCAAACTGATAGAGTTGTGTGAAATGAAGACTACCTTTGTATAATTTTCTAAGCTGTATTCTAAATATTAAATGGGCTTTGTTGTACTATTAAGACGCATGCCTGGTTGGTATTTTCATTAAAAATATTAGCATATGGGTAACAAACAGAAAAACACACTTTTTATAGTCATATTGGCAATAAAATTAATCTGGATGGACTTCCTTGTGGATACAAGAATTTCTGTATCCGCCAATTTTCATTCCATTGTAAGGCATGCCTTCTTTATGGATTATTTTAAAGATGTTTTTTTCAAGAGAATGTGTTTTTTATAACACAGCACTAATAGCTGGCTGTGTTTCAGTGACTACTTTCACCTATTTTGCTTTCAATTTTTTCTAATTGCCTTTGATCTCCCTGGGCCTTTGAAGCCCCCAAAAACCCCATATAATGCTTATCTAATTATCAGGGCTCTTGCATCTCTGAAAGATTTCATTAACAATGCTGCCTTCTGATTCACGCAACTAGTTGAGGGTCTGTGTACCTCTCCCGCAGACGTTTTTGGTTGTCTCACAGTCAGTGAAGAATGACTTTGCCAATAGGTGCCACTGTTGCTCTACACACACGCCTGAATCGTCCATGTCCTTCAGTTGAAAATCCGACCTTGAAAAAGCAAACCTAAATCGCAGTGACTAAAATGTTGCAGGGGTAAAACTCTGTACAGCTCATGGCCAGAGGCTTGTCCATGCCAAGACTAAAGTATATGCTTTATCTTGTTCCTAAAAATAATTATATTATTGCTAATCTTGAGCAAAATTGTTTAAGAGATAAATATGTATTGAATTAATTCCAGATATATTTAATCTAAGCCTTTAACTTGCTGCAGGTTTATTGTTGAGGCTCAGACCAATAGCAGCTGAACCTTCCATATATCTCCTCTGGACCAAATGTGATTTAAATACAGGAGTTGCACATCAGTGCAATAAGAATTTGGACTTCTGTCAGCATTTTTTACATAGGTCGTTCACATACTTTCTCAACCAAGTAAAGGATCGGGGTGGCCTATCCAGCAGTATAAAGGCCACCTACAACTATTTCTTCTAGGTTTACTGTTTGGTAATGTAAGGTCAACTAATGTAGTTCACTTTGCAGCTTATCTACCATTAAGTGCCATTCAATATGTAAAGCCAAGGGCAATCAAGGTCTGCTTGCTTACTGCATTGGGATAAATCTTGGTTCACCTTGTCCTTAGGTATGCAGCCATTTCATAGGTTTACTTTATTCTTGGATGTTTCAGACACATGATGGAATAACACAAGTTTCTTTTCTACTCTTTCTTTGAAGAAATTATAGCAAGCTGTGTAAAAATGAAAAAGACAGCTAAGGACAAAGCAATTAAGAGATTTATATCCTTTCAGGTTCAGTCCCATCCTGGGTTTTTTTTTCCTTCCTGCAACTGTTCATTGACTAGAAACCAACAGATGAAAATTTTGTTTCCAGTGATTTAATATCTTCTGAAATATTCCCAGCCATCTGCAGGTCAGCATGTAACCCAGCAACTTGTTCTAACTAGTAGACAGCCCTCCACATTTATAACCTAATTCTCATTCCTTCTGCATGGAACAGATCACTCTTATGTACATGAGCAACAAGCTATATTAAGTAGTACTTAAGATCACCCTAAGCAGTTTACACGGAGGTGTCCCTTGCTTTTCTGGCTCTCACCAGTTGGCTGATGGCTTGCAGGTATTTCTGACCCCCTTCATAATCCAGGATTCTACTAACATTTTGGGGAAGACATCCCTGGTTGAAAGGGAGATCGTGAGTTTTAGCTGGTTGTCTCAGCTGACAAGTAGCAAAAGCAGAAATCGGTGGGCTTTCATAGGAAATGGTGTAGACACTGTTCATCACTCCATCTTCTTTCTTGTGCCATTTTTTCATCAGGTGCTCAAGAAGGCCATAGTTGGTAGGTGGCTCTGAGACAAGAAATGATTAAATGTTAGAAATGATAGAATTAAATTTTGGGTTCTGGTGTTTTTACTCCACAGTTGTCACAGGGAATATTTGTACTATTTTGACAGCAGATTAAGGACAAAACAGATCTTTTTGTTCCCAGAGCATGTGTGTCTACCCTCTGGCTGGAAGGGAAAATCACTGTTAGATATCGATAGGACAGCAGTAACAGTATAAATGTAAAGAGTCCTGATTCTTCATAGTCTGGTAGGTATTAAAAAAGTTAGAAGAGCTGTACATGTCGCTTAAATTCAGAAACATAATAATACTCCTGCTAGTTGTATCTCACAGCTCTCCTTGTTTTCAGCTGGTGTCTTGCATTATTGCATAGGAGAGAGAAATCTGTTTATTGGCACTATCCTTCACTGCTTCCTGTGGTGATTAAGTATTGTTGTATGGATAACATTTCCACTTTATCAATCTGAAGAATAAGCTACTGACTGGGTAAGAAAGCAGCCAAAAGTCACCACAAAATCCATTTTCAGAATTAAAACAGAAGGAGGTTCCTGGCTGTAAGTCTATATATTGACCACTGCACCACGTTCCATCTGATTGAAATAATAACACCAAAAACTACCAAGAATGGGAAAATCTGATTTCTGAGGAATCCAGGCAAACTTGCGTCCATTCCAGCTGCGAAGGGGAGGCAGCACAGGGTTGTAACCATGTCTATTGTATTTATCGTCATACTCCGATACCAAATTTCGGCTTCTTGGTTCCTCATGATGGGTGAAGAAGTGCTGCATTGGCAGGCCCTGAAATGAGAATTAAATGCGAAATGAAACCATGCTGCTTGTCTTTGAACATAGCATTCAGACGGCTTAGCATGCTTTTGAGTCAAACTGTACTACCAATGATATGACAATATTTTGTCAGTACTTACATTACTTTTAC
Organism: Aquila chrysaetos chrysaetos; assembly: GCF_900496995.4. Taxonomy (NCBI): domain Eukaryota; kingdom Metazoa; phylum Chordata; class Aves; order Accipitriformes; family Accipitridae; genus Aquila; species Aquila chrysaetos. The sequence continues at coordinate 6,692,257 of NC_044009.1, read as the reverse complement.
TTATAATTTAATCCCTGAAAATAAAGGCATTTGCATTTCAAGTAAGGTAGATGTCCAGTTAAATTAAGCAACTACATCTGTATGTCATGAGATCTGATTAGTCTGATTTCAACACATGCATCAGGGATTTGCAGATACATTTAAGAAGCCTGCAAATGAAAAGCTGATTGTCTTGTGCTGCTTAAGTGTTTCATTGTGCACTAGCATTACATATACTACCTTCTAACTGTCTGTCAGGAGAGAATGGCAAGAATATTTGGGGGTGGAGAGGCACCTTGGAGGAAGGGACATTCTAGCAGATGATACTTGTGGGAAAAGTATTGTTGTGAAAGATCTGGGACGCATTTAAATGCAGTTTGTTCCTATGAATCGGAGGTGTGCTGGTGAAAATAATCCTTTTACTGGCAAGCTCATATTATAGCCCACAGAATGTCCTGAAGATGCAATACCCAGTGCTAGCTGGTAGTAACGTGCCAATTTTCTTCATGTGCCCTGGTCACCCACCAAAGCAGAGACTCGGAAACAACCAGAGAGTACCAAGAAGTATGTGCTGTTTGTCTACCTCTGAAAGGCATCCTACTTCAATCAAACATATGAGGGAGCTCTGGATCCTGTAAATTTGCCACGAAGCTGCAGTGCCTTCTTTTATGTATATAGTTGTTTAAGGATATTAAATATGATTTAAGTATTACTCAAAGATCATCACTGTTTGGAATGTTGGCACACACAGCCCCACCTTTGAAATTTCTTTTACGTACCTCAAATTTTTCCATCATGGTTCTCCTTAGTGTTTGGTCTGGTTTGTGATCTGGGAAGCAAATGAAGTCTGTTCTGTATATGCTGCTGCTGAGTTTCCCAGTGTCTTTTATAAACTAGAGAGATACATACAACACTCAGTATAGCTAAGGCAATCTGATCGTTACAGAAGCTCTGTTCCAGTGCTGCTTTCTTCATCTATGCATTTAAAAAGCACTTATTTGGAAAGAAGTCTGTGCTATGGTACTTCTTCTCAGATGGTAAAGTCAGCTGGCAGAATCAGCCATTGTAAAATTCTGGATTGATTCCTTGGTGTAAATACAAGATACTGTACAGCCCCTGAAAAATTATTCATGGTTTGGTGTTTAATACTTTTACCTGCCATGTGAACTATCATCTGAAAAGGACAAACAAACTTTTTTTTTTTGTCCCTTTGTTCCCACTTCTGCTGCAGCAGGCCAGTCTCTGCAATATAGTCTAGCATTTTGCTCCAGAAAAAAAAAAAAAAAACCATCTAAAGGAAGTAATTTCAGCGGAGTCAGGAGGATTTGCCCTAACAGCTCCAATATTGAACCTAACAGGCATGTTTTGACAAAGTTAAATGTCTCATGATAAAATCTTGTTCAGCCCTTAAGCAGGGCATGCAATCTATCGAGCAGCTCTGCTAGCAAAGATCCTCTTGTTTATACAAGTAAATGAAACCAATATCCAAATCATTAAAGATCCTCTGATACAACTAATAATAAGTATTTAACTTATGGAAGGATTAATGAAGCCTCTCTTGTATAATGTTGGTTTATATTATTAAGTTGTATATGTTGTTGTTGTATAGTTAGTTGTATGGAAGTTGTATAGCAGTCTGAAGGGATTGCCATAAAAAGTGCTATAGCATTTTTAATTGGCTAATATGATGTCCGGTGTGAACCATACAATGTAACCCATGCTCAGGCATTGCTTCTGTCCTGGCTTAGAGAGAAGAATGGCCGATCATTAACAAAATGAATGGATGCAGGCCAAGCAAGATGCTTATCCTTCTCCCTTTTATCACGCTTCTGAGATGAACCTGGACTCTAGCTTATGACTGAAGTAGTATTCTACCTCCACAGGATTGGTTCTGACCCACTCTATTCCTGCTCTCACACTTCTTTCCTGATCTTACCTTTTTCCTCTCTTCCAGCCAGTTTCCAATGAGAACTTTAGCAGAGTATTTGGGTTCAATTTTCCACCAATCCTGTCCATCTTTTTGCAATGCAATCATATTTCTTTGTCTCACCAGCACACCCCTCCCTGGTTGTTGGAACTGTCCTTCAAGTTACATGGGTGAAAGATTACTCAGTTGTCCAGTGCTAAAACTAAGGCAGAAAGGGGCTCCACTTCTGCCTGCCTGTGTGCTGAGAAACATGGGTGATGTGTGGAACTGCTTGGCCATAGAACCATTTCTTTGCTATCCCCATGGTGACTGTTGTTCCAGTAACCACATTCTAGGCTGCATCATATTTAGTGTTGAGCAAAACAGTGGCTCCTAACCCACTAAAGTCAGTTGGGTGTTTTTCTCTAACTGTTAAGAGTTCAGAATCAGAGCACAGAGTTATGTCTCAAAACATTGTGACAGAAGTGATGTATTCCTCTATACCAACACACCACACATATCTGCGTGACACAGTCTCTCTTCATAGACAGACACATTTTATTTTAAACAAGTGGGGCAAACCAGGATGTCCATTCAAAATAATGTTCTTCTTTATTGACACCGCTAAAGATAAGGGCTTGCAGCATGGTACAAGCTTGTATAAGGTTTGCATATTCCACATTCCAACTAACAGCTGGAATGAGGTTCTGATGAGCCTTGTTTATCATTGTTAATGTCTGCCCTTGATTGACTACCCATCACCTGATATTAAATATCCTAAAAAGATATTTTCCTAGGTTGAGGCATGAACAGACTCGTGGAATCTAAGATGTTTACTATAAGCTTTTTAGGAAGTTAACAACACTGTCCAATCCCCTTTTCCCAGCTGGAAATGAGAAACCGCAATAATCATATAGGCTTATGATTCCGTGGAATCCATCCTCAAGGTGGTACCAGGTCACTCGAACACCGTTGTCCTCCAATCTCTTCTTGTAAAGCAAGCCATCGTCCCTCAGCACATCATACTCGCAAGTCAAGATGAAAGACTCGGGCAGCTGGTGAACAATAGCATCTTCGGCTAACAGTGGACACAGGTTGGGCTCACAGAATCTTTTCACTGTCTCATAAACTTCAGCTATAAAATCAGTGGGCCTAAGTGGCTTCACACCTCTGACCTTAAATTTTTCGGGGATGTTATCTGGACTCACCCACTTCCTGTACTTCAGCCTCATATCTGGAGGAATATGAGAGCCCTCCAAGACCTCTTGCATATGCAGTGCATCCCCATTTAAGTACTGCAAAGCAAAGAAAGCGGCACGTTCTCGGAATAAGAGAGGGACTCCTCGATTTTGATGGTAAGATGGTAAATTGAAGTCCAGTGCCTGAAGGCCTGGGTAGATCAAGATCTGAGCACGTAGTTTGGGGAGGTCTGATCTACCTGCAAGGGTCTGGCTAACAGCAGCTGCTAGATTGCCCCCAGCACTGTCCCCGCAGACAATTACATTGGCGGGATCCACGCCATAGAGCTCTATATTCTTCATAAAGTGTATGGTGGCGTTAAGACAGTCTTCATATGCAGCAGGGTATTTGTGTTCAGGAGCTAAACGATACCTAGTACACAGAAAGAGGCAAGTGTAAGAGAAGGAAATGTCATTAGTATTAATCAGGAAATGGTATCCTATGCTGTCTTCCAGCACTATCATTTTGGGGTATTTTTCCTCTAGGTTAGGATATTCATTACCTCCTAAGCAGGCATTCCTCAGTTAGTGATTGTGGATAAGCTGTAAATTGTGTATTCAGTCACAAGGACTCAGTAAAGTAGGATTGTCTTCTGGTTAAGAGTCTGACTGAGACTTTGTACATTTCTTAGTCATGCTGAAAACTCCCTGTGTACTCTTGACAAGATAATTTAATAATTTTGTGCCTCTGCTTCCTATGTGTAAAATGTGAGTAATACTGTGTGATTATTCTCTCTTTTTCTATAAATCACAATTGTTTGGAGCATCATGTAATAACATGTTCATATGTTCAGCACAAGGAAGACTTTTTTTACCTAAGTTTTTGATTGGCTTTTATAGATTTTCTTAGTGTGCCAAATATTTCCATTTGGGTCTTTTTGAGTATATCAGGGCATGAACAGTTAAGAGCTATGAAATCTCCATTAACACTATTTGTCTCTTTATGGACTTCACTGAATTCTTTAGAAAGTTCTCTGCAAAAAAGAACATCTCCAAAACCAGTGCAGCTTTTCTGTGGCACCACAGCAACAATAATTTCCAAACAACAGAACTGGGTAGGGTTCACTTACTGAACAGATACAACTACCGATTCACTTTCTCTGGATATGTAGCGGCATACTTTTTCATAGGTATCTGGAAAAGAAATATTTTCATTAGTGCCTTGCTATTGCCCTGATCTTTGAGACAGCTAAGGAATGTTCATTCCAGAAAGGCATGTATTTGTCTTCAGACCTCCTCCCAAATCACATGCTGAAACCTCCTCTTATTTCAGTTTTATAAAAAGATGAGAATGTTCTTTCTACATTACTATTATTCCTCCAGCAAATATCTTACCAAGACTTCCAAATACCCAGCCTCCTCCATGAAAGAAGATGATACCTCTCCTTCGCCCATCAGAGGTAGCTTTAGGCTGATAAACCCTCACAGGTACTTTGTTAAACTGCAAATCCTGGATGAAGAGCTTTGGATCCACCCCTAGTTTCCGTCCCTGTCGCACGTATCGGCCAAAAGTGATTTGACTGCAAAGTCCAGTCTTCTCCAAAATCTTTCCCTGTTAAAGGTAAAAGAAATTAAGGCTTCTTTAGAAGTCTTGAGTTAGCTAAGGTATAAAACCTCTGCATCATACTTACATTGAACTGTGTTTGAGGGAAATTTTAAAGAAACACAGAGCTTACAAAAAAAAAAAAAAAGTGGTAATGTTGTAAAATATGAATATGCTATAAGAAGATATAATAATAACAGCACAAGAAGTTAGAGTAACTACCGTGAGGACTGTTCATAGAGGAGGATAATGGCTATGCAAGCGTCTCCCAAAGACTCTCTGAATGGTTTCCTCTATACTGAGTACTGATAGGTGAGTTTGTTCTAACAGGTTGTTTAGTCCTTGGTTTTTGCCTTAATAAACCTGTGGAAAACAGTGAGGAAAAGTAACTTCACAGCTGGTTTTCTTGATAGGAATGCCCAGTCCTAAGAAAGAAAAGGAAGTCCTAAGTCTCCTAAGAGAGATCCCAGGATAGAGTCAGAAAGCAGTATTTGTTTTAAGGTTGCCTAGATTAGTTTTACCAAGAAGGAGAAGTTCTACCTTTTATCATACCAGCTGGAATCTGAAGAATCATTCTGAAAAATCTAGGCTTCACACACAGCAATGTGACCCCTGTTGTCCGATAAAAATAAAGCTCTCTGATTCGAGAAAACCAATTTTCCCATATTCTCACACCCTACAGATGGTAAAAAATTTACTTCCTTTACTCAAATCCAGTGTCATTCTAATAACACATCAGAAATTTTATATAGGCCATCCAAATTGGCTGTCTTGGAGTATACATTTTAATTGCCAGTAGTGTCCTGCGCACACTTTGTGCTCATTCTTGTTTCATTTATACTTGATAACTACAATGAAATGTCATATATAGAAACAGCAATATAAGCTTTAATGGTTCTTCACTGCATAAACTAATATTCCTGAATTAGATCATAAAACTCAGTGAATTTGCAAACCTTAAGTGCTGAGTTGTGTTGTGCAAGTTAGTTACTGCTTTTTATTTGCACAACAGATTTACTGAGCAAAATCAAGAAGCTTCCTTTCCCAATGCTCTTGCAGTGATCTTGCAAGCTAGAATATAAATCTGATGTAGTAAATGAACAAACAAGAAGTTGGGAACCAAATTAATGGAATTAAACAAATAAACTGTTACAGTTGCATTACTAAACAAGATCCCAATTTTAAATGCCCAATGGGGGTCTGTCTTTATCCATTCCTTTGTTGTCACGTGCTAGTGGGATCCAGGAGAGCTAGGTAGCTTTGCCAGTAAATTTCAAGAGGATGTCAATCGTGTAAGAAACTGTGTGGAGGAAAACAAACAAGGTCTGTGTGATAGCAAAAGCAATGTTGTGGCTAAAAGAGTGAAGGAGAAAATTGAAGATTTAAAAAAATTAAAAGATACGGCAAGTGACATAGGAAGAGTTTAGAAGAGCTCTAATGCTGTTTATGCAATGCTGTAAAAGGGAGCCCAGGGATTAAGTAAAGCAGCCCTAACCGGATTTTGTACCATAAACATCAACCATGGCAGAAGCAGCTGAAGGGCTGTAGTTTTCTTTGTGCAAGGTGACTTCGCCTAAAGCTGAGGGCAGTTATCAGCCAAAACACCAGCTCAGCTCCCAATTCGACACTTAAATCAGCACCGCCGTTTGGCAATCTCTGCTAACAAGCCCTAGCATGCCGCTTCGGAACGTGAAATGGGTTTTGCCCACGACACGAGCAGCGTCCTGATTGAGGGTGCTCCCCCGCAGCACTCTCCCCATGATGTGGAGCCGCAAGCATCACATGAGGGCGGCAGGGGCATGCGGATCTTAATCCAGGCTCTTTTTTTTTTTTTTTTTTTGGTTGGTTGGTTTTGTTGGGTTTTTTTTTTCCTTCCTAGCGCAGTCCGTGGGACGGGGCTCGCCGGGGCCGCCCCGGGTTTCACGCAACCCGCTGACGGGCGGCGGCTGCCCACCCTCGCCGCGGGGGACCCCGGCCCGGGGGGCCGCGGCGTGGGGGGGGGGGGGGGGGGGGGCGGACCTGCGAAACCCTGTAGCCTCCCCCCCCCCCCCCCATCCACCCCCCGCCGGCTCGCGTGGAAACACTCCCCCGCCCCCCGAAACGATAAGCGCGGCGGCGGGGCGGAGGGCGCGACTCACCAGGGCCGCCGTGCTGAGGAGGACGGCCAGGACCAGGCGCAGCTTGGCGGGCTGATTCACCCCGGGCGGGATGTCGTAGCTGGGGAGGCCGAGGAGGACCGTGGCCAGCGCCAGCGCCAGCGCCGCCAGGGGCAGGAGCAGCAGCAGCAGCGCGGGCAGCAGCGCCATGGCCCGGCGGCGGCCCCGCGGGGCTCCCCGGCCCGCGGCGGGGCCCGGCAGCGGCCGCCCGCCCCCCTCCGCGCCGCGACAGCGACCGCGGCCCGGGCCGGCGGCGTCACGGGCCGTTTGTGACAGCTCTGCAAAGCCGCCGCCGAGGTCATGGTGCGGGCGGCCAGCGAGCACCGGGGGGGAGGCCGCGCTGCCGGCTTGAGGCGCGGTGTAATCTCGGTTCAAGGAGGCAGTGCGTGACCTGCGCAGGCAGCCTCAGGGGCGCTCGGGGCAGGCGCTCATCGCCCCGCGGAGAGAGCCTGGCGTTCGGGCTCTGCGGCCGGTACAGCCCTTTCAAGAGAGCCGGGCAACCTGCAGCGGCAGTGGGCTGCAGGGCACCTGCGTTCCTGACGGAGTCACCTTCAGGTCGCCGGGAGTAGGGCGTTTGTCCTTAAGTTTAGGGATTCTTTGTCTAACGGCAGCCTGCAGGAAGCTAGAGGAAGGGCGACATTTGCACTGTGAAATCTAAACGGAAGACAGCGTTTGTTTCTGGAAAAATTTCTGATTTCCTGTCGTGGGATTTTATTTTTTTTTTTTCTCCTTAGGATTTTCATTTCCTCAGTCTTACTGCTTTGAGTAGGCTCACTACTGTTTTTCCTTTCTTTCATCAGCGGGGTATAATGAAGCATCATGTCAAGGAATACACTGCCTTGCTCTGTAAAGAAAACTCAAAACATGGAGAAACATCACAGCACAAATTCTAAAAAAATAATACTGGGGAACCAGTCTCTGAAAGAACATGAAAACATTTTGGTTCATATTTTCTCTCTCTTTAAGCTAAACCTTCCAGTATACATAGATCAAAAGCACAGTTCACTGACCCTTACTGTCTTTCTAAAACCTGATAGAAGTGTTCCCTCTCAACCAGTATCTCTCACCTTGAGCTTCAGTGGGCATAATGGAGACATACCAAAATTAAACAGGAGGTTGTAGAGCTACAGTTATTTCAAAATCAGGGCAGCCCTTACTTGCCTCCAGCAAAGTGTCCCCAATTAACTTGGGCCTTGTACTACTGCTCTTGTGGATGTGGTTCTGCCATGCCCACTGAGCATATGTCAAATCTCCTCACTGAGACCTTGATCTCTGCCTGTTTTTTAGCTAAATAAAGTCATGCTTTGGAACTTAACAAATGGACATCACAAAGATCCCGACTGTAATTCACAGGACTTATTTAATCCAAATCATTCCACAGACATTATTTACAGAGAAGTAAATCATCCGGTAATTAAATACAAGGAATCAAGCAGATGCTGATTTGAAAGAAAAGGGATTGAAACACAGCATGTGGAAAATATTTAAACTGTAAAGACTGAACTGTCAATAGTCTCATGAGGACAAAGACCAGTGTTCAGACAGTACCTGAAGTTCATTAATATCAAAATTGGTATTTTACACATCAAAGGGTATCAAATTTTTGCTGACAAGTACTACCTGAGGTTTGGAAGCCTAAACAGAGACATTAGTGGGAGAAGCATAAAGAGGGAAAGTTGTTCTTACAGACCTTTTATGAATTTAACAATGCTGTCCAATCCCCTTTCCCCAGCTGGAAATGAGAAACCGCAATAATCATATAGGCTTATGATAATCCATCCTCAAGGTGGTACCAGGTCACTCGAACACCGTTGTCCTCCAATCTCTTCTTGTAAAGCAAGCCGTCATCCCTCAGCACATCATACTCGCAAGTCAACATGAAAGTCTCAGGCAGCTGCTGAATAAGAGCATCTTCAGCTAACAGCGGACACAGGTTGGGCTCACAGAATCTTTTCACTGTCTCATAAACTTCGGTTGTACAGTCAAGTAGCACATGTGGTTTGTAGCCTCTGACCTTAAATTTTTCGGGGATGTTATCTGGGCTCACCCACTTCCTATAATTTAATTTAATATCTATAGGAATATGGGAGCCCTCCAAGACCTCTTCCAGATTTGATGCATTCCCATTTAGGTACTGTAACATGTAGAAAGCAGCACGTTCTCGGAATAAGAGAGGGACTCCCTGATTCTGCTGATAGGATGGTAAATTGAAGTCCAGCGCCTGAAGGCCTGGGTAGATCAAGATCTGAGCACATAGTTTGGGGAGGTCTGATCTACCTGCAAGGGTCTGGCTAACAGCAGCTGCTATATTGCCCCCAGCACTGTCCCTGCAGACAATTACATTGGCGGGATCCACGCCATAGAGCTCCATATGCTTCATAAAGTGTATGGTGGCATTAAGACAGTCTTCATACGCAGCAGGGTATTTGTGTTCAGGAGCTAAATGATACCTAGTACACAGGAAGAGACAAGTATAAGAGAAGGAAATGTCATAAATGTAAATACAAATTTCCTCCAGCACTTTGGCTTTCCCTGTGTTGTTTGGAGTATTTTTCCTTTAGCAAAAAAAAGTGTCATTATCTGCTAAACAGGTATTTGTCCAGCAAGTTATCACAGATAAATGATAGCCAGTAGGATGAAGTTGCAAGGAAGTAGCATAGTTGGGGTCTTCTGAAAATAGCATCAATCAGAAACTGAGTGATGTAAGTTCATTTTACTCTTCTGGTGTAGACTGCATCTGGCTTGTGGATGAAGTAATTTAATCAGTCTGCACCTCACCTTTACTTAGGATATTTCCTCTTAAGAATTATTTTATTTTTCTTTATTTAAATAACTGGGACAGAGTCCTATTCTTCTGTATTCTTAGTATGAAAACATACTAGCATTTGATTGTTAGAAAACTCCTTGAAGTTTACAGGGTGATTACATCTCATTAAACAGATCCCTGAATCACCACCTTCCAAGTTTATTAGTAGGTTCTCAACATGTAAGAAAACTCCTCTGGAAAGCATTCCTTCTTTTTGTGTGGTGCCAGCATAGCTCTGTGCTGTGAGATACGTGAACCTTACTTTGGGGTCTGTTTGCACTCTCCCTGCATTAGCAGATTGAGGGGGAAGAAATGAAAATAGTCCCCTTGAAATTCTGTCCGACCATCTGGGATCCTGGGGAAATGGTTTACTGAGGAGGAGTGTTCCCACAAGATGTGCAACACTCTGGTGCTGAGAAGTGAAAAGAAGCAAGACGACTTCCATAGGGTAGTACTGACTTAACTCACCCAACAGAGACAACCATCGACTTGCTTTCTCTGGCAACCTAACGGCAGATCTTTTCATGGCAACCTGCAAAAAACTGGGGGGTCGTTAGCTGCCTGCTCCCTTTCCAGATGCAACAGCCAAGGAAGGTGGAAGCCGCCTTTTCCCGCCCTGGCCCATGCCCTTCCCGACCCTCAAGCGCCACCTCACCTCCCCTCGTCCCTCTTCCCCTCAGGGCAGGCAGTAGCGGCTCACCGAGAGCACTAAGCTGCCCGAAGACGACGGGGAAGCTCAGCCAGATTCCGGACCTTCTGACAGGTCTCGGGGCAGAATGATTCCCCCCGCCTCCAGAAGATAACAGCGGCAGCGCACAGCCGCGCTGCGCGGGGGAGGGAACGACCCGGCCTGCCCTCCCGAAGCTGCAGTACAGCCAGCCGCCGCCGTGGCAGAAGATGGCGCCCGCCCGCAGGCCGGCAGATGGCGCGCGGGGCCGGTAGACCCTCCCCGGCACCCGGCCGAACCGCGCGTCCCTCATCGAGAGCTGCGGGTCCGGCCCCGGCTTCCTCCCGGAGCGCACGTAGCGGGTGAAGGCGATCTGGCTGCACGCCTCCGTCTTTTCCAAAATCTTCCCCTGTTCGACGAGAGGGAGGAGAGTCCGGCTGAGCGGAGGGCGGCCTCCCCGGGGGCAGCCAGCAGCCGCGGGCCGCCTCGGGGGAGGCTGCCAGACACCACGCCAAGCAGGTTGCCGTGAGGGAGACCCTGCGCCTGCCTTCCCCCGGCCGCTGCGAGGCCTGAGGGGGCGCCCAGGCTTCGTGTTGGCGGGGTTCAGCCTGCTCCAGAGCTCCTCGCCTCTGCCCTCGCCTTTACCGGCCGCTCCGGTTTGGTCCTCACCAGAAAGCTGGCACAGGAGAAGATGGAACCGTGGCGGTCCCCAGTGAGGCTACGCGCCTGGGCGAGCGGGGTTGCTTTGGCACCGTGCGCCTGAGCAGGTAGGCCCACGCGTCCGACTCACGCTCTGTCAGGCAAAATGTCTTAGGGGAGAAACAAAGGAGTTTCCATCTCAGCGTCACCAAGTCCTGTGGTTTCATACCAGCCTCCCTATCTAAGGTTTCCCGTGAGTCTCTGGTTTTATCTGCTTAAGAAGCACCCGGCCTTCCACCGGTGTTACTGGAAAGCCCCAAGAATGGCCTAAAATCATCCTCTGTGCTTTGCTAAAATGGAAATCAAAGCAATCTCACTTTCTATAAATAATTAATTTAAACTTAATTAGGGAAGCTCAGCTGACGAAGCTTGGACTCTTATGGTTGGCTTCATCCCTATGTAATAGGGAAAACCTGACTGAAACTATCTGAGGTCTAACAGAAATGATTTTACAAAAATTGTCCTCTAAAGTCAGCCTCAAAAAAAAAGGAAAGCCTTCATTTAAGTCTTAATGCAGCCAGCAACATTCTGGTATTTACACATAAAATCTTATAAAAATAACACCTAAACCACATTTCTGGCAGAAATCATGGCAGAGTAACTCACTACAGCAGATGTACTAATCATAGAAGCAAGGAAAATTCAAAGCTTTCCAGGATGATTCACTCCAGGAGGGATACTGAAATTGAGAGTACTCAGGCTGAATTGTTCCCATAATTGCTATTATGAATGAAGCAGTAAAAATCACCAACAGTATTTAAAAAAAAAAAAGCCATTTCACTTCATCAAAGGTGAGGTGTCTTTACGCCTGTCTTTGATGTAGCTTTCTCAGATAACAGTAAGCCTTAGAGCAGTCCAAGTTACAACCGATTTCTCAGGTGCCACACACCTTAAAGTTCTTGGAAATGTTGTGCAAGGTGGCAGTACATGTCACATTAGAGAAGAGGGAGAAGAGAATGTGTTTAATTTCCTGTTTAGCTTGATGTTAATTGTGGGACTGATACAGGGCCTGGTATTCTGCATGGTATTCTTGGATTGCGGATGATATGAATGACTGTTCGGAGATAGCAGTTAAGCACTGAATGAAGTTCTAGTTTATGATGGATTGCTATTTACAAGGAGAGCCAAGTGATGTGGAGGTTAAATTGTCTCTTGCATTTGATCTGCAGCCACAACCTATTGCTTCCTGTATTGTGGACATTCTTTAAGTAGTTTTGAATATATGGTTTCAAAAAGGACATTCAGAAAAGACAATGGGAACTAACATGAGGGGAAAAAAAAAGCTAACGTGTGCTCTATAAAAGTAAATGCATCAATCTTATTTTGTTGTTAAAGAGTATTTAAGCACAGGAGCAAGTTGGGTTTTTTACTGCATCTTTAATATTTACTGAGAGAGTAACAAGTGTCTAGTCCAAATAGATCATTAAAATAGGCAGACTGCACGTCAAATACTTCAAGCCGCACTAAAAGAAACTTTCATAGTGTTCTTGAAATATCTTTTTCAGTGATCACACTGGCATAATTGCTCATTAACAAATTGTCCTATCTAAACCTCTTATATGGAATTTAGAAGCATAAAAGACCACAGAAAATTGGCAGTTCTTACAGAAGGAAAGAAAATTGTTTCTATAAGCTTTTTAGAAAGTTCATAATATTGTCAAGACCCCTTTTTCCAGATGAAAATGACAACCAGTCATTGTTAAATGAATTTATGATTCCATGGAATCCATCCTCGAGGTGGTACCAGGTTACTCGAACACCGTTGTCCTCCAATCTCTTCTTGTAAAGCAAGCCGTCATCCCTCAGCACATCATACTCGCAAGTCAACATGAAAGTCTCAGGCAGCTGCTGAATAAGAGCATCTTCAGCTAACAGCGGACACAGGTTGGGCTCACAGAATCTTTTCACTGTCTCATAAACTTCGGTTGTACAGTCAAGTAGCACATGTGGTTTGTAGCCTCTGACCTTAAATTTTTCGGGGATGTTATCTGGGCTCACCCACTTCCTATAATTTAATTTAATATCTATAGGAATATGGGAGCCCTCCAAGACCTCTTCCAGATTTGATGCATTCCCATTTAGGTACTGTAACATGTAGAAAGCAGCACGTTCTCGGAATAAGAGAGGGACTCCCTGATTCTGCTGATAGGATGGTAAATTGAAGTCCAGCGCCTGAAGGCCTGGGTAGATCAAGATCTGAGCACATAGTTTGGGGAGGTCTGATCTACCTGCAAGGGTCTGGCTAACAGCAGCTGCTAGATTGCCCCCAGCACTGTCCCCACAGATAATTATACGGGCAGGATCCACACCATAGTGCTCGACATTCTTCATAAAGTGTATGGTGGCATTAAGACAGTCTTCATACGCAGCAGGGTATTTGTGTTCAGGAGCTAAACGATACCTAGTACACAAAAGGAGACAACAAAAGTACGAGAAGGAAATACTAGTTTTAAAAGTATTGCTGAAAATACTGGTTCCTGCCACCAGCAATACCCTGATTACCTCAGAATTTTCCCATTCTCCACAAGTTGATCATAAATAAACTGTGGCTAGTTGGACCAGGTGGTGCAGATTAACTTGTTAGGATATCGTCTGTTTAGGATGTTTCTCAGGTCTTTAACAGCAGCGGAGTACTCAGCTGCCAACTATATCTAAGTTTTATTGACAGTCATTTAGTCGTTTTATGCTTCAGCTTTCCGTGGGTCAGATACAAACGACAAGACTTCTGTTTTATGTCTTTGTTACAGTGCAACTATATCCTCATAATTCAAATCATTATGTCTGTATATTGATGATATGAGCTTGTCATTCAAGCAGTGCTTCTGTAAGCATCAAGCAGAGTTTCCCTGAATAAGGATTAAGTAGAATATATGGCTTACTATCTGTTTACTCTCAATTTTGAGTTTGGAATTTGAAAATATTGATTCAAAACTTCATTTTCCAGCTAGATATCCCAAAGCATTTTTTGTGATGTAGTCAGACAGTGAAAACTTAGCCTGAGTCAGTCTTCAGTTGCTCCAAACAGGAGCAGAGTGAATTTGTAAATCACATGCTTGACAAGTTCCACAGAAACGTTTCTCTGAGAATGGTTGTGGCTATGATGAGGCAAGCTATAACATGGTATTTACGCTAGAGGAAATAATCTCTAGAAAACAGCATGAGGAAAGACTCACCCAACAGATACAACCACTGATTCACTTTCTCTGGCAATAGAGCGGCATAGCTTTTCATGGGTCTCTGAAAGAAACATATTTGGTGGGGTTTGGGTTTGGTTTGGTTTGGTTTTTTGACAGAGTACTAATGTTGTGTATTGCATAAGTCAAAGAATTACAAGAAGAACACACTCTCTACTTTTCTCTGCCCCTTACTACATAAGTCCTCAGATCTTTTGTACCCCCTCATTTTCCTGTTTCACTATTTGCTTACTGTGTTTTTTCCCCTCATATCTCATTATCCTTGTCTTTAAGAAAAATCACAAAATGCACAACAGATGCTTTCTTCTGACAGCAAGACTTAGGAGAGTGCATCTGTGGTTATACTCAAACTTCATAACTGCTACAGATCAAGCGACAATCAACTTTACCACTTATGAGGCAGATACTTCTTTACCTAAATTGTAATATTTTTTCTGTTAGGTATCTTACCAAGACTTCCAAAAACCCATCCTCCTCCATGGAAAAACATAACTCCTCTCCTTTGGCTGGCAGATGGAACCTTAGGCTGATAAATCCTTACAGGCACTTTCTCAAACCACAGGTCCTTGATGAAGAGCTTCGGGTCCACTCCTAGAGTCTTTCTACCTTGCATGTACCGGACAAAGCTAACCTGACTGCAGATGCCAATATTTTCCAAAATCTTTCCCTGTTCAAAGGCAAAGAGAATAGGGAGTTTACTCAAGAGATTCTGTATTTTCCAAAGCAAAGGAACTGTATGGGCAGTATCCTCGTGATGTCTAAGTCGTATATTTTAGGGTGATCATAAAATATTTGAGTAGTTGTACAGGTATAGTACAACTGAACAAATAACAGTAGCATCATGACAGGTCACATGAACAGTAGTGTTCACTGAAGAACATAATCCCAAAACAATGCAGCATTAACGAAGTCTGGTGAAATATATCCCTTTGCTTTTTCAGCAGATCCTTTAGCTAACACTGAAAATGAGTTTGGTTTTCACTGGTTATTCTGTCCTTGCCCTTGAGAAGATGTGAAAACATAGCGAAAGATGATAGTTCTGGTGCTGATTTTCATGATATGGACACTTTCCTGAAGTGGAGTTGACTAAGTTGAGAATATATTTGATAATTGCTTTTTGATTCATCTTGGAAGTCTTCACTGATGTCTGCAATGCACTGGCAAGAAGATCCTCAGATACTTAGTAGGCCTAAACTTCTGTTCTTTCTGTATGCCATAGTGATATTCATGCTAGCCACCAGAAGATTAAAAGAATACAAATCAGAGCTACTGGTCCAACATAACTTCGCAAAAATTTTAAAAAAAGCATAACCTCTGCTTTGAAATATATTATTTAGTCATGCCAAACCAGTACTTCAGTCCTTATGAAGATTTGGATCAAGCTCTTAATATTCAATATTTTGTTATGAATATTTTTTATTAGACTGCCACATTTGTATGGATTGTCAATACACTGTTATGACTCTGAATATGTTTACCTGTGAAAGACCTCTTCAATGACTCCGGCTATTTATAATGTTCTCCATGTGTGATTTTGAGGCTGAAGAAACTAATACATTTTGCAACATACTGATTTTAATTCATTATAGAAACTAGTCTTAGTGTCTCTGTACACAAACATGATAAAATTATTTATTCTTTTGTATTTGCTGTTTTCCAAGCAGAAATGGAACAACTACAAATAATATTCTCACCTTTACATTCAACTTGCTTGGTTTCTTTCATCCTGTGTTTACATTGCAGCATAGAATTCTGGTTTATGGTACTAATGGGCAGTGTATAGGTGATAAAAAGAGAACTGGCTTTTCCAGCTGCTTAAATGAAGTAGTCTCTTTCTAACTACAACTTGTGTGCAGCCAAAGCATGAGAATATATTTCTAGAATTCTTTACTATGGTCCACTATAATCTAGAATATTTCTGATAGATAATTTTTTTAAAATTTATTTTAAATAGTTTGTTCCTCTTGGAAGTATTTAAGTAATTTTTTAAATATATGCACAACTTCTGCTATCTCATGTATTTCTAACACCTTCCGTCATCACAGCATCTATACATCTATCATTACATGGAAATACTCCTGATTCAGTGAGATCCTTTGTCAGCAGAGATCACCAGAAGTTGAGTGCTGGTAAGAGCTTCAACTCTTGTGGATTGGTTAGCTTCCCACTCTTTTACAGGCCAGTTGGCCTGCAGAAGTTGGGCTGCCCAGAGCCCCTCATTCCCATCAGACAAGCCTGCTTAGTTGCTGCAGGAGTTATAAATAAGTGTTCAGAGGAGATGGAATTCCTTCAGCTCCTCTTGGGCAATGTTACCTAATTTTGTCACTTGTGTGACAAAAACTCCCCCTTCCCAAAACCAATTCTGAAATGTTCAGTTTCTAATTTTATCTTCAAAATTAATACATAACTCCTCATCCCCAAGTCCCAGAAAAGCTTGAAAGCATGGCCCAAAGACATCTGATATATTCTGAACCTAGAACGGAAATATAAATGATCCAACATGTATAAGCATTCTTAATCAAATTATTGCTAGGTTAGTATCATTCATTGTAGAAGCACAGCCAGACTTTCAAATGTTTGTGTTAGGCAGTGTTTGCATACTGCCTAATGTAAGAGCTAGGCAGGACTGTAGTAATGCAGTGTAGTGTAAAAAAATCTGGTAAAGGTTTACTTAGCAAAACTGAGCAAATTTAGAAGCAAAACTTCTAAATACAACATGCAGCATGATAGCAATGCCCTGCTCTCCTCTCTGAAAATTAATTCCAAGCAGGGTTCTAGCATTGCATTAAGTTTAAAATCTACAGGTTCACTGTTCTTCCCCCCAGAAATCACACCAGGTTAACTTACCACCACAGCTCTGCTTATTAAAATTATATGAATGATTCGGAGCTTTACAGGCTGATTCACTCCAGGAGGAATTTCTGAGTTGGAGAAATCAAAATTAATTGCCCCCATGACCAACAATATAAATCCAGCAACAAAAACTGCTAAGAATAACACCAGCAGTGTGTATACAACTGCCATTTTGCTGAGCAGCAAAGTGATCTGAAATGTCTTTGATTTGACTTTCCCAGATATCTTTGGCTCGTTACTTCCTGATTCTTTGTTTGTCATAAGGTTGCTCTAGTAAAAATCTTTCTCCTCCCTTTTACAAATAGTTTAGTAGGTATCTTTCCCGCTTTCTTTCCCCCCCCCCGCTCCCTTTATTTCACAAAAGGTAAGTTGGTCAAAGTCCTGAATTTGTTGAAAGACATATGCCAGCATAATTTCAGAATTTTTGCAAGAAAGCAGTCCTTAGCTGGGAGAAGAGTGTTATGAATAAACTGCATTGATATTAAATTAATTAGAAGTGGAAAATGGACACAGGGCATTTGTGTGCTTTGCGTTTGTGACACTATAAACCACTATTCTGAAGCAGAGTTTCTGTAGTGTTATGCAGAGGTAGGAGCCTGCGTATGATGATTATCACTCTAAAGAGCCAAATGGATTGTCACCAATGTTTTCTGGAAAGGTGCACCTATAAAATTATGTCATTACCTCAATCTCAGTTTTTGTAGTATTTGTGGTTTCTTCTAAAAGAAGAACATGGTTAAAAAACACAGGAGACTGAGTTTAGATTCATGATCAGGTTACCTGCTATCAGGTAAACTTCAGTAACTTTCAGTGCGCAACAGATACAGCATAAAAGGACTTAAGGTAATCAGCAATTAAAGAGTTTCAAATCAAACTGCTTCATCTTGTTCTTGCTGTAGAATGGGATTGTGCTAATGTAGAGATGCTGTAGTTTAAAATTATGCTTGAGGTATTAATTGTGAATCTGAGTCTGCGACTCTTCAAACAACTAGGATGTCAGAACATTGTTGAAATTGCAGATTCCCAGGGAAATGGAAGATGTAAAAATCTAACTTCATTAAGCAGCCATGTTATAGTTTTGGGGGTTTTTTTTAGTTAAATTGGAAGTGATCAGGAGAAAGTACTATGTCATTTTAGTTAGAAAACTTTATAAAAAATGAAATGTCTTCATTTTTTCCAGTAAGAAGTTGAGTGTTTTTAATAGGGCAGATGGTTGTTGTAAAATATTCTGAAGTAGAAGGAAATATTTTGTTTAAAAACAATAAAAGTCCAGATTAAAAAAAAAAAGCCCACCCAATGGTGTTTCTGGACTTACAGTTTGTATTATGTTTCTGCAGTTATGTGATCATATACAATAGTCTTGGATAGTCCAGTTGTCTGATAAATTAATTACCGTGCACAGCACAGATTTACTAGGTAGAATTAGCAAGATTGTAGTCTCTGTCTGCCAGTGCTGCATTGTTCCTTTCACCATGAGGTGTTCATTTAGGTTTATCAGTGAGTATGTGTTTAGCAAATGTAACTTGCTCTTGTAACAGAAGTATTTGAAGTACTAGGTTTTATTTTTTATTTTTTGAAAGCATCACAAAATTGCCACAGCATTACAGTGATAATATATAATATAATATAACATAACATAATATAATATTCTTTTCTACCTTCTTGCATCTGTGACCTTCAGAACTTTTTCAACAAACACAGCATAACAGGTAGTTTTGAGCATAAGGCAATCTTGAAAGAAAAACAAAAAGTACAAAAAGGAAAAGAAGTCTCACCTCTGTACTTCCCTAATATGTACACACTCATTAAAGTTCAGGGATTCCAGTTTAAGAATCAAGTTCCAAAATGAAACATCATTTCTCAGATTCCAAACAAAATCAAACCCATACTAGTTCCAGTTTAGAACTTCTGCTTCAGACAGAAGCCTTTCTTTTGATTACACTTTTTCACGAAAAGTGTAGTCTTTGTGCAAGCTAACCCTAGAAATTAAAATGCATAGCTGCAATTTCACTATATGACTTAAAACTTCACAGAACCTGAGTCATTGGGCTCTCCGTCTGATACCCTAAGCATCTCCTGTCTCTCACAAGGGCCAAAGTAGACCCCAGTTGTATTCAGCACTTCTGGGCAGTCGAAGGATCTTCAGGAAGAGATGTTCTTGCAGCTTGCCTTGAATGTGTGCCAGCCATGCAAGGATGCTAGAATTGCTAGAGTTGAAGTAAAACACTATATGCTAGGTGCCTCACTTCTGCATCTCAGTCTTATTGGTGTGTTTCTATAATAATGTTTTCTAGAATGGTGGTGCTTTAAATAATCTTAACATTTGTTTGAGAGTCACTGCAGAAGCAGAAATTAGAAAGTATAATATGCAGTCAAAATCCAAAACATAAATCAAAAGTGTTTACATTCTTTGCCAAGTATAAATTCACGAAGGATAATGTAAGATTTGCATCTTTGTTCTGAAAAATACTTTTATAAACTGTTTATATAATTCACAGTACTATCCATTATCTTTTTTCCAGATGAAAAGGAAAAAATCCCATAGCCAAAAAAGGCTAAAATTCCATGGAAACCACTCTCAGAATGATACCAGGTTACTTGAACACCATTGTCCTCTAATCGCTTCTTGTATAACAGTCCATCATCCCTAAGCACATCAAACTCACAGGTCACGATGTAGGATTCAGGGAGCTGGCAAATAATGGAGTCTTCAGCTAAAAGTGGGGAAAATGTTATTGCTAAAAGTTCTTTGACTGCTTCATGGACTTCAGGTTTATATGAAGTAGATTTCTGTGGTACGTAGCCTCTAATCTTAAATTTGTCAGGAATAATGTCAGCACTTATCCATTTTTTATACTTCCGTTTCATACTCTCAGGAACATGGCAATTTTGTAGGACATCTTCCAAAACTGATGGTTCTTTATTAAGATAACGAAAACAGAAGTAGATAACTAGCTTCCGAAACAATAAGGGGACTGAAGCATTCTGCTGATAGGAAGGCAGATGAAAATCTAGCCCCTGTAGTCCTGGATAAAGTAAGACCTGGGCACGTACTTTTGGGAGATCTCTTTTATTCAGCAGTATTTGGCAAATAACCGTAGCAAAATTAGCTCCACAACTGTCACCGCTAATGATGATGAGAGCAGGATCCACATGATACTCTTCTAAATTCCTCATAAAGTATAAGGTGGCATTGAGACAATCAAAATATTGCCCTGGATATGGGTGTTCAGGAGACAAACGATAACTGAAATGTCAAAGATATTGTGGTTATTGTCAAAGTAATTGTAAAAATTTAATTTGCATTGTTCATGATTGAGTGGTATGGTAGTTATGTAGGCCTCTTTTTCTGAATTTTAAAGATTATATTTGGGTTTAACTAGTGTAGATTGGAAAGACAAATTAATGGGGTTACAGCTAATTTAGAATACCTTGCCTATAAGCATATTTCTAAATTAAATGAAAGGCTAAAGTGAAAAATAGGGAGCACAATCTAAAATAGTAAATATTTTCAGCATATTTCTCAGAAATGTTTCAACTGTGAACTGTATTACCATAAATACTTCTGTGTAAAAGTAGCACTTACCCAACAGACACAACCACTGAGCTGCATTTTTTGGCAATATAGCGGCATATTCTTTCAAAGGCTCCTAAAGAGAAAGTTTATAAAAAATGATGTTTTCAAAATCTAATATCCTTTTGAAATGAAAATATAGATCCTTGAACATATGCTCTGTGGAAGGCACTGCAACATGAGACCGATAAGTAACTTCTGCTATGCAATGCGGTCTTTACATGTTAACATATTTTCTGGTTATTGTTCAGTGGCTGTTAGGGCATAATATAAGCATGTAAGAATGGTAATACAAGGAAAAAATAGAATTCTGTCTAGGCAGGTATCACATCTCAGCTGGTGGTCAACAAAAGATGTTGAAGGAGAAGCATAAGCTGAGGACAAGCATATAGTAATAAGAAGCATACAAGAAGTTGAGGCTCAGGGCGCTCCTTTGAGATAGAAACTGTGTCTTTATATTTAATGCCCTTGATTAATGTTTTTTCCCTGAATTATTTGAACCACTTCTTGAACCCATGATTTTAACATTAACAACTTTGTGCAGTGAAGAATTCCATAGTTTGCTTACAAAGGTGTAAAGAACCATTTCTATTTGCTCATTTTGTACCTGGCATTCGCGACTTCCATTTGGTGACATTAACTCTTGTACTGTAAGAAATGGTGGATAATCATTCCCTGTTTAACTTCTCTTGCTGCTCATGATTTTGTAGACATTTAGTGTATCTGTCTTTATCTGTCTTTTCCAGCCTGAAGAGTCCTAGTCTATTCACTTATTCTCTGTACAGAAGCACTTTTCTCGCCTATGCAGCCTCTTTCTGAGTCTTCCTGGTACTGCCATATCCTTTTAGAGGTATGGGAACCAGAACTATAAGCAGTATACTATATTTAGATGCACCATGGATTTATTACAGTGGCATAAAGATGTTTCCTGTTTTGTCCTTTCCGAATAATAATTCCTAGCATTTTATTTGCTTTTTGACTGCTACTGCACGCTAAGTCAACATTTTCAGGCAATTTTCTACCATAATCCCAAGATCTTCCTGCAAGGGAGTAGTCTCCTTAGAGTCCACTCTTTTATTTATAAAAGTTAGGAGCTCTGTTCATCTGTTTGACTTCTCTACACACCATTTCACCTGTCATTTTATTGTCTAATCCTTTGCTATCATAAAGACATTCTGCACTTTTTGAGCCATCCTTTTGCTACCTCGAAGGACTTAGTATCATATCAGCTTTCACCATCTTTTCTCTTTTTGTATATATTGATTAGTAGTGGTCCCAGCACAGATCTCTTTATGGGAATCTCACAGGAACCTCCCACAACCCATCTTTTTTCTGTCTTTTAATCAGTTTTTATCCAAATGAAAGACCTTCCCTCTTGTGTCATGGGTGTGTAGCCTCTTTATGAAGACTCTCTTGGAAATCAAAGTAGGTTTTATCAACTCAGTCTCTTTTATTCATGTATTTGCTGACTCATTTAAAAAGCTTACATTGATTTGTGAAGCATGACTTCCATTTATATGGATTTTAAGGAGTAAGTCGTATTTATCTGTCCACTGATTCTGTTCTTCAGTGTAGCTTCTGCTAATTTGCTAGTTGCAGACTTTGGGCTTACTAGTCCTTACAAGTCCTTTTAAGAACTTCTAATTATGTTACTTGATTTCCTGTTACCGAGTACCAATTGGAATGCAAATGAAAGCTCACTTACTGCAGTCAGTGTCTAAGTATGGGTATTATATTAAGCCATGACATGTGATAAAGCTCCTTCAGTGTCCCAATTGTACAATAGCAATTGTGAACAACTACAAATATGCAACTTTGTGGTGTGGATTTTTTCTTCCAGCGAAAGGAATTCACCTTTCACTTAGATCATAGAGGCTTATCTCTTGAGTCCTCACTGCCACCCAAACTAGCTCTAGAACTAGAAGCATCACAGCTAGTGTCAGCCTAACACTCCACCCAGACTAACGTGCTCTGCAGTAAAAGAAGGGCAGATTATTTCTGCCACAGTGCAGAATGGAACCTAAGTTACTAGAAGTTGCATTATTGTTTCTGTGTGAAACTAGCTAAACGAAGCTAGGTGGACTCTCAAACTCATGTGCAGATAATTGAAGTCTGCCTAACATAGTGCTAGTGGAGACTTACCTTTTGAAACAGTAAAGGATTCAAAACCCACAAACTTCCCTGTCTGACCCCTGGAATGAAATCTAGATTTCCAGGTTAGGTGCCTTGGTTTCCAGACAAAGCACCCATAGACTTGGTTGCTGAGAAAGAGATCCAGAACAGTTAGGAGGCTGAGCCAGCAGCTACCCAGACAATAGAAGGATTGTCTTCCTTTCTGAAAAAGAAATAAAGTATTCTGTGCAGTGTTACTGCAAGAATCAAACTCCCCCAAATTGGCTCTATTTTTAATGTTCATTTATTATTTTTTTCCTCCATTTTGATTCCTTGTTTGCATGAATGAGAATATATTTATGGAATTTTTTTAATGTATTCTTTACATGCTTTCTTGGACCATGTTATATCTTTTAGACTTCCTTTGATGCATGGACTGCAAGTTGAGAATGCTCTTGTAGTGTTTCTACACAAAAGTTGAGTGCTGAGTACAGTATATCTTAAATTCTGTACTTTGAAGCCCTATCCAAGCTTACAGGAAACATTTTAGTCCAGTTGAGATCCAAACCTAAAAATTTCTCCTTGGGAAGTAACCAAAGCATTGTTCCAAAGAGTGAAGCCAGAGTGTATTCTTTTTAGCAACAGCTTTGCCATTTTGATGATACTGTAATTATTCCAGAAAGTAGATCTAGGCTGAATTCCATATCAGCCTAAAAGGATTTTAAGGTACATTTCCAGAAAAGATAGAGTAATGAGGAGAAGGAGGGAAGAGACGTGGATTCCAGCCCTTGCTCCAGGCCTGTTGCTATATCTTATTGTCACCTAGCTATTAGTTAAGGTACAGGAACATCCTGTGAGCTAACTTCCCTCACAGTGACCTAAGCATATGTGTTTTGTTTTAATGGTCTCTCTTTCTCTGCCCCAGCAAACTGAATCTTTCTCAGAACAGCTTCAAAAGGAGGAGGAGCAGAGTCCTTCTGCTGTTAGCTGACAGCTGATTGAGGGGTTTCTGGATCACAGTTCTGGATTTAGAAGCCTCAGATCTGCTAAGAGCTGCTTTCATCAACTTTGCCTGTAGCCCAAAGGAAGTAGAAATGTGATTACCCTTAACTGTGCACTAGACTACTAATTCCACAAGGTGCTTTGCAGTTAGTATTGCGATTGCAAAGACTATTGTCATTAGGAAGGACAGGTGAGATATTGACTGACACATGTCTGAAGGTAAAAATATAAAGGTTTGGATTTGGTTTTAAAAGTAAAACTTGCTGATTTCTTACTAATGCTCCCAAATGTGCCAGCGCCTCCATGAAAATATAGTATTCCTCTTCTTTTGCCAGTAGGTGGCTGTTTAGGCTGATAAATCCTCAAGGGTACCTCATCTACTTTGAGATCTTTGATAAGAAGTTTTGAATCTCTCCGTGGTGGTATTCCATCTAGCACAACTCGCAATAAGCTTAAATCACTGCAGATCCCTAGCTTCTCCAATATCTTTCCCTGTTGAAAAGAAAGAATTCGGAAGAAGAGGAGTAATGTAGGCTTGCTTCTGAATAGATAGCATTATTATATGTACATGCAGTTCAATAGATACAGTATACATATAGTTATTTTTTTTTTAATTTTTATGTGAAACAGTTTTCCAATGTAAAGTGGCTGCAGTTTGACAGATGCACTGAAAAATCTAAATAAGCTTTTCAGATTAGTCATATCAGTTTTATGAGTTAATTTAACAGGCTTTGGTTCATATAACAATGCTTACAGGCTTCAGGGGGGTGAATTGCTGCTGCTTCTTTCCTTTTTTTTTCTTAAGCCGTTATCTTCCAGCTCACAAATATCCTACCAAAATAAAAGTGAAATCCCCAGTTTTAAGAAAGTTAACTTACCGAGATCATGGTTGTAATCAACAATGAATGGAAAAAACGAAGCTTTAGAGGTTGGTCAATTCCAGGTGGCAATTCTGAATTTAAAAAATCATAAAATAACGCCCCCAAAAACAGTGCTGGTATTATAACAGGCAAAATGAAAACCATGCCTATTATTGCTAAAGTTGTATAAACAGATGCCATTTCACTTCAATAGAAGTGAATGCTAAAAAAAACTATGCTGTCTTAAGCCTTGTTTTTAAGTGTTTCTGAGGTGTCTTCACAGGAGACTAAGGACTCAGTTCATAAGCAGAAATAAAAAGTTTATTAATGTTGCAATACCCTAATTTTCTCCACCCTTCTTTTGCTAATGATACTATTGGCAACACTTCCTTATACTAAAAAAAAGGGGAGGGGGAAGTTTTTACCCTTTACAAAAGGTGGAATTCAAAGTATATGGAATTGATTTATATCATGAGTTCTTCACTAACAATGAGAAATGATTATTCAGAGGGGCCCTTATTTGAAGATTGTCTGTGTTTGGTTTGTTGTGGATTCATTATGGATGGACATTCCTGTTGTAGCATTTAATTTTAGTGATGTGAGGCTACTTGTAGTTGTCATCAAGGTATATACTCTGAGAAGAAAAATACTCAAATCCTCATTTTTTTTTTATAAACTGTGTTTTATACTGGAACGCACAGACACATTCATGCTTTAATTTTGGTTTAAATAAGAGTACGTTTGCTTAGTGTATAACCTGGCGATATGCTCGAGCAGAGAGATTTACCCTGTTTATGTGATGTATGTCTACGTTATGTTAGCTGCGCAAGATGTTTTATGCATAGATACTGTTCTTCACACTGGAGTAGGAGTACAAGTAAAATCAGTACTAGACAGTGCAAGTCTTAACGTACATTAAGGTCTGTACAGATACATGGTGATGTGTTTGTGGATTTAAGCCACTATTGTTTCTGGTAAAAGATTTTCACTAATTAAACACTCAGAATTTTATATTGATTGTAATTCTTGTTTGTAGTTCAATGTAGAGGCATTATGAATACATGTATATCAGTGAGAGATGATTAAAGTTGGTGGCAGTTGTTTGGTGAAGTAATTTTTCTGTTTTGTATTCTTCTTACCAGAATTTCATTTTCCACACAATTTTAAAGTTACAGTTCCCAAACTTTTTTCCTGTCCTGGCTTTTAAAGTGAAATTCCAGCCTGAAAACTGAATTGGTCCTTAGCTTCATTAGCACAGTTTAAAGCAAAGCAATCATGACAGCCGATTTGCACAATTTTAGCTTGTGGAGATAAGAATATGTGGGATAAAGCAACATACGTTTGTGAAATAGGCAAATCATCAGCTGTTCATAGTAAGGGCTTTTTCTTTGCTGATGTTGGCTGATTTGGGGGTGGCTTTCCTTTACATGGAGCTCAAATTTAACGATATAGTTAATTACAAATGTCAGACTGTAGAGTGTTGAAGCCAAACCCGGATACCCATGGTCAATGCTTATTCTCTCCTAAGCTTATCAACGTTTATCCGTAGGGCTTTTTCTGCAACACAGCAGGGTCATCCTATTGATGTTTGGGGTTATTAGTTCTGTAAATAGTTTCTATGTAGTGTGATATTATAGCACAGCCTGTGGGGTTTTTTTTGAGTATTTGTTTTGCCATATATTCCCAGCAAAGCAGCAGAACAACACAGTTCTTACTAAGAGCTTATTTCTGATGTCTGTGCCATCAATCAAAATATCCTGAAATAAATTACCACATGGAGATCAGCTTTGAATATTGTATTTCAGCATTCTTGACGATTTCTTATGTTTGAATCCTCAGAGGAGGAAAATTCTGTGCTTTCAGAAGAACCCGTAATCAAGAATAGTAAACTCATAAAGGCACTTATTAGTGGAGTGGCAGTAAACGAAACTTTTAAGAGCAACCAGTAACAATTTAATTAAATCCCTGATATTTGGAATAGATCAGTTCAGATTATGAAAGCTTCATATCAAAGAGGACATGTATGTCTTCTGTAGCTGTATAAGCTGTTGCTGACACTGTATTGGCAGGAGTCTTTTCTTCACAGTATTCGGTGAGTCAATAATTAAACACCTTTAATAAAAACCAAAACACCTCACAGATGCCATCTCTGTTTTGAAACTTTGATGGATCTGATAAGAGTGGAAGGAATATTTCTTTACTGTCTTTTATTTTAAAATAAATGTTAAAAGGGACGGTTTGGGGTTTTTGTTTGTTTGCTTTTTGATGTTATGCCCTGGCAGTTGTCTTCAGTAGAATCTGTTGTTACAGTCATGACAGTCTGAATAAAAATATTTCAGTTATGCATTATAGCCCTTCTGTTGTTAAAGAAATGTTGGTTAAGTAATGTTTCAGAATAATATCTTAATATTTTACTCTTAATATCTTAATATTTTACTCTTAGAGCATAGTCTGAGTATGGTCAGAGCATATTCTAACTGTATGCTGTGGCAGCACCTCAGTCCTTCCTCCCTGTCCTGTTACCACAGTTTCCATGTTTTTCCAGAATCAAGCAAATCCCATGGTCTTAGAGCTACTTTGTCCTTCTGGGGATGCTCATATTCACAAGTATTTCATGGTATTTGGTGCTTTATATTCCAAAATGCTCATGTGACTCAATCATGCTGCTGCATGTCCCTTTTCTCCTGATGCTTGTTCAGAGATGCTTCAAATATTTCCAGTCTGGTCAGCCATTTCTGTACCTGTAGATGTATGGGTAGAAATATCTGTGATCACTGTCAGTCTCTCACGCTTCTAACAATCAGTGGGTTTTTTTGGTGTTTTTTTTCCCCAATTGTTTTTGAGGTGTTAAATGATCAAAAAAATGTTTTACTCCCTTTCAATCCACTCCATGAAGTGAGCACCTAATGTCTTTGCAAACAAAAAGGCTGCTTCTCTTTCTGGCAGTAGATAGATATCCATCTAGGATAAAAAGCTACTAGTAGTAGCTCCTTAAACTGTAGGCATTTGCTGATGTTTTTTGCTACATCCGTTCCTTTATTCTTTCAGCAAGCTCATTGCAAACCCCCACCTTCCGTCTTTACCTATCCGTAGATGAGAACAGCCTTGCATTAGCTGAGGAAGATTCAAGAGATTCCACTAAACTGGAGAAAATTAACACAGCTTGGAGTTTGGCATTGTAATGCGCGTTATGGATATGCATACAGTTCTTTATTCTTATAAAAGTCAGCTACTCATTGCTCACAAGATTGATACTTTATTCATTGAATTTAGTGTTGCTGGAGACCGACATGTTTAATATATCAGTTGGTGATTACAGAATTGGCAATAATTCAGTAAATTCTTCCCATTTTCTCATCAGTGAGCCTCTTTTTATGCAAGAAGTTAGTCACCTCTAAAAGTCATTCTTTCCTTAATTTTTCAGCCTATTTCTAATGGTCATAGTAATGGTGGGAAGGTGAAGTATTATAACAATACCTATTCAAAGAAATATGCTCTTTGCTGTTTTTCCCCCAGCTTAACCTATTGGGTTTTGTAAGGCTTATGTAGATGTGGAATCACAGACTTCTTTGTAGGTTGAGAATGCATAAAACTCATCAACTTCACATCAGTTGTTCATCAGCATGAGAGGCAGGCAGCTTTCAAATCAAACACTAATAAAGGCAGAAGTGTCAGGGTAGTTGGTGCTAATGTTATGCTAATGTCAGGTGTTACTGTTTTTCTTGTAATGTCTTCCTCTAAAATATTGCAAAACATTTAACTTCTGATTGTAGGCTGTGTTAGGAAACACAGCCTACAGGTAGCCTGTAGTTAGTTGACTATTGTGGAGCTACTATGTGTAATACAGGAAATACTACAAGGATTAACTAAAGCATGGTAAAGTAGCCAGCTATAATGACTGAGGTATCGATTCCATCAAGTATAGCCAGGCTTAATAACTAACTGGAGGGCACAAAGCTAAGAAAACAGGAAAAAATAATGTATTCCAAAGAAGAATTAAAAGCAGAAATAATAGCTTCTGATACGTTCCTTTTTTAATGTACATTTCAAAATGAAACACCGGTAAATATAATTTGCCTGGTGTGCTTTTTTTTTTTTTTTTTCCTTCCCTCCAGGTAATTTAGTAGGACACTTAGGCTCTGTAGTGCAATTTAACTAACTTCAGTTTTGCCAAGTAGAGTATGTAAGAAACTTACTGTCCTCCAGTTCACGTTTCTTTTCTTGTATTTATGTAAACAAATGACTGAAAGCATCTCAGACCTCTTCATACCTGTAAGCCTTAGTCTTCCGATCTGCGAGATGGATTTAGTATGCCCTTTACAGTGACAATAAGAAGCTTTAAGAAATTACAGCTTAATACACGCTCTATGATACTGTTTTTTAAAGGTGCTATGTATTTGCTTGATCTATCTCCTTCTTCATTTAGCCTGCCTCCTACCTACCTTTCGGTGTCCTCCCTTTTTGTTATCTCCATCTCCCCACCCAAATTAGTAGCTACTCCCTATGCGTTTTGCTCTTACTCATGACTGAAAGCCATCTTTCATTTAGTCTGCCATAAATCTTTATTTTAACCTTTCTTCCTCTAAGTTATTCTTTGAAGTCGAAACCTTCCAAAAGACTCCTGGGTTAAAACACCTGCTAACAAGTTCTGCAGTAAAAGCTGTACTGTATATATTAAAAAAATCAAATAAAAATGATGAGAAATATTATATATTAGCATTCAGTGATGGAAATTAAGATCTTGTGCTGTACAATTCAGAGCAGATATATTTTTGAAATGGTGACTCGACAGAAGGTTTTTGTTATGTAGCATTTTGAAACATGGATGAGTTCTTGAATATATGTGTCTCAGTTCTGTTCCTCAGAATGGATGAACTCTGCTCCACACAAATGGAGTTCAAATAAACTGCTCTGGAACATCCACCTGGGATTTCATGACAGGTCACCACACCAAAATGTATTCTTATTAAGTCGTAAGGAGCCTGAACATAAATATAAAAACTGAACTGGCCTTAATTTGCTGTAGCCAGATTTGTCTGAGACTCATTACTCTAAATATTTAGGTTAGCAGTTTCTTCACTATCACGAGAGAGTCAGCAAACACAATGAATCATTGAGGTAATGGGTAATCAGAGAAAGACGATTGACAGGAATAAAAGCAGCCATAGTTTGCAGGATTATGCCTGTTTATTTCAGGAGCAGTACAGAGAATGTGCGTCATAGAGAGAGAATAATGTTAAATGCTTTTAAATAAATAATATTATTTATAAATAATAGAGTTAATAAATGTGGAATGTTTTCTAATTGCCTGCTTATTTTTCAAATTACTTGCTGTTGTATATTGACTTTTAACTACAGTGGTGTACAAAGAGGTAATGTAAAGATGGCAAAGCAGAAGATAATTGAAGTTGTAGACTTCTGTAATAAACCACTGTAACTTGATTAGTTTAGAACAGGTAATCTAACTTTAAAATTGTTATGACTTAAAACATGCTCTGTTATTAAACATACAGCCTTAGTATATGAAGGCATAACAACAGGTTCAGTAAAAATATTTAAGTCTAGGACACAGATTGACCTTTTGTAATGTCTTTCGGGTAGTCATATTCTGTGCCCAGAGCACAATGAAGTTTGCCAGGTTATTCTGCTGGCATTGAAAAATCAGTTGTGTACTGACATCTGGTGATCGGAATGATGCACAACAATTTGCTTTCCCTTTCTTAATTTAACATCTTCCTGTAACACAAAGCTGTTCAAATAGTGTCAAGACATCCCAGCTGTGCTGAACTTTCCAGCATTTCACTAGTTTTCAGGTCCTGAGAGTGTTCTGATCTGTTCCTGAATCCTTTTATTTGTGATATACTGCCACTTTACATTGTTCCTCTATAGGAAAGTGCTTCCTGCTTCAGACAGTGCAGGCCTACAGTTAATACAAGCTCTTTGTAAAGTAACTGATATTAGTGTGTATTCCCATATATCTTTATCTGTATAAAATTTATATGCATTATTTTTTAATAGATATTGTATTCCTTAACCAGTACTTTTTATAACATCTGTAGTTCCAGCCTAACCCTTTTCCTGACCTCTTTTCCTTTCCTTCTACTTCTTTCATGTCTATGCTCAAATCTTTTCTGCTGTTTCCAATTCTCTTTAAGCTTGCCTCAAATTCAGCTTCTACCAGATATAGGCTTTGATAAATCATTGATCATGCTCATTATACACTTTAACCTGTAGATTCATGCCCTATCACCTGCCCCAAGTAGTCCTCAAATCACGGTTTGTGTATTAATATTACCAGAGCTTTATTAAGCCAAACTGCATTGCAAAACAGTTGCCATGGGGACCAGAACTTTTATGGGTACAGGAGAAAACTCTGAAGAGGTGGTAGAGGAAAGAAAGGTATGTTCACCTGATTTTGCCTATCGTAAGAGAAAACGAAGTAAAAGCCATCACCAAATCAATTTATTGGGTAAAAAGAACACATGCAATGCAGAAATTTAAGAGGAGGATTTAAGAAAAGGAAAATTGAGGGTGTTTTTTAAAAATCTTTGCAAGGAAGGAGAGATAGGAATCAGGAAAGGAAAGCAAGAAATGGAATTTTCACCAATCTTAGAAAATCTACTATGTTTTCCAGGCCTTTATTTCCAGATTGCGATGCTATGACAAAGAGCTAAAAATACTGTTCCATGGAATCCCTCTTGCAGATGGTACCAGGTCACTTTTACACCATGATCCTCTAATTGTTTCTTGTACAGCAGTCCATCATGTCTAAGCATCTCAAATTCACATGTCAAAATTAAAGCCTCAGGAAGTCGAGCAATAACAGTCTTCAGCTAGCAGTGGTGCAAAAACAGTGTAAAGCATAGGCTTGATCAGTGTATAGACTTCTTTTGAGAATGGATGTGTTGTACTTGGTTTGTAGCCTCTTAAACTCGTGAGGGATGTAGTCAGGACTCACCCATTTCTGATACTTTGGTTGAAAATCTTCTGGAATATGACAACCTTTAGATATTGCTTCCATGATTGACAAGTCTTTATTAAGTTACTTAAACCAAGAGCAAGGGTTCATTCCTTTAACAAAATGGGGACTCTCATTCTGCTGATAAGAAGGCAAATTAAAGTCCACACACTAGAGAAAAGGATATATTAGGATTTGTGCTCTCGGCTTTAGGAGATCTCTTCTGTTCACCAGTGCTTGGGCAACAGCAGCAGTGAGTGTACCTTCACTGCTATCTCCACAGATGATAATGCGAGAAGGGTCTACTCCATAATCTTGTGCAGTCCTCATAAAGTGTATGGTGGCAGTGAGACAATCCTTAAACTGGGTTGGATATGGATGCTCAGGAGCTAAGCGATACCTGAATAGTAGTGAAAGTGTTTTAACATAGTTATATCTATGTTAAATGGTGAATGGTCCCGTTGTCTTTTCATTCATATGTTTCTTTCTGAGATAGGAAAATATTCTGAAGATTATAATTACAGCAATAGACTTGATAATAATTATTGCTTTTTATGTATTATTTTCTACTATTGTTAATGTTTGGGGGAGTCAGTACACTATTCTATCATTGCAAAATACCTCTAGCTATCTTTTAGGTGACTGAAGGCACATGCTGAGTTATGGTAGAGCTAGGTGGCAAGGCAGGTATGTATGAATCAGTTATCAGCAATTCTAGTTAGAAATTGAAGTGAACATTTCCCAACAAATTGTTAGAGAATACGAGCATAGAAAATTTATAATGAAAATATGAAGGTTTTCAGTGGTTTTCTATAAGCTGAATTCTTTATAAACAGAATCAAGAAGAGTTAACGGTTCTTCAAGTATTTTAGCATGTAAATAGTAGTTAGTGCAATTTTAATCAATTGCAGAGACATCAACTCTTTTCCTGAACTTTTAGAAACTGGTTCTTTTACAAATGCATTACAGTTCATCAGAAAAATATTGTGAACGTTCATCTCAGGTTGATTGCAAGTTAAATGTGGATACCCCCCCCCTAGTTTTTCAGAACTACTAGTAAAATAAGTATTTAGTAGTCTGGGCTTTTAACAGAAATAGTTAGACTTCAGACAGTGTTGGTTTTCAACCTAAGTTGGCTTGGATATGGCTTTAGGAAACAAAAACATTCTCACCTCTTAGTGGTGGCTACAAACTATAAAATTATTATAATGGTTTTTATTTGGAAATAAGCAAGTAGGGATTAGTTGACTAATTCTTCCTAAGAGTAATGAGTGCTGGTGAAACGCATGTGATCATTAAATGTAAGTACTGCATGCACTTTACAAGGAACTTGGCTTGCGGTGACTACACATTAAAGACTTACAAACCTAGAAGGAGGCACAAATGGCTCTCATATTGTGTGTCTGGATTGACAGAGTGACTCCGCTTACCCAACAGACACAACCACTGAATTGCTTTTTCTAGCGAAATAGCGGCATGTTCTTTCATAGGCCCTTGTAAAACAAAATATTTCAATGGAATTGTAACGTGCTTTAAAAATAAGTTGAATGAAAATATTCTGAAATTCTTGTTTCTATTCTGTGATTAATGCTACACTGTAATTCTCTTATTGTGGCATGGCCTAATATGGACATTGCTCATAATTTCATTACATCTGTGGGAATCTTCTTGGCAGTAAGAAACCTGGAACTTAACACCAATGCATTGTTTCAGTCTCCCCTTTGAAAAGTTAGTTAATAGAAAGCACCACTGCTGCCACTTCTAAAGTGGCATTGAAGATGAGAAGTTATTTAAAAATATAAACAAACACAAAAAAACCCTGCTAAATCCAGCACAAGAATTTTTCTTGTGCATGAACCACCATCTAATCTCTTATGCCTTTCCATTTCAAATGCCCAAATGTATTTTTTCCTTGTTTTGCCACTATAGAGACACACAGCAGTATATACACATACACAGAAGCTTGCACACGCATGTGAACACAAATTGGGTTCTTTTTAAAATAAGAAATAAAATTCTGATGAGATTTTCAACTTTTCTCATACGCATGAATGAGAAGAGGGAAGAAAACAGTTATAATAGATGATCAGAGAGTAAAAGTTCTAGATACACGACCTATGTAAAGATAATATGTCTACTGCCTGTAAATAAAATTATTCTGCTATCCTGAAATTAATTTTGTTATTTATAATGCTTAACCTACTAACTCTTCTTGTAATTTAAGAAATACTGTATCAGATCAGAAACTACATAGTATTTGTAGTTATAGCTCATATTATTTATATTACTTACAAATGCTTCTAAACTGTCCAACTCCTCCATGAAAATAAAGGATTCCTCTTCTTTGGCCAGTGGTTGATATTTTTGGCTGGTAAATTCTTACTTTAACCTTTCAAACCTTAAGTCCTTGATAAAAAATGTTTATCTTTTAATGGTGGTATTCCATCCATTACAGTCCTGAGGAAATAGACCTCTGAGGTGATACCTACTTTTCCCAAAAGTTTTGTCTGTTAATAAAGGGAAGGAAACCACAAATTAGTGCAAATTTCCATCTTACCTGGAGATTGATCGTGAAAAATTTAAAATTCCATGGTCAATTCAAACTTTGTCTCCTGATGGTTCTTACAATGAAGTGGCCAGTTATGATGATGATTTGGATACATCTTCATTGTAATGTAATACTTACCAAAATTTGAAATTTGAAGAGCAGTAGATATGACAGGAATGGATGAACTTACCTTCCAGAGCTGCCTTGTGTCCATGCTTCCCCAAAAGCAAGGCCTTTGAGCCTGTGGGAAAGCCTGCCTGAGAGTTGGTTTCACAGAAGCACAGTAACTTGGCTCATTAATACCATTGTACATCTCTGGCAAAAATAGTACTATCTAGCAGAATATAGGGTTAGCTTTGGTGGTAATTTCTAGATTATATTAGAAATGTTAGATGGGAGCATGGTGGTTTTCAAATTATTTTATTATTCAGTGGTGAAATCCTGGCTTAGTTTTTATCAGTAGGAAAAAAATCAAACTATTAATAGTAGATAAGAGAAGGTGTCAAATACTTCAACTTGTCAGGTGTTTAAGTAGCCATGTGCCTGAACAAAATAAGGAGAGAGTAGTTACAGCATTTTAAACTTTAACTTTGGATGAAGAAATGTGGCTAATACTTTAGTTTCCCAGCTGACACTACTTTTTAACTTGTAGGAAAAAAATTACGTAGCATCTACCGCAGCTGGCCTCCTGAACAAGAATAGCTTTGAACCTTAGCTTGATCTTCTCACAGCTTAGTGATTCTTACTTAAACACTCAGGCTGAAGATTCTTATGTCACTCTGAGCTAGTCTACTTCATTGCATCTCCACGGCTTTAAGCTGTTTTCAGTTGTAGTCTGCTCTAGTCTCTTCCTGCTCAAGATGCAAAATATGAGGCAGTATCGCTGTATTTCCACTATATTGGATTAAATTTTGTACTTCTTCAGCAGTAGACTTCTCTAATGAGTAATTTAATTTCTTGTGTTGCTGTGATTCATGTGTATGTATTTCAAAAAGAATTGCATATACAAAGGTATATGCTGCATGTATCTTAAAAACCCACAATAAGTCTTCTGGCTTTCACCTCACATTTCCCGGACCTCATGTAGCTCAATAACGTGGTCCTGTTAAATATCATGTCAGCATCCTATTTTAGGCCATTTGAGGAGCTGATCCCATATGCAAGAAGGATCATCTTGTGGCCAAGTTTTAGTCTCATACCGATTCCTTCTAAAGAACTCCTGTATGATGACCATGGGAAAATAATTTGGTTTTTTAATCCCAATTCCCTCTGGTATTTTCTTTCCTCACACTAATACTTTTGTAACAGCAAAGGTTAAACCTGTGATTAGCTGTATTATTTGTATATAATACAGAGATCATCTTTGTCTTGGAAATACTAAAAAAAAATAAATAGGAGTCCTTGTCAACTACAGTGTTGGCAGTCCGACGTCTCATTTTCATTAAACCTGCAGTAGTTTCACGGGTCAACTTTCACAGAGATTGGCATTTATTTATATTGCTCTTAGTCACTTCACTGTTAGCTGTGAATATCCTCTGTGGATTACCTGCAACAACGTACACTTATGGCAGGCATCTGTAATTAGTATCATCATGCATAATCTTCATAGTTACTTCTGTTAATATGCAAATGAAATTTTAATCTTCTGTTGTGGTTTTTAATTGTATTGTTTTAAATTGTACAGCTCCTGTGAATAGAAGTTCTACAGGAACGAGCAGAATTTGCATTTTTGCTTTGTTTTCTGACTCAAGTAATTTTTTTTTTTTTTTTAGTATATATGCTCCCTCACAGTGTGGTATTGGGTTTTGGTGTACAGCTCCTGGAAAAAAGTGATCACTTGCATGACAGCGCAAGACTGGGCTGTGTGTACATAAAGGTACACTTAGAGTCTAGCTAGACTATGGATCACTGATTTCTTTATTACTTTCAGGATCTTCATAAAACTTGTTCTTTTGCAGGTGATTACCCAAAGTCAGTCAAACATGACCTACATTTTGACATTTGTAAATAAGTGCGACTGCTTAGTAGTATAATTTGTAGACCAATAATTGGACACTTTGGTTATGTATTGATTAAGGATCTTCTAACACTATAGCTGACATGACAGCTTGAAAATTAATAAAGACTTACAGGTAGCATAAGACAAAGTATGGGACTAGAGAACTGTGACCTCATTTGAAGTGTTGTCTAACTCAGCCTGTGCAGTCACACTACGTGCAACAGTGTCTGGCATTCACAGTGAAATACTGAAAAACTGATTCCTCTGGCAACCACTGGCATGGAGATTTCTATGCACCAGGAGAAAAGCTGTGTAAGAGCTGAGTTAGCTTAGAAGTGGGAGTGCAGATACATGTTCAAGCAAAAGACTAGGGTCTGGAGCAACATGCATATAGTAATGTCTGTGGGAGGGATGTGACAGAGCTGTGCTATCTGTGGTGTTAGGGTCCTTTGTTCTCTTTACACAGGTACAAAGGCCTACCGTGTACACCCCAGAACTCATCTGAATTGCACTTTTTGACAGCCCTTCTACCCAAATCACGACTAGAATAAACTGGGTGCAAGAAGCTTACAGAACTATTAACACAGTAGGTAGCATAATTTAGTCAGCCCCTCAATTTCCCAGACAGAATCAGTCATAAGTCCCCTGGCTATTGTTTAGCTTTACTGATAACATCAATTTTTCTTCTTATAGATGAATATTAGATGAAAAAATAAAGGATGAGTTAATAGATTTTTCAGTGAAGAAGTTTTATTAACATTAAGATGTAGCTGGTTTTATTTAAGTATATCCTCATAGGTGAATGCAGACGTTTCTTCATAAAATCTGTTAGATTGGGCACAACTACTTCAAAGTGGTTTGTCTTCAGTGGCTTCACATGCATCATTTGTCCCAGCTGAAGACTGGATATGCTAGTAAACTTTAATTTTGCCTGTAGTTTTAACATCATGGGTTGTCATCCCTTGAAAGGATTTGGCTACTTTACCACAAGTAATCGGCCTAACAGCAATACCAAGAGTTGCTACGTGACTCGGACTTCACTTGCACTTAAACTTTTGTATAACTATACATTAATTTCTTAACCTTTCTGCTCCTTTGAGGTGATGTGGTACAGTGCTTTTGCTTGGCCTCTCACTGGCCAGCAGAAAGGATATAAAATTATAAGATCAGAAGTTAAAAACTACATCAA
This sequence comes from Aquila chrysaetos chrysaetos, assembly GCF_900496995.4. Taxonomy (NCBI): domain Eukaryota; kingdom Metazoa; phylum Chordata; class Aves; order Accipitriformes; family Accipitridae; genus Aquila; species Aquila chrysaetos. The sequence continues at coordinate 6,654,974 of NC_044009.1, read as the reverse complement.
TCAGTAAATTTCTACATTCTGCAGTTTAGCTTTTTACGTATGAATTACACAAGGATAAAACTTTGTCTGATGGATAAAGAGTATTCATACAGTGGTTTGAATATGTGGAAGTCCGCACATTGTACAGTAGATGTAAGAAAATTTAATTTTACTTCTATTACTATCCTATATTATTGCATTGGTTTACTATCGTAGCAGTGTTCAGGCCTGGGTGGGGCACTTCTCAAGAGACATGAGTCACATTCTTAGGAGCTTACTGGCGGACTTCAAACAAAACTTAATAAGCAATGTAGCAGGGAAAAGGAGGAAGAAATTATAACATTAGAACATGGAATCAAAGTGAAATGTAATGCATAAGCCAAAGAAACTGAAGGGTTTTTTCACAATATAAAACACTAAAAGAAAAGAATCTTGATTTAGGTGTCACAGGAAAAGTGTTTTTAAAGTGACAGAGGCAACAATTAATTCAGGAAAAGATAACTGATGAAACAGATGGACAAGTGGAAGTCTCATTTTAGGTTTGAAGAGAAACAAGGATGAAAAACAAGGGAGGATCAAAAATGTACCAAAAACAGTGACACAGAAAGACAGCTTTAATATTGTGTGTACTATCTCAAAAAAGAAAGTCATATTGAAAGGCAAAAGATGATGAATGTGGCAGCTGTCTTTCAGATGGCTCAGAAGTAGAGTCATACAGTTGTAGAAGAGAACTGAGATCATGGACATCATTTAGTTGCTCATTCTCTAAATAAGCACTGTGTTATACAGAGCAGAAGTTCCACATACACAGTGCAGTAAGCTTCTTAAGCCTTCCAGCACTCCATTGAGGCAACAGGATTAAAAAGCTAAAAGATAGGCCATCAGAAAAAAACTGGGAATTACACAGTCTGCAGAATTTTATTCTTCCTTATTGTTACCTTTGGTGCTGTATAGCAAGCAGTACAGTCTATTATCCAGCTGAGCTGAAGGGATCTGCAGTGGTGCTCACATCACCAAATTAATCCAGTTGCATATTTGCAGTATATTTAAACATTGATTCTAAAAAAACCTCACCAATGCATTACCCCTCTAACAAACTCCAGCTTTAATCAAGTTTTACTTACCAGACCAAACAGGAAGTTCAGGACGTGATGAAAACTGTAAAGCTTTTGGCGCTGACTAAATCCATGAGGGATTTCTGCCTTGGGGTGTTAATAATAGAATGCTATTGCCACAAAAACAGTCAAAACAGCAAGAAAAATCACCAGGAGGAGTTCCATCTCACTGTACTGTTAGGAGTCAAATGGAAGAACCAGCTGTGGCTTCCTTCCCCCTCTGACTTTTTGATGGATTTCTGAAGGTAAAGGTGCAGGATTAGCAATTCTCTTCATATCCCATCATCCAGCTTTTAAAAATGCCAATCGGAAGATGAAAGCATGTGACAATCAAACCATACAATTAAATAGACGGTAACAATTAGTCGTGGGAGAGGCTTGCGTAAGCAGTTTTTCCTATTTGCAGCTAACATGTTTTGAGTCTGTGCCCATCACCATAGAACCAGTGCTTGATATATCATTTGTAGCGTCAGTGTTATGAGAAGACAAAAACTTAACTATGTCTCTCCCTATTTCTTGAATACAGTCAAGTCTCTATTATTTCTGAGTTCCTGTGAGTTCCTGCAGAACAGGATTTTTGAGTAATCATCTTCAGAGCTGCTCAGTTTCTTGATTTATTGTGCCTCCACACCTTACTTCTTTGGACTTTTAGTGAAATCAAGGTTTCAGTGTCACAAACACATTTCATCGCCTTTGATGACTGATTTTGGACACTGCTATGCCGTTGCATCTTTGAGTCTAATGGAACCAGAAGCAGCTGCAGCCTGAAGTGGCAATGCTTTGCATCTTGCTTCATCCTCCTTGATAGCTTTTCTCCAGCAGGTGAAAGCCTGTACCACCTGTCATGTTTGTTTGGTGTTTGTTTTTTTAAGGGTGTCTTAGTTGAGCCTCACAGTACTGCAGTCTCTGTCTTCTCATGAATATATTACTTACAGGTGTCATTCCAGGTAGAAATACTATTCCAGCTGATGAAAACTAGACTTGGACTTCATGGTTTCAGTGCTAGTAGCAATGACTAGGCATCAGCAGCCTGCTCTTTTCTGTGTACTCTGTGGTGAGCTTTAGGATCTGTGCCTTCCTCTCGAACTAACCTATTTTTCAGTACACAGATCATTAGCGATAAAATTTAACCTGAAACAAAAAATCTGTAAAGCAAGGCTTTTTCAGCTCGTATGATGTCACCTTTGGGAACAGTGTCTTTTTACCAGTCTGCTCAAACCGTGAAGGCAACAGATTCTCACTCTGTAAAATAGCAGTATGGCTAAAATGAGCATGTAAATTTTTTCCTTAAAAAAAAAAAAAGAGTGCAAAGGATAAGCTGACCTTGAGATGTATATTAAAATGAAACGTAAACGCAGAGAACCCCAGAGCTTTAGAATGCACAATCCATGACCTGTATAGGAAAGATGACCTCAGACTTGATTCTTGACTTTAGAAACTGTTTGTTAATTCTTTAGAATAAACTGGAAGGAACTTCATTTTAGAGTCTGGTGATACACTCTCAGAGAAGCAGCTGATTCTGTCTTCTGCTTCCTCTGCCCAAACTGTTTCTCATTTTACTCAACAACTCTTTGTGGACTTTCATTTCCTAGTGTCCCCGCTCCCTCTCGCTCCTTTGCCAGAAGGTTGTTTACATGCCGAGTATAAAATCAGGTTCCTGTTTATATATTCTTCCTTGTGGCACTTGATACAGCCACCCAGCTCCATAAGGGATGTTGGTGAAAGGCACATTGCCTGGTAATTGGGGCACTCTCTCGGCAAATGGAAGTGGTAAATTCAGACCCATCAGGACCAAGGTGCATAGGATCAAGATCACTAGGAAATACTGTTACACAAAACATGGTTGCAGCTCCCTTCTTTAGTGTTTAATAGTGAAAGTAATCAGCTTTGTGCTAAATTGTGCTGTCCCAATGAGTCAGGTGTGGTCTAAGCGTGCTTATCAGATTTGGCCCCTCTGGGAATCTAAGAAGTCTTCCGACACTTCTGACAGATCCTTTGTACTAAGGTTCTTACCACCACAAATTGTTCATTTGGTTTCTGAATCTTTTTGGCGCCAGTCCTTATGGTAGCCAGTTTACCAACAGCTGGTAGGTCTTGGACTCTTTTGGACATGTTAACTAGGTCCAGACGTCACAGCACCCCCACCAACCCCAGAGGCTCCACACAAAGACTGGATGTGCTGGAATCTGGTATCAGCTGTAGAAGAAACAAACTAGTTGGTTCCTGAGGTCATAAATTGGTTTTTCTACTTTGGCATTGCAGGTACACAGAGTAATACTTAATGCTTTATAAGCGTAGACTCAACAATTTACAAGCTTGCTTGAGTCCCAGGATGGAGAACCATTCCCTAAATAGTCTTTCAAATGTATGCTTTCTCTAGCTTCTGATTTTTTAAACTTATCTCTTGCTCCTGTGAGATAGACCAGAGGAATTGGCCTCTGAGGCCAAAATCACATTTTCTCCTACCCCAGGAACTCCCTTTCTTAGTCATTTCCAGTGAAGAGCTAAATGTCAGTGCCTGAAATCGTGTCAATACTGGGCTGGCATCCTTAAGCTTTTTCTCTGTTGCGTAGCTGCACGTGCTAGGGAAGACAGAGGCTGAGCCAGTTGCAACAGATATGAAATATTACCTCATGTAGTCTACAGGTGGTCCCAAGAACTCTCTGCCTGTCTCTGAATCATGGTGCTGATTCAGTGGCAACTAGGTACTCACCTGCTTAGATTCAGACACACCAAGTGTGAATGGATGCCTGTACTCGGATACGAGGAAACGTTCTGGAGAGAAGGTGCTGCTTGACCGGAGAAGCTCCTTGTGAGTTCTGCAGAGCGTGACAGCCATCTGGTGCTTGAAGTCTGAACTTTAAAACTGAACTAGGCTACTCAAGTCCTCACCAACGTACTGCCATTAGCTGTAAGCTTGCATGCAGAGCACTGACAAGATCTGTTAATGGCTTAGTTTGTGTGGTAACTTGTGTGTGCACACTTGTATCTGTTTGTATTTCTCTGTATGCATAATTCATAAAGACATTGGTGTGCATAATTCTGTAGGTGCACTGCAAGTTTGTCATTGATTGTGTTTTAAGTACTTGAAAACTAATTCCACGCTTTGGAAACTATAAAATGTCTTCAAATGAACAAACATTCTATCTTAGCAGCGCAAGACACACAGCAGAACTGTAATTAATTAAAATAAATTAGAGGACAGGAAGTTCCATGGAGACAATTAGATCTTGCAACTTTCTAAATTTTAGGAAATATGGGAGTTGCTACTAAAAAAGGAGTTCATTGTTTCAGCACTTGCTGTTCTCTACTTACCCATCTGCACTACCATGGTTATAGCCCTCAATACAAATTAAAGTGCATGTGTTCAAGAGAGCTAATAATTCTGCTGACATTATAAAGATAAATTTATTAATATTTGTAGTAAATTAAGACCTACAGATAAAGAACCATGGAAGAATCTCAGGAGTAGATCAATGTAGAGTTTGGACCTTGGCCCATAAATGAGGCGTAAGTCCGGAGGCTGAATAATGGAAAGAAAGCAAGTATTGGATTGCTGAACTGACAAGGAGTAAAATATACGCTGCACTGAATGAGAAGTGTGTAAAATAATATGTGATCATCTCATAACTTAAAACATACAAGGTGGAATTGTATGGACATCCTTAGTTCTGGCACTTCCAACCATCTCTGTACCTGCAAAGAATCATCAAAAGAACAAGCCTGGTACAGAAGATGCAAAGAAGAGTGATACATGAATAAAAATGATCTTAAATAAAGATAAGAATAATGACGCTTACAGGTTTGACTGAAGTTCATGAAGTCATACCCAAACTAACTTTAAGCCAGCTTCCTCATGTACAGATAACAGTACAGCCGTGGCAGAACAGGCATGGATTAACTGCTCAAATATTATCCAGCTTTTTGCATAGCTTTTACAGCAGATACCGACTCTACTGGCCTAGCTTCAGCTACCAACATGTAAGCTCATAAGCCAACCTTCATCTTGAGATCAGAATCTAAAATGAATCCCCAATTTCACATCATGTTGCATAACCAAGGCAAATCCTGTAATTCTCAAACAGCAGAACATTTGGAACTTTATCATGTTATTTACTCCTGGAAGAATTTCTTTGCTTGAAGAGTAAATTGCTAATACCTGCAATAGGAAAAATAAAACAAAATAACTGTTGTGTCAACAGAGCATGAAGAGATGTAATTTCATTTTGCTGAGAGGGGCTGAAGAACAAGAATTCACAAGTAACATCTTGTTGCTCCAGAGATTTGTAACTGCTAACTTGTCACCATATTTAATTAATTTGGTGACAACGCAAAGAATTTAAGCCACCATTTTCTTCCTACTCACAGTTTGGCTGGTGGAGAATGAAGATATGTACGCTACCCTCTTTCCACACTTGTGTGCGCATAGATATTACAAGTGCAAGGTGGTTGCATAACAATGATTAAATACTTTACAATTCCTAGGCATTGCATGGCCAGCTATTTTGACATGCAATGGCAATTACCTTGGCATCTGCGTTTAGCAAAGGTGGATCTGTCCTAATAAGCAATGTGACAATTGAGCTGAGATTTTTTTATCTTCATGTTTTGGATATTCATAGAAATTATTTTGGCAGCTTCCATGTTGTTTACATACTTTATCCCCAAATTCTGAGTAAACAAGTTGATTATTTATCTGATTACAAAAAGTCAAAAACCACTATGTCTCTGTCTTCCCTGAATACAACCAAATGCTTCTCAGAAAGGAACTTTACAGAATATAGTTTAGAGGACATTCGGTTATGTTTGTGCGGTTCTCCCTCACTGCATCTGTGTTACCAGTCTCGGATACTTACACGGAGCCATCTCGTACAGCTCACATTTCTGTACCTCCCTTCTGTGTCAGCCATTTCCCTTTAAAATCAGATTTGTAAGTACACCCAGTTCCCTCCTTCAGATTTGGACAACCAAGTCCAAAGCTACTGGTTGCCTATACACATAGCCTGATGATGATTACTACTCATCTCAGAAGTACTGACAGTATCTTCAATCTCCAGAGGTGTTGGGGGGAGCTTTTTATGTGTGCTGCCATGCTGATTTTATGTGTATTACGTGGATATGCATATGCATATTGCTGATTACTCATATCTTGCATGCTTTAAAATATTTTTTGCTGTGGTGAGTTTTTATTCTTTGATGGAAGAAGAGAACAAAAATTCTTACAATGTAAGAAGAGAACAGCAAAACAAGCATACCAATTAAATGGGTTTTAAAAAAAAAAAAAGATGAAAAATACATCATGTTCCCAAGTAGGAGCAATTGAAAATCAGAATTCAGCAGACTATGCTAATCTTATTATTTCTTGCCTATATTCTAATGTACAAATAGTTAGTAAATAGTTAATTGAAATACACTCTGCATACTAGTTCATTGTATTCAAGAAAACATTTTAATAGCCTTTTATAAAGTCTACAGCGTGGTTCGCCATTTTACTTGGTGATGGAAAAGAGAAAATACCATAACCAAAAAATCCCAGTGCACAGTGGAAGCCTCTTCCATGTGGTGCCAAGTCACACTTTAAGAGTTTCTTGTACAACAATCCATGATCTCTGAGCACATCATGCTCACAGGTAATTATACAGGTATCAGGTAGGCAGCAAAACCCAGCATCTTCTGCTAACAGTGGGGAAAGTCTTGTCTCGAACAGTTCGTTTCTTCATGGACTTGAGGTAAAAATGAAGTCGGTAATGGTGGTTTATAGCCCAGTTTAAATATCTTTGTGATAAGATCTGGGTTTATCCATTTCCTGTATTTCAAATTCATACTCTTGGGAACATGGGAACCTGCCAAAATAGCTTCATTCATAGAGCAATCCTTATTCAAGTACTTCAGAATAAAACAGACTGTACATTCCTGGGACAAGAAGGCAATGAAAGCATTTTTCTGGTGAGATGGCAGATTAAAGTTCAATGCTTGGAGAAGTGGATAGATCCGTACCTGGGCATGTATCTTTGGGGTAACTCTTATATTTACCACTTCTTGGCAAACACTAGCAGTAAAAGTGCCCCCTGCACTATCCCCACAAACAGTAATGCTATCAGGATCCACCCCGTAGTTTTCTGCAGTCTTCAGAAAGTGTACAATAGCAGTGAGACAGTCCAAAGTTTGGGCTGGATACTTACGCTCAGGAAATAAATGATAACCTGAAATGTACAAAAGACAGCTATTATTACAAATACATAGATTTGTAAATTGCTTGAATGTGTCATCTTAAATGCATCCCATGCATTTGCAAAAACTCACCAAAACCAGTATTACTTATTTAAAGTTTTGCATGCTGAAGCAAACCAGAACAGCTTCCCCTCCTATTTCTGTCAAAATACAGAGACCACTGATCATTGAGGTTTATTCTAGCATCATTTAAGAGCATGAGGCCATGAGTAGTGCAGTCGAATCACCCACGTTATACAAAGCCACACATTTACTTAGTTCCTGATCTGAGTGCCCCTGCCTGGGATCAAAGTTAATGCCAGCAGGGAAGTCTTGCATGTGTGTATAGCTATGAGTCAATCCTGCTTACCCACAAGATCCAACCAAGTTCTGGCTCCTGAGCTTTTTAACACTGGGGACACTGATCATTGCATTATTATATATTAGTACAGTATTGTATATTACTGTTACATTTTAATATAAAAAGAATAATTTAATAATATATTGTATTATAAAACACCATACAGTAAATGTACTGTGGTGACAAAATAGCTTCCTGCAGACATCTCTTTAATTTATTTTACTAATTGGAACAAGAGAATTACAGGGGAGTGATGTGAAACTAACGATTTCTTTGTTTATTTCTTAACTAACAACTTTCATATGATAAAAAGCAAGGCAGGTATAACAGACAGATACCCAGTCAAATTAAAGTTTTGTAATTTGATTCCAACAACATATAAGACTGCTTTGAGACTACATTTTTAACAGCCATGGTTCTTTATTCTCTGTATTCATGGTCTTAGGGCTTTCTGGAGAAGATTAAGTTTAATAAGGAAAAGATAAATACTACAAAGGTAACATTGCAGGCATTCTCTCTTAACCCTTCACTGTTTGCTGAGGCACACTGCTTCTGCTTTTCTGTTCTTTCACTATTCTGTGAAATTAATTCAATGGATTCATAAAGTAAACAGCCTAATAACCAGGGAGTAAAAGGATATCAATATCTTATTTCAGAGTCACTTTAAACGCATCGTGACTTACCCAGACGAGATACGGAATATGCAATTCATTCTCAAAACCAATTCCTCCCAACTTAATAAAATTATCTAGTAATGATTTTTTTTCATGGGATAATCTGTTGGAAACTAAAGTTTCTGCATACCATCAGCTATCTTCCTTAAGCAAAACATCTTTAAAAGCAAGCAGTGGTCCATGCAGTTTAAAAAAAAAAACAACTAAATTTTAGACTTACTATTTACTCTTTAAAATCATCCCCTAAACCCCCTAAATATTAAAACCTGAAATTGGGAAAACAGCTTATAATTCCTTATTATCGAACAAAGGCAATGATTTTTGTGGTGATAATGATGTAAAACAAACAAACCTCTTTGTTCCTCTGAAAATAGCTGGCATACATATTACTTTTGTAACTTTATAAATCTGTATCAGGTATTTCTCATTGTCATTTCATGGCACATGGTTGCACACACATATCAACAGCACAGGGGTAGACAGCACTAGAGCTCAGTTTCTTTTCTTATATTCAAAGTAATGTAAGTACAGAATGGGCATTGTTCAGGGGAGTGGGGGAAGTAGGGAGGAAAGCAGCAGAACGATCTAATTCTGGGAGTAACATTGGGTGGAGCTCACTTACCCAACAGATGCAACCACTGAATCAGATTTTTTGGCTATGTACTGGCATATTCTTTCATGACTTCCTGAAGAACAAATGCTGTTAATGTAATTAATGTATTAGAATACTTGAAGCAATATCATCCCTTACGTTTTATGAGATATTGCCATGACTGAGTGTGGGCCCCTTGCCTATTTAGTGAGCTACCCAAATTTTCTCTAGGGTAAAAATGATCTAGACTTTTGATCACCAAGACGCACTGTAAAGTTCTTACATTTAGGGAGATTGTTGATCTGTAATGAAAATAAAGTAGTATTATTATGATTATTACTATTAGACAAGGGTAATGGTTTTAAACTGAGAGAGGTTAGTATTAGATTGGATATAAGGAAGACATTTTTTATGATGAGGGTGGTGAGACAATAGAACAGGTTGCCCAGAACAGGATGCCTCATCGCTGGAAGTGTTCAAAGTCAGGTTGGATGGGGCTTTGAGCAACCTGGTCTAGTGGAAAGTGGGTTGGACTAGATGATCTTTAAGATCCCTTCCAAGCCAAACCTTTCTATGATTATTATACACAATTGCTTAGAGTGATTGTAAGGGATAAAATAGCTTGAGATCTTTGTAAAAGCTTATTACATTATTTTAAGTAACTGTGAGTCTGAGACTGACTGAGGCATGTCATACCATTTTGCTGTGGAAATGCTAATTGTAGTACCATAGCTAAGTCTAAATGAATTTTGTATTTGAAGCAGAGATTTGACTATCCTCTGAAGAATGAAGGGTGCATCTGGTATGCACCCTGTCGAATCATTATATTTCTGTGTGGCTAATTCAGGCAGAAATCTAAGGCATCCAAATTGTGTTAAGTAAATTGTCTAATTATATAATTATTCCATGGTAAGATTGCAGAAATATGCCTCTTTTTTAGAAGATTTGGTTTACCAATATTTGCTCAATGATGTGTACTTTCAATTACAGAATGCTAACACCATTTAATATGTGTGCATGTCTACTGCCTGTAGAAACAGTATCTTTAAGAACTTTTTAAATTACATGTTTGCAATTATCTGCTTTCTCTAATAAATTAAGCTGGAAAAAAAAGACAACATAGCTAAAGTACATGCATCATGGACTCAGGTTTTGAAATGGCTCCTATAGGCCACTTGAATTGCCATGAACACTGTCTATGGGAGTCCCAATAAACATGCTGCAGTTAGACATCAAAGGAAAGAATGCAGGTGTTAATAACTTCTGTCAGGTTTTCAGGAAAAAAAAAGAATTTATCTCTTTAGCAGCACTACTTACTGTAAGGAATATATATGCCGTAAAGAGTGCTATATCCTATAAAAAATTATTTAGATACTAAACAAGGGCTGATTAGAGAGTTTAAAAAGTAAAATAAACATTAAGTGCTTTCTATCTCTCAATCTCCAACTAAGCTTCAGTCACTTCTTAGGTTCAGGGGAGTTTTTAAAAATATATAGTTAACAATCCTAAATAATCGTATTTTCTCCTTCAGTTCCTTACTGATGCTTCCAAACATCCCACATCCTCCATGGAAGAAGATGACTCCTCTCCGTTTGCTTCAAGATGGTAGTCTTGGGAGGTAAATCCTCACTGGCACCTCATCAAACTGCAGATCCTTTATGAAGAGCTTTGAATCCCTGCATGCAAGCAGTCCATCACCAATCAGCCTTATAAGTATGTGCTCCTCAAAGATACCCAAACTTTCTAAGTTCTTTGCCTAGATAGATATAACAGGAAAAATGAAAAGTTAGTGTAGGGAATTCAAGTCTTCCCACTCTGTAAAGGCCACAAGTTACCTTTTTGTATACTATATTTAGGATAATTATATTGGTTATTTGCTACTTCATAGGATTACCACAAATAACTTTAGTGGCTTTGTGATTTCAGTTATGAAAGTGAAACTGTACATCTTCATGATTTGAGGTACCCTTATTTCTGGAAGAATGTTGTAATACTTGTTCCATGAAATGTATTATATAAATACCTTCTAATTTCCGTGATCTGCATTTACCACAAGTAACATTAGGCATTTGCTTAGGTGTGGAAGTTAGGAGTCATGGGACCTGAGGCTCCTTTTCTAATCAGTGAAGAGAAAGAGGCATTTCTTGAGGATGGTTCCAATTTCAGGTGTGTTAAATCATGCTCTGGAGATGTCTGTTCATCTCCATTGATTATAAAGGGAGGCTGTGTACTTCAGATGCCTCAGTTAAAGTATTTAAGGTTAGGTGAGATGAAAATGTCCCTATCATGACAGCATTTAGTGTACTGGAAGAAAAAGACTCACGCCAGTTTGTGTGCAGTATCCAGTAACTTACTGTCTTGGGTCAATCTCCGTGCCACAGGGTCAGTGAGAACAAGCTTTAAGAAAATCATTAGTGCCTATAATCAATAATGAAGGGCTGCTGGCCTACACGAAGAACTGATGAAAATGGTTCTGAATCTTATCTTCTTCTCCATCAGTGAAACTGTTGCCTTTATCAAGACCTCACAGGTATTCATGAAATGGCTCTGCAGTCAGTTTCTTACATCTACTCAGGAAAAACCAATATTCTGAAGACAGGGGAGGTTTGTTAAATGCGTCAAAACATTTTCTTATCCAAGGCCAGTCAACTGCTGATAATTAAGACAGCCTGAAAATCACACTGGAATCCTCCTTTATTTTGAACACGTTGTAACAGATGCATTTCCTGCTAGGGACAGCGTTTCCCTTCCCATTAAATGGTGACTTAATTGCCCTTATGGACTATTATAATTCATTCTTCTGGAATGATGATAATCATCACAAGCAATCTGCAAACTGTATTGTTCTCTTCTGAGCAACAGAAGTCTCTGTGTACACTGCTGTATCAATAACTTATAAACTAATGGCCAGCTATGCTTTTGTAAATTGTTCTTTCTAGCCTCGTGTATCTGGCCTTTAATTTAGATCTGCTCTATCTCAGAGACAATTCAAATATTGGCCTTAAATAGTAATTTTGTTGTGAAAGAATGCCAGAGGAAGACAAAGAGGCAGAACTTTCTTAGGCGCATGATCGCAGCTCTCATGTATATATGAAACCAAATCTCACGTAGTTCAAGTGTGTTGCAACACCCAGTTCCTCACCAAGGCCTTTCTCAAACAACACAGATTCTTTCTTACTAGTAACCTAGACCAGGCTGCAATAAACAAGTTGGGTGAGGAGTAATAAAAGAAACCACCATAATGGCTTATGGAGGAGAGAAAAAAACATTTAGAAACAAAGATGGGAACCCAGAGATGATCTGGAGTTTTTTCATAACACTCTGTGCCACAACTGCCAGCAGTGCTTGGGGTGTAGCTGCCAGCAGTGCTTGGGGTGTTTTAAGTCCCAGTTTCTAGAGACAAATGGATAGATATAGTACTTGCCTTACATTTGAAAACACACATTTTTAGGTATCATGGCAAAGGGGAAGATGAATATAAGAGCTAAGGCAGTCATGGCAGAAACCACAGGGTCAATATAACCTTCTCCAAACAGCAGTGTTCAAAAATTCTCATGACTCTTAAGCCAGTCTTTTTGTCAGAGTTATGATTTTGGAATGGTTGAAGTTGGCAGAATTGCCATACCCTGATTATTTAATCTCATCTGTACTTTCTGACATTGCTGAGTTTTTACAGAGCTTTCAGATGACAGATAGTAATGTATAGGTAAACTTGGTATCAGAGCATTCTATCTAAATATCCTCTGTCGTTTCCTTATCTTAGGAGCTCCTGACGTCACAGAGGCATCTTCAGATTCAGGGAGAACCCTGTCCTGAAGGAGAATGGAGAATTTGGTATGTATTCTGTTGAAAAACTTCTTGCTCAATAGTTACAAAATACTTCAGAACCAATAATGATACACTCAAAAAATAAAAGGTATGACTATTTCTAGACAGATGTGATCAGTGTTAGTAGATGAAACATATTATGTAAGCCAGGTTCTAAAATGCGTATATGTGTTAGAAAAAGAGGACCCAGATCAGCATGTCAGCATACCTTTTCTTGTGAAATAGGGTCGTTGAAAAACTATTTGCTGGAACACCTAAATTCTGGCACAAACTGGCTTTTTATGTAGAAGATCATATGGGGACCAGATTTTTACTTTAAAAATAGTTACGAAATCACATACCAACTAGCAAAAACCATTCAATTTGAGCTTCATGGACTTTAAGACTACATTAGACAGTCTTTCTGTCAGTCACTTTGAAGTATTATGCTTTGCCAGCCGAAATAATTATCGTCAAATCTTTATATCACAGTGCAATATGCACAGTTAGTCTAACTGCAGATCTGTATGAATAGATTAAAACAAAAGCTAGGATGTGAGCTAGGAGGCTTTCATCTCTTCCATTTGGGACTGTCATGATATCTTTATGACAGAGTATGCGGATAGATGCAGCAGGAGCATCATATGTATAACACCTATGCTGTAGAAGGTACACATTTAACTGTTGATGCAGCTTTTCTAAGACATATCACAAGTAAGGTGGAAGAAAGGAGAAAAAGACTGTCCTGTATTGCAGAAAAAAGAGGTCTTTACTGCAACATACAGTACAAACAGACACACACTGGCACAAGAAGAGCAGCATTCATCAGAACAAGGAGGATATGTTCATTGCACATGTGCAATGCACAAAGCATCATGCACTTTGTAAGAAACCCATGAAGTCCTCACTGTGAGGGCCACTTCTGTGAGTATAAGCATAAACCTAGAAATTCACCAAAAGTACCAGCAGATGTCTAAAGGTTTTTGAAAGAAAATTAGGTATTGAATGGACTCAATGCATAGCAAATGGTGAAATGCATCTTTAAAACTATACAGAAAAAGGAAGCTGAAATTTCTGGAACATATTATCAATGAGGATAGAATATGTACTATTGCATAACAGCCACTTAGAAGCTGTAAAAGCAGGTGAAAAGAATCATCTGAAAGAATCTTTTCATCCAACCAAGTATACAAACATAGGGAAATTAATAACATACAGTCATATTATTATATTAAGTTTATATATAGCTTAACGTGAAAAGCAGTGTGAGATATGTAAGGACAGCAGACTCTTCTGTCATGCCAGGTAATGCAGAAAGGTACATGGGGCCTAGGCCATTGGAGAACCAGGGACAATTACTGGATTTGGTGAATGCTGCTATGTAAGTTCAAGCAACCCACATAATTCTTTAATAGATTATAGTGCCCCAAATCACCTTTCAGGATGTGGGCCTTATTTACTACATTCATTATGTATAACTAGGGGGTTAGAGAATACCTTTACTTGAGATGAGCTCTGTACAAACATTAATGAAACCACTCTGTGATTTTCCTGCAGGCTTTCTTTTGACGTGTTATGTGCCAGACGCATCAGGTCTTAGGCTGCTCTTATGTACTCCTGTTCCCTTCTTTGAAAGCTTTTTGGGCAAAAGCTGTTTCTTTCTCTGGTGGCAAATCACACAGCACAGTGAGTCTGGCTTAAATAATAAGTCATAACAGATCTAGCTGAACCTGCTTTGGCCGGGAGGTTAGATTAGATGAATTCTGGAGGTGCCTTCCAACCTACATGATTCTATGATATTTAACTAAGACACAGGAATTCAGTCACTGCAGAAATAAGAACAGAATCATGGGTAAGAAAATTCCTGCAGATAGTTCAAAATTTAGGAAATTAACTTAAATATATCAGTGCCTTGAGATACATAAGGTTTGGTTATTATTATTCATGTAAATGATACCCACAGCCCTCCTGTCATCCACAGAACCAATCATTTCATTATAGAAGGCAATCAAATTACAGTTGTGGCATAAGAATGCATATCTCAGTATTTAAAAGAACTCACCTCATACTGGCTGCTTTTATGTACAGTAATAGAATACCAAATCAAACTTCGGCATTTATCTTTAAATCTATGTTACTGTGTGGTTCCCATTACACATAGTTGCAATATTTAGATGCATGTCTTCATAGTTCTACTCAAGTTTTTCCTTTCCTGAAAATCACAATATCACAGAGCATGATAAAGTCACCAGAATTTCCATCAGAGTATATATGCAATGATACAAGCGGAGCTTTGATGGCTGGTCAACATCAGGAGGAATCTCTGCCTTGAAGGAATTACAAGTTGCAGTTAAAACCTGTAATACAAAAGCAACTAGAATTCCTGCTATTAAAGCCAGAGCATAAAAGGATTCCATTTTTCTTTGGTGGGAATAATATATTAGAGAACTGTTTGATATGATTCTGTCAATATTTATGTCCTCCAGACTGACTCCACAGAGAAGTAATTTGCATACCAAAATTCCTCCACCCTCCTCCTACAGATAAAGCTGCCAAATGCTAGAAGGATACAAACACCAGCTATTACAACTTTATTTAGCATGGTCAAAGTTAATACATAGAAGACTCACATCCAGGAAATGTCATTATTTTGTATATTCCAAAATTGCAAATTGACTTTATTTTTTATCTGGTTTAATTGTATCCTCCTTTATGGGCCTGAAAAGCTATGTGTGGTTTTTTGCAAGTGTACTAGTTAGTGTAATGAAAGATATTACCCCTACTTAAGAACCCATGAACAACTGGTAATACTGAACTCCAGTCTCCATGTTCAGGAACTGGATTGGTTCTGCTCTTGGAATAGGTCTGAAGTATGATTCTAAGGCTTTTTGCTTAGTGCTGATCTTTGTTTTCCCTGTGTCCTGGTTTCGACTGGGATAGAGTTAATTTTCTTCCTAGTAGCTGGTACAGTGTTATGTTTTGGATTTAGTATGAGAATAATGTTGATAACACACTGACGTTTTCAGTTGTTGCTAAGTAGCGTTTAGGACTAAGTCAAGGATTTTTCAGCTTCTCATGCCCAGCCAGCAAGAAGGCTGGAGGGGCACAAGAAGTTGGGAGGGGACACAGCCAGGGCAGCTGACCCAAACTGGCCAAAGGAATATTCCATACCATGTGACGTCATGCCCAGTATATAAACTGGGGGGGGTTGGCCGGGGTGGGGTTATCACTGCTCAGGAACTAACTGGGCATCAGTTGGCAAATGGTGAGCAATTGCATTATGCATCACTTGTTTTGTATATTCCAATTCTTTTATTATTATTATTGTCATCTTACTATTATTATTATTTGCTTCCTTTCTATCCTATTAAACTGTCTTTATCTCAACCCACGAGTTTTACTTTTTTCCCAATTCTGTCCCCCATCCCATTGGTTGGGGGGTAGTGAGCGAGTGGCTGCGTGGTGCTTAGTTGCTGGCTGGGGTTAAACCACGACACTCTGCTATATTGCTGAGGCAGACAGCTGGCCAGAACAGTTAGAACAGACATTCTGAAGTACATCTAAAGGAATTTTGCTTTTAGAGATTCATACAGAGCTATCAGTTATTTGGAAGCTCCCTACCTGAGTGTGCAGGAAGGGTCTCTGGGTTCACCAAGGGTCCAGTGATATCAGAGGGAAACTTCCTCCTTGACTTGGAGAACTTCGGCCCTAACCCTCTATTCTGATTCATTCTAAAGAAAGGATTTTGTTGTCTTTACAACTTCATAGTTTGCTATTTTTTGCCAAGACAACTCTACGTTATCCCTTGTCATAATTTAGGCTGTGATTAGACCATATGGCTAGCCAAATGCTTGTACCAATAGAGGTGATGATAGTGAAGGAATGAGTGACCAGGTGCAACTCCATGTATTTCTGTCCACCATGTGACTGGACAACACTTGTTTGGGTAAAAGTAAAAAGCGAACAAACATCAGCTCAGCTTGACCTAATCAGTACAACCTATGCTTATCCCCTGAACACTCTGAAATATTTCTTTATTCCCACTAATCTCCCAGATATTCCATTTTAAAACCCTTATAAAAGTTTGTAATCGTGGTCATAGAAGAGAAATACTCCTTTTTATGATCCATAAGATTCTGCATTTGGCTAACAAACCTGTAGTGGTATTCCCTCAGAAAGTGGGATCTTGACTAAAAAAGAGGTGAGTCCTTTCTAGCTTTTCTTATACCCATAAAAGAAGCAGATGAAATATATCTGCTTAGAAAAATCCCATTTATACAAAATATGCATTATAGGAAAGAGCAAGAAACTTTAATGTGAATTACTTAACAGGGTAAACAAATATTTAGCTATGTGGAATGAGATTAAACAACTTAAGTCATAAGAGATAAAGTACCAGATGATAAGAGTGACCAGACAGGATTCTTAAGAGAATAGGTCTAATTGTTAACTTCAGTGGAAGTCAGCAAGTACAACCAATTGAATTATGTGGTTTAAAATATAAATAGATAAATAGGTGTTAAGGGTAAGAAAACCATGAAATCCATATATGTTATAACATGGAACTCCTGGCTTAACTCAGCAGGCCTGGAACTTGTGATCATAGTAGGCATCTTTCCAATACTGACTCAAATTATTTGACTAAGCTGGGGAATAATTGATCTCTTCCATGACTGTGAGGTGCAGGACACTTAACTGAGCCCCTCCCAACTTCTTACTCCATCCAGACCTGTAGGGGTACACTAACTTGAATTTTTTTTTTTTTTTTTAAACTACATAAATTAAAGCAAAAATTAAGGCTACTTTTATATTCTGAGAAGGAATATCTAGGTTGGGGTTTAATGAGTTTTACTAATCCATCCTAAAATTAATAGACTTTCAGACCAGCAACCAAGCATCTAATGAGAGATTGGAGGGGAGGTAGGAGTCCTGTGAAGAGGGGTTCTTGGACTTTGGGCTTGATTGGTTGGTTAGGGAATTTTTTTTGATCAAACACTGTTGGACAAAGTTTAATTGGAGGGCAGGGATGAGTGTTCTGAAAAAGCATCTCTGTTAATTATTTTACAGGTCAGCTTCTAGGAGGCATCTGGGTTTGTGCATGCTACTGTTATAACGGATCTTTCTTCCTCCAAAGGATCAGCTGATCCTCACTGCCCTGTGTCCTTATGCATATCAGGAAAGATAAAATAACTTTTTAAAAAGCAGCAGTCCCCAAAAATGAGTTAAAGGATCAGTTGGCCTTTGGAAGCCCTGTGTTGTTTACCTCATGTATCATTTGCTCCAATGTCCTCCTCCAGAGCTGCTCTTCCCTTAAAAAGATTAGTGATACCAATTCGTAGGGGTAATGGTAGTGATTCAGCAAGAATGAGGAAACTGACTTTCTGCTAACAGTGGGTAAAGTTCTAAAAATATCCAGATAAATTACTAAAAATCCAAACCTTATCTTTGCTCAGACCGTCATCAAAAATGCTGTGGGTTCTGTTTGAATGAAGAACCCAGCATCCCTCTGTGTGGTTTCTTAGCTCAGCTGCATCTCTCCAGAGATCTTATTTTCCCATCATCAATTTATAATGTGATCTTTTTCCCCCACATCAATTCATATACCTAATGCTGATCCATCCTAGCCTTCCAACCGAAAAAGTTTGCCTTTGACAACAGCATTCTCTTCCTAACATTCCTTCTATTTTTGGTTTCCTTTCTAGAATTGTCAAGTTTGAAGAAGCTTATGACAGTTAAAGGACTTGAATTATTTCACCTCTGTATATACTAGTGAACCACTAGCTCTGAAAAGAAATTATAGCTGCATGTAATGAATTCTTTTAAAAAGACATTGTTAGAAAGGATTCAGCGACCATTTTATCTAAAGATCTTTTCCTAAGCTGGTTTACAAGCTTCCAGTGCAAACTTACTACAGGCATTAGCCTACTGTTCAGTTGTTGTCAAAATCCGCATCACATTGGTTTAGTAGGATTTCAGTTTAGACTCTTGAAACAATAAGCTTCTCTAATTTTGAGGGCCTTACGGACTTAATTCTTCTGTCTCCCTAGTTCCTTGTGTAGAGGTTTTGTCAGGACTGAGGAATTAGCCAGAAGGAATGGTAAATATTGACTGGCGTAAAAGTGAGGTAAATGTACTAAAGAGAACATAAGATGAGTCAATCAGTTTAATAAAATGTAGTCTCCGTTCCTGTTCACATGTGGTACTTTTTCACTGTTCTCTCTTCCAATATGAAGAAGCAGGCTAACAGATTGAGACAGATTTGGCTTCTAATTAAAGATAGGTGAGAAAAAAGAAGGGCAGTTAGTACAAATGACAAAATCTAACATGTACTAAAATGACTAAGCAACTGAAAGAAATACCACATTCTTGATGTTGCTATCCCTTAATCTGAATTCCAAGTAGCACCTACGTGCACTTTGAAAACACTGTACTTCTGCTTATAAAGACAATTATTTTTACACATATTAAATCTAGAAAGGGTTGTCATCTAGAATTTAGAATTACTCAGAAAGACGTTTGTTATATCTTTAATCGTGATACTGATTTGTTGTGAGACCCTGGGAAAGCAGTAAGATGTCCAAATGTAGCTTTTTGCACAAGGCTGGACACAGACTGTTTTCTGTCAAGGCTGGAAGTTAAACAGAAACCTGGTCCCTTTGAGCTTAGTTCGTGGCAAAACTCCACTTACAAGGCAACAGTATCAGACTCTTAATACTTAATAGCATATAGAAGGACAGTGTGAAATCATAGAACTACTGGGACACATTTCAAATGGAAAATGTGAACTCAAGGGAAGAATGAAATCAAGAAGCACAAAAATTTAGCTCTTGATTTATCCAAATCTGACAGCAGTACTTCATGTAACAAAAACCAGATCAACTTGGCAAAAGGTTTTCCTTTTTTAAAGGAGGTTTAGTTTTAATCTGTGATCGTGATAGATTGTCCGTGGTCAAGAGCCCTGCACTGATGTAAAAAACTGGTATTACTTGACACCCTAGTAACACAGACTTTCCATTGTGTAACAGTGCTGTTCTGTGTTCCCAGTTCTTTCACATCTGCTTACCAATGTACTGTATATATTTGGGTGGATTTTTTTAAGTTGAAAACACAGAATTGTTAGCCCAAATGGTTTTCAGACATGCCTTGAGCATGCTTTTAATTTCTAGCTCCTTTTCCTTTCAAAAGTTCTTGCAGTTTAGCAACTTCATTTGCACAAACAGACTTCCAAGTTTGCTAGGAACTTGGCTGCAAAGGCTCTGTGAACAAATTTAGAGTTCTGCCAATATACCTAGGTGCAACATGAAGATCTAAGCATTCAGACACTCTACCTCAGCCTCTTCATAGGTCCATGTAACATTGTTCTGCAAAAATAGACCTTTGTTATGCAAGTGATGTGTGTAGTATATAAACTTGTTTTGGAGGTAAATGTTGCTTTTTCACTGCTGTTTTTTCCTTCCAGACAGGGCAAGTAAGAAAAAGTAGGTTTCTGTGACGCTTACTGAGAGTATGAGTAAATCCACACTAACTACAATCCAAAAGCTGGGTTTCAGTTACTATAGGCCTTCCTAACCTACCTTTACATTAGCTAGCCTAAATATGAACAACAGGTTTAGTTTTAACCTGGGCTATTACAGTTAGGTATTACTGTGGTTAAATATTCAGAAAATATAAACGCATCTTTTGAGCTATGGTCCCAGGAATGGGTCATTCATTCAGGGATGATCTAAATTTAAACCTATTAATTCAGAATAGATTCATAAAACTGTATTAAAGCCATCTTCCTTTACAGTTCTGTGAAGAAGTACAAACCCAGGAATTTAAACAGAGATGCAGGAGCCAAAACTGAATGAGTTACCACTGAGATGTGTTGCATGACTACCTTCTTGCTCTTGTTGCGAACTGGAATAAAACATAGTTCAAAGTGCCATGAAAATGGCTTAAACCAAGTTGTTGAGGGTTTTTTGCAATTTATGCATTGTTGTGAGTGTCTGTATAGGAAACAAATAGTTCATTATTATGCAACTATCCAAAATGCAAATTTAATTCTGCAGCTAAGTGATAGCATTAGCAACTGATGCAATTTTACAAAATTAACAGGCCTGCTTATTGAACGCTCCAGTGCACTGGTTAAGGACTTCTGAGTACAAACATGGAAGGGATTCACTTGGGGACAACTTTTAACTTCTAATTAGGAACAACTGCTGTGATATGACAAATCCTTGTTACCATCAACAAAGGTATGTACTAAGTGTCTCTTTGCACCTACAGATATTTACTAAAAGCAGTTTGGATAATCAAACCTATATGAAGGTATAGTTTAGGGGGTTTCACTAACAGAGATGAACTTTTTGAACAAAAGCACATGTTGGTTTTGTAAAGGTGACAGTTTGGAAAAAGACCTCTTGCCAAAAAAGAGTGCAATGGTTACTATACAACAATCAGATGAAATCCCAGAATACTACTTTTTTGCCACTTTTCAGAGTGGAACTGCAATTAAAAGGGACAAACCTCAGCTGTTCTCAGTGGTTCTATGTGGTATGTGTAGAATTCAAAGCTATTTGGCTTTTTGTTTGAATTAGGTGAAATATTTTAAAATAACTTGCATATATTTTTCACCATATTTATTACAGGCAAAATGCAGTACTTCAGTTTTACTGTAAGCCTGCTTTTGCTTCTTGCTTTTGTACATTTGTACTATGTAGTAACTACTGCTTTTCACTGCTTCAAGGTAAATCTAAAGTAAAGTAGTAAAGTAAAATAGTTCATACTTTAATGAAATTTGAAGAGCAGGTTAGGAAAATTTTAAATATTTAGAACTGTCTTTTTACTCCCACTCCAAATTTGGTAGCAACTTTGCACATAGATCAATAAACTGAAATCATAATGAATGAAAAAAACCCACTTCCAATACATTTTGGAATATTATTCAAGCTGGAAACAGATACATTAAATCAATATTCACAAGATTATTCCATTCCTACTGGTGTCAAAGGACCTACAAATGTTTTAAATTAATAACTAATTCTGTTTTAAATCTGAATAGGTTAACTGTGTAATATTGCTGGCTTTTCTATTTTAAATGTGTCTGTGGTGATTTATGCATAAAGAGACTGAACTCAGGAATGAAAAAATCGAATTTATTTTGATGAACTTCATATCCTTTCATTTTTAACACTGCTCCTTATTTCCATACTAGAAAGTTGTTATATTTGTTACCAGTCCAGACACTGAGTCATTCTTGTTTAAACCAGACACTAGGCTCTCTGTGTAATTTCTCTCTCCCCTTCAGATTTTTTGGACTGAGAGGAAAATTGTAATGCCAGGTGCCTCCCCTAGCTCCATTTCTGTAAAAACACACACAGGTGCTAAATGCTGCCAAGCGGCAATGGAAATTCTCTGAGCTCTGGTTCTTTCAGATGCAGCTAAGTTAGGGAATACCACCCAATTCTGACAATATGTACAGACTTACGGTTTCCGGTTAGAATGCTTCATCTTCTTCTCTCTAAAAACCTCTCTCCTGACACTTAATGATGATGCAGTGATAGTCATATGGCTTATTTCATATGAGGTAACGTGGCATTTAAAGGTAAGAACTCTGCAAGTTTCTCTCTAAATTTTATTTTCTTTTTTTCTGAAAACTTACGTGGAACTTTTAAAAGAGCTGAAACTGAAAGGATTTAGATATTGTTCATATTTTGTGTTAAAAAAACTATGTGTGATACAGGTTTTAAATGTGGGTGGTGCCAGAAACTTGGTTGTTTTTCTTTTTGCAAACAAGTAACCCATGAACACTCTGTTACCATATGGCCACTTTGAACAATGCTTGTTCACAAAAAATACCTGTTTGATTCCAAAGCATAAAACTGAATTTATTTTCAAAGGGATTCAGCGTCCTAACTCACTTCTCTTGGTTGGGTAATATAACTTGCCTACCTACGTATAGAGGCTTAGACTCATACAATTGCACTGCAGTGGTGCTTTAGTAACTATAGATGTAAAGAAGTTTGAGAATGTCTTTCGAATTTGTCATTTTTCAGTAATTCTAGTTTTTACCACTAGATGGCTTCCCAGGATAGTGGATATAGATCCAGACCTCCTGAATTAACGTGCGGGATTGGATTCATTTTGGCACATTCTTAGTGATAGATAGGCATAAAAACGAAGTTCTTTCCAGCTCAGCCGTGAAGATAGCAATGTGAGGTTTGACATCTCGGAGCATCTTTTGACATCCTTAAAGCTTTGTATATTAGGTTATTTGTGATTGCTGCCACAACTAACTGTGTATGAACAGCTCTCAGTTCAAATGTGCAGTTAGATCCTCCTCAGAAATGCTTAATCAGTGCAACTGAGAACATAACTTACCTGCCTAATGCTTAGCAGTGCAAACAACCAAGTCGGGGGACCTAGTTACAGTACAATTTGCCCTTTCTCCTGTTACAACATAGTTTAAAGTGCTATGGAGACCTTCTTGTGTTGCAACTATGCCTTCATAACTGGACGAAAAAATCTTGGAAAAGGAGAGGAAAAAAACCACCCTTTGTTGTGAGAAAGTGAGTCTCCCTCCTTCATTCAGAGCCTGCCTTTTTTATTGCCCCGCTACTAAATCAACAGTTTTCAGCAATGCAAGCATCTTCCAGCTTGGAAAATCCGTGCGTTGTCATGTTGTCCATAAAACCATCGGTCCAATGGTAATAGATTTTGACGATTATCAGCCTAGGCTGGATTCAGCCTGGCAATCTAGGGCTGAAAGAAGTTTTCCCGTCCACGCCAGCTTATCCTGGGCAAGCAGTTCTCTGCCAGAGCTCCGTAAGGCAGAGATAGCTCCCTTGAACTCAGCCTTAACCCCGGCTGTTCCTGGAACTGCTTTTTCCTGGGCTCAAGTCAGACCACAGCACCTTCTTTTCTGGTGTGTGTACGTTAGGGAGGAGGCAGGGGTTGCCTGGCTCGGTTACAGTGTACTTCAGTTACAGCTGCAAGCCCAACGTGGCACGCAGCAAGCCCCGACTTGCGCGCTGCAGCTCAGAAGCGAGCGTACGCCTCAGCCTGCCTGCTAGTGTGAGTTTATGTGCGGTGGCTCCGAGATAGCTCTGGGGGAGGGGAGAGCCAAGCCAGCCACTCACAGAAACAGTAGTGAAATCTCCCCAACACTTTAACTGTCAATCAGGCTTAATAGGGTATAAAAACTCCCCAGCGCCGCGGCCGTGATAGGCAGAGAGAGCAATAGGGAGAAATGAGTAAGAGCCAGAGCTGAAATAGTGTACGGCATAATTCCTGCTCTGTGATCACAGATACTCCAAGTGAAAAAAACAGGAGAGGGGGCAGAAAGAGGCGGTTATCAGCTCAACCTTTGCAACCGGCTCAGGACAGAACGTCTATAGATATTTATAGATATTAAAACAAAAACAACAACCTTGCCCTGAATAGAGCCTTTCTTAAAAAGAAGGTCCTGGCAATTCTGTCTTATTTAAGCAATTTCCTGAGTCTAAGAATAGAAATAAGCTGCCTGGAAGGCACTGCAGGCTGAAATTTGGAGACATAGGCTGCTTTATTTTATTTCTCCAAGTCTAAAAACCTTCCATTTGGATACTGGATTTTTATGTCGGTTTTTGAAGCAGAGGGATGTATGGTTACTTTTAATTCTACTTTTTTCTCTCTCTAATTTAAAAAAACTGTTTTCCAGTTAAAAAGCAAGGAAACCGTTTTACCTGCATGTGACAATCCCAGAGGACACCGATCAAGAAACAGGGGAGTGACTTGGTCTTCTGCACTACTTTACTCCTACCCCATTTTTTTAGGGGGAGAGAAGGATTTTTCCAGTCCAAGAATCTCTTTGCCCCCAAGTTCTGGAAGGGGGCTGAAGACTTGTCACCCATCTGGGGGTGCATGAAGGGTATTGGTTTTCTTTCTCTGTTAACTTGGTTCTGTGAAGGGTTGGAAGAGAATTTTGCCTTCCTGACTTGCCTGGAACAAGAGGATGATTTGGAAGTGGCTGGGCGCTTTGCTGCTTTTCCCCGTGCAGATGGTTTATTTGGTGGTGAAAGCTGCCGTGTGCATGGTGCTGCCGCCCAAGCTCCGAGACCTGTCCGGGGAGAATGTGCTCATCACCGGAGGGGGCAGAGGCATCGGCCGCCATCTGGCCAGGGAGTTTGCTAAACGAGGAGCCAGAAAGGTGAGCATCGGCACGAAGGGGAGGGGGGGAGGAAGCTCCCACCTGCTGCTCTACTGGGGAGTCCTCCGACTCGGAGACTTAAAAGCCTTTTCCCTCGCCTCTAGGTGGGATTGATGGGATCGCTTTGAAAAGGTGAGAGCGGAGAAGGGGCACTAATTTTGCAAAACCCTGGTGTGCTGGGCCATTACGTTGACTTACATTTCAGAAGTTGCCCACTCCTCCTTCCCTGCATCCTGTCTCTCCCCATCTCATCTGAGAAAACGTGACAGTGAGAAAGGGGGCCCCTTGTGAATCCTCCTCTGCTGACAAAGGAGAGGTTTTTGCTCCAGCCCAGGTTTCCTGTGGCAGGGAGAGGAGAGCTATGTGGTTCCCATGCCTGAAGCTAGCGCTCACTTGCTTTTCTGTTTACTAGGCTGCTTCCTGGCAGTTCTGGTTGCTGGGACTGCGTACAAACAAGAGAGGGGGGCAGCTGACTGCCGGCTCCAGCCTTCCAGGCTGAGCACATCTGTAGCTCTCCTTAGGGACAGCCAGAGTGCCGCTGCCACGCGTGTCACCCCTGAGGAGAGGGGCTTGACTCGGAAAGGGGCAAATGGTGTGTGCAGGAGGGTTCTGGCTCTCAGTCCTGATAATGCATTCTCTTGGGAAAGTGGAGAGAAGAGTTCACTTTCACCCCGATGGTTTTCCATTCACGAAATTAATTTCTTGTGCCTTCTGAAGTCCCTTGTATTTTGCTTTTGGCCAGCCCAGAGCTGTTCAACGGTAGGATGAATGAGAACCCAGCAAGGAAGAAAAGCACTACACAAATAGGAGCTGTGAGATTGTTCACATGTTTCCTTTAGGAAAGAGAGGCTGAGAGGCTGGTCTGTCTTCACAACAGCCTAGAAATGCCAGTGTAGCTGGTGTGTCCATTCTCTAGCTCAGGAACTGGTGGTTTACCTTGAAATGCTGTGTTTTCAGAAGTACAGATATCTCGATATGTGTGAATCAGTCTGCAATACAAACACACATACCCTGAAATGAGGCTTGAGATTTAAAGTTTCAACTCCCACTTTATGGGTAATGAGAGGGAGGAATCATGAAATTAGACAGCTGCATAAATACTTCTCTGTGTGAGAGAGGATGAATGAGAGTAAATAGAGAATAAAGAAGAAGAAAAATACAGAGTGAGAGGATATTTAAAGAAAAATTTGCATTTAGTTTGGGATAGTGTTTTGTCACTTCCTGACACATGCATTACAGTTTTCTGTGTGTGGTATAGAGCTATTTTGGCATACAACTTCGAGGTGTAAAATATGTCAGCATTGAACTTTGATGTTTGTATATGCTTGTGTTTAAACATCATGTTGAGATTTACAAATTCTTGGAGACAGAGCAAACAAGTTGACTGACCTTTGGACCCAAGCAATTTGCTGAAAGTGTATTTATATTATCTGTTGGAATACCATGCTTCATTATTTATTTAGTCCGGCTGGTTGTATGCTAAGCTCTGGTATTAAAGTACCACCACTTCTACAACTAATTCAAGAGCTGCTCAGCTGCAGTTAAGCTAGAAGCTGAACAATGGCAGTCAGCCCTAATGAACCAGGTGACATGGGCCAAAAGGAGAGCAAGCTATTTAGGATATAGAGCTGAGGGTGAAATTACTATAAACAGATACAAACTGTAGTTCATTTGTATATCTTATCTATAAAATCTCTATGTGTCTTAGAAGGAAAGAATAAATGAGAATAATTGTTGGGTACCTTTGTACTTGTCTCATATGATGTTGTGAAATGCTGTGTGGTTGCTAGTTATTATTTTGAACTTTGGGGGGGAGGGTTGCCTTATGGGTTTTTTTCATGTCTGTCATCAAGGTGTTTCAGTTTTTGCTTTTACTGAATTTGAATTAGATTCTCCTTTCAGTTATATCGTTGCTATCCAGTAAGTCAAATATAGCACTCAGCAAGTTTTGATCCTCTCTGGTAGTGGCACTGCCTTTCTACCTTCGGGAGTGGCACATGTTCCAGTGGCACAACACTGAAGTAGGCTTATTCTTTTGTTCCTTAACATTCTTAATGACAGTTTTACCTATATGTGGTAGTTTCCATTTCCTATGCTCTAAGATTTCATTTCTTTCCTGCCTTCTGTGCTCAACCCTAACTTTGTGAATGTAATGCAGTCTCCATGTAGAATGCCAGATCTCTGTTTGGCACTACTCTTCAATTTTATGTTTTGCTGTAGACAATCAAAAAAACAAAAAAGACTTGAAGTGGCTAGCAAGTCATCTTTCAATAAGGCTTGTGAAAACTAACTATTCTACTTTTCTGTTGTCTTCTTACACAGTTAAATCTTTTACAATTTTATGAAAAGCTTTGATTATTGATCATAATTAATACTTTCTAACAAATTCTGATTATTAGATGGCGTGGTCACAATATTCCAAGTTTAGAAAAGCACTTCCACTAAAGGCGTGAAATTCTGAGGCCAAGCACTGTGTTACATAGAGGTGAACAGAAACAATAACATACAGATTCAGAGTCTAATAGTGGGTGTACAGTATATCTTGAAAAAGTCATCACAGCGCTTGCGCACACAGACATAGTGGCAGAGTTTTGGAGGTAGGCGGCGATATATAACCATATTTTTGAGATTAGAATCTTCTGAATGATAGGTTAGTTGAGACTTAGCATAAGAAATTTCCTCTGATAATTAGACTGGGTTGGATTTATAATCTTACACTCTATATTTTCAGGTTTGGTTTTGTTTATCACAAATGAGATGTATTTGAGCAGTTTTCACGTAAGATGACTGTTTTATCTCACTAAGATTACGAATTGTCACATCTGCAACTTTTTTACTGTAAAGTTTGATCTTGCATTTGAAGCTATGAAGATGGCAAGAAATAAAAAAGGGTTTGTGCAAATAGAAATACAGCATCTTTTGCTTGATAGATGAGCATGGAGACTGAAATTCTCAATGCAACAGAATGGAAGTCTCTTGGGCATGATCATGTAAATCCATCCTGATTCCCATCCTCTACCCCCCATTCTTTTAAGTCCATTGCTCTGCCATTGTGCGTCAGATATGACTTGGACAGGTAAATGTCTAGGAGACATTTCCTTCTAAGGTGATGTTTCTTTTCTCATGGTTGTTCATTAGCTTCTCTGATGAAACGGCCAATAACGGGACAAAGTGTCAGTTGTATTTTTAGTTATGGAAGTGTGTATCTTCTATTTTTTTTAATTAAGACTACCAGTGATTTTTAGGCAATGAAAGACTTGAATCATTAGATCATCCCTGCTCAGGTGTATACTAAGAGGTCAAAGGATCCATACTGCATTTTTACTTTCGGGTAGAACTTTTCAAAAACTACTTGGTCATGGGAGGCACTGTGTATTTAAATGCTTCCTGTAGAACTTCTGGAAAAAACCAAAAGCATGTAAATTTGCTGTATGCAGAGAAAGTGTGGTTTACAGATGATACAGGACATGTTAGTGTTATTATGAGGGATGACTAGAATTGAATTTTCCCCGGAAGTACTCAAGTATTGTAATTCAACTTTCATGCTGTTCCCCAGAGATGTGTCCAGATTCAGAAGTGCCGGCTGAGGAGTTACTTTGCTGCGGCTGAATTGCTGGAGAAACATACTTTTTTGCTTTAGTTCCTTCTTGGTTGCTTGCAAAATTCAAAATTTTCACTATTGTTGGCTTTAACTCTTGAGAATTTCGACTACACCTTAGGAGTATTTGACCAGTAGAGCGTCACTTCTGCCTCAGTCTCACACATTGGTAGTTTTGTTAAGGCTCTTAGCTTTTGATATTCTGTGGTTAGCCAAAATGGCAGAGTATATCTGTGTTAATGAAACGGGAGAAGGAGAGATTTTTATGAGTTTATGATTTAATGCCTATGAAATAAAAATCCACTTCCAAAGCTTAATGGTGTTTTGCAAAGAATATACTGTATAATCGAGTTAATATTGGGAAGACTGGCCCCTTTGAACAATATTTCTTGTGTGGAAATACAGATGTGAGTAGTCAAAGGGATGCAGGGGCTGAATGGGTTCATTCACCGGTGGTTAGAGTTGGAAAATGCTTCTGGTTTCCTCTAAGCCGTTTGCTTTTCCTACAGCATTTTCTATTATAGTGCCTTTGCCAGAGAGTTGCCAGCCCTGGTTTTGATGATCTCCAGTGATGAAGTTTTGATTTGTATGTCTCTTGTATGTAATTTTTATGTCTTGCTCTTTGTTAGGTTTCCTTTTAGGGCATTTCCTTGATGTCTAAAAATTTTCCATGTAATTTTTATTTACTTTGTTCACAGATTATTTAATCTGAGGTCTGATTAAACAGGAAAGAGATGCTTGGTTTTTAGTCATTCTGCATTATTAAAAGTCACCAAAACCTAAAAAAAGTAACTGAAAAAGATGTAATTATAGAGTAGAAACAGATTCCCAACTCTAGTATGTATTTTAGTATTCAAGGTTATCTGACAGTGAGTTTGGAAGAGTTTCTTAGGCCTCTTCTGTTGGGAGGCTGGTCAAAAGCCATTGATTTTCATTAGGTTTTTTATTTACCCTGAGGGCTCTGGGCTCAGAATTCAGCAGTATGGATCTTCAGTAGCATATCTACAGGGAATCTTAGGCAGCAGTGCTTTTCTATTGTTCCTTTGTGATCATTTCTGTGATCTCAGTTTCTTTCAATGTATATTTTGTTGTATTTTGCTCCACACACACACTCCCCAGCTGTGATATGTTTGCCTTTTTGGTAACTGTAGCTATTGATGAATGAACAAGAGGGCTTCTAGGGAATCAGGGGTGTTTTGGCATGAGAGATGTCCCCAAAACACCAAATGGGTTAGGGGCAGCCCTGGTCTTGTGCTAGTGTGACAGTACTGCAGAGAAGAGTTGAACAATTCCTATTAACCTTGTTGAGAGTTCTTCACATTCATCACTGTGCAAGAAATGACCTCATAAATACACTGAAAGATCTCTCCTTTCACTGTTTTGTCCTCTGGACATTCACTTCCTGTATTGCAGGAGACTGCGACTCAAAGGGTTTGCATGCTTGTGCAGCGGATGAGGTAAGCAGTCTGGAATATCAGAACAGACAGGAGCCCTTACTAGGTGGCAAGGAGCTGGTATCACCAACAAAAACAAGAAACGGAAACTTTGCTCTTGCATGGAATGTACTGCTTGATAGCCATGACCTCGCTCTGTCAGCAGTGGAGTCTAGACAATTATGTCTGCAAGTCTGCAAGGTACTTCTAACAGGATGGCAATGTGATGGGCAGCTGTAGAATGCCACAAACACAATAATACAGTGATTGTTATGCGATAGTGAACAAAGATCCTGAAGGCACTACTTGAAAACTTTCGCTTTGAAGACTGAGCAGATTTTCTTTGTTGTTGATTTGGTTTGCATTTTGCTTATATCACTCCTGGTTTTGTTCAGGCTACAAAGAAAAAAACAAACCCTGAAATCTCAACTGTTCTTTCCATCACTACTTTCACAACGTTTTCAAACTCAGAGCTCAATGTCTTCATTTAGGGATACCTTATCATCTGAGCATGCTATCCGCTTTCAGTTCAGTTACGATTGTGATGGTAATAAGAAGTCAGTGGAGGAAGGAGCACCGAGGAAGGGTTGAGAGCTGTGCAAGCCCACTCTGCTGCTGAAATCTGGAGCCAGTTTCCTTCAGTGTTCCACTGACTGCTTGAGAGCCTTGTGTAATTGGAGAGTTTTAGCTGCGTGAGACTTTAGGCTATAAATTGTGTTTAGGATGCGAGTATTGCAGAGAGGTTATGTAAAAAATGGTATCAGGTCTTAGAATTTAGCCTTGTATTCCCAGTAATGGAAAATTTGGCAAGTTTTGAAATAAGTTTTTACAATGGCATGCTCCTCCCACATAATCCACACAAACTGCATCTGTAGTTCCATGAATATTTCACTTTGGTCTTTATGAATCATGTTGACATATTACTGTCCTGGTTTGTATGAATTAGGATATACATTTTAAAAACTTCTTTATAACATATACCAATGCAATGTGATAAAAGAATAACTGCATTGTGACTAGAGCTGGAAATGAAATTAATACTCATCTCCTGAAGTGAGGGAAAAATACTGAGACTGATGCTAAAAGTCATTCAGAGCTGTGACCTTTTTTAAGTTGTAGGGCAAAAGCTATTAATAGCTCACGTGGATTTCAGTAAGAGTTCTTAATCTAAAAAGTCTTTTAAAATATTTGTCATTCTCAAACATTCATCTCTGATTTCACTTTCAGAACCTGTAGAATACTCTCATTAAACTGTATTTGAGAGTTAGCTCTTCCCTAAAGAAGAACCTCACATCAAATTCTTAACGCACAGGAATTTTCATCTGCCACAGAGTTCCATCCAGATGGGCTGTAGTGTTCCAAACCTGAAAACATTTCTTTTGTCATGTACAAAGGCGTATAATTTCTGATAATGTGCTGGAGGAGTGGGGAAGGGATGAAATAGCATACCTGAAGTAAACGCAGTAAGTCCTTCTGCTTGCTGTCTGTCAGGTTTTAAATCCACTGCAGCTGGGCCAGTCATCAGGAAGACACTTGTATTCTGCAAGTAATAACTGATTTCTGACATGTATCCTGCAATTCATTCTGAACATGAATAGACCTGATCTGGTCACCCCAGAGGAGATTAGTTCTGATATAAGGCAAAGAGCTGACTTAAAATTACATAATTTCAGAGCTGAGAGGAACTGGTTTT
Organism: Aquila chrysaetos chrysaetos; assembly: GCF_900496995.4. Taxonomy (NCBI): domain Eukaryota; kingdom Metazoa; phylum Chordata; class Aves; order Accipitriformes; family Accipitridae; genus Aquila; species Aquila chrysaetos. Next base: position 6,623,343 of record NC_044009.1, on the reverse strand, counting down.
CCATAGAATATGATTAATCACCATGTACTTGTTTTTAACAGGCACCATAATCTAACAGAATGAAAACATAAAGCCTTTCAAATTACGTTTATAAAAGAAATGGACACAGTTCTGATGTACTTTAACCAATGCAAATGCAGTATGCAAATGTACTGCACAAACAGATGTTGAGTTGGACGGGTGTATAGTGATTTTTAAAAGGCTCAGTGTAAAATTTACATATATATTTTTAGATTCCAGTACTAAGACAATGTTGTTGAGAGAGCATCTGTCCACATCCTGAATGCTTTTTATGCCCTGTGGAGATACCAGAATGACATATAGTCCATGGGTCTAATGGATATCTGTGTAGTAATTTAGAAATGCAAATAAGTAACGAGCCATTTTGAAAAGGCAATCTGACATGTCTCAAAGTGACAAAGATCATGTAATTTAAAAGGAAATTTTGCATTTTCTATGTTATAGATATTGCAGTATAATGAGAATATTTACCCATAGTGCAAATGTCAGGTTCTAGGTAGTTAATCTCTCCTGTTGTGTGTGTGGTTGAAAAAAAGCCAGCATAGGAACTGAACAATTTCAGGCATATATTTAGTGATGCTTACTTTAATCTTATTTAAATTTAAGCAGTTAATCTTACAGCAAACTATTAGAGCATGTCATAACTTACCAGTAACCAGATGTCTGTGAAAAGAATTGGGGAGTGAATGTTTTTCCATGTCATGCAAAATAATACATTAATTTTGAACTTTTGGTAAACTATGAGAGCATAGATTTGATTGAGTTGCTTTATGGTCTCTAGAAAGGCTTTCTTTCTATAAAGATTATATACTGACAGCAACTTTATTTAATGGCTTCCTGTTGGCAACTCACTTCCTTGTTGATTGAATTTAAGGATGGGCAGAAGAACCCTTGTTTCAAGTCTCAGGCTTAGATGGCATTAAGCCTGTTATGTGTGCTAGTGCCAAGGCCAGCAGTTTGAATAACGTGCTGAGTAAGTGTCTCTGGTTGGCAAGCCCAGCCAGAATTTTTCAGATATCAGATCTGTTGATGTCTGTGAAGCAGCATTCCGGCTGGAGCTGTTTTAGCTTATAATTTAGAACATACCTGTCTTTTGTTACTGAGTATGTTGGAAGGAGAATAAATAATGTTAACAAGAAGTGGAACTTGCAGACATCTCACATCAGGATACAGTGATGTCATGTGAAAATATTGTCCCAGTGAGACTGTGCTCTGTTGGCACACCAAAATCCAGCTTTAAAATGCTTAAGGGCTAGCATCAAGACAGTTAAATGAGGCTTCCCACAAAATATAAGGACTGAGTTAATGCTGTAAGAAATCTTGAGGTAAGTTTTAAAGATGAGGTTATATATTAATATTGCTGTAGTGCCTCAGAAACCCGCTCGTGCACCATAAATTATTTAGCATAAAGATACTAATGCTGTATAAGAACAACAGAAAAAACCCTCAGGGTTTACAACGTAGATGTAAAACAAAAGGCAACAGCTGAATACAAACACAGAAGTCTGTACTGATGGGGATTGTAGAGCAAGGGATTTCAGCACCACTCATTTAGCCGTTTTTGAGTTTTTGGAAAGGCATTACAGCAATGGAGGTTTTAAGGTGGCATCTGAAGAGCAACACTAAAGAGTTTTGGGGAATGTTTACAGAGGTGCAGACTGTGGTAGAAAACACAGAGGTTTTTTAAAAAATTAATGCTGGGAGGTAAGGGCTGCAATAGGAGATCTGATACTAAATGAAATGTGAACATGGGGATAGCAGCCTTGAAAGTGAATACAGAAGCTTAGATCTGGAAAGCTTGAAGATGAGGCAGTGAAATTCAAAATGAGAGTTGACCTGGTCAAAGCAGTAGTCTAGGTATATGATCTTGAGCAGGGGGGTTGGACCAGATGACCTCCAGAGGTCCCGTCCAGCCTCAACCGTTCTGTGATTCTGTGATCTTAGTCTTATTTGTACCAAAGAAAGAAAAAGGCTGCTTTTCTGAATTTCATGGCTGACAAGATGGTTTTGGTCTATGATGTTTCACCTTACTTATCTGAAGTGTTTCATCCCTATTTCATTTGTGTGGTTTCATCACCTACAGTGACTTGTAAATGTGCTCCTGTGTATTTCTGTTGCATTTATGTCATGAGTCTGGCACCGGCTAGGAAAAAGTTGTCTCAGATTTGTAGAACTATTTCCAGCTGAAGCACTGACATGTATAGGTAGTTTTTACTGCATTACAAAATGAATTAAAGATGCTGTTGAGCTAATGTCTAATTAGTCTGGCACAGCAATTTGCCTTAAGAGTGACCACAAGCCCTGCATACATTTCTAAGCATTCTGACTAAAAAGTTTAGAAGGAATCAAAGATTTATTTAAACTTGTCTTGATAGGGTGATACTATGCAGTGGATAGTAAAAATATGAAGGTGGAACTTAGAAAACTCTGAATAGACCCTGAATTACATTCCTCAAACAGATCAGCAACATTCAAAGAGAACATACACAAAGTTAGTACATCAAGAACAAGCTGATTTTACATCATACTACCATAGCCAAGACCAGGAACTTAGCCTTATAGTAACCAGAGAGATATGAAGGTATTATAATTTTTCCAAGAAAAGAACTAGGACAAATAGATGATGATGATGAACTCCACAGAAGTAGCCAGTTAATTCTACAGGAACTGTGGGCAGAAGAAAAAAAGACAACATTTCTCTTTTTTTCCTTCCCATAAAATTGGACATGTGTGTAGAAATTCTGTATCTTTCCTTCTGGACAGTTTGGAATGTTGGCTAATGATTATTGATTTTGAGTGTTTGTTTTAAAATCCATTAACAAATGTCAGTTAGTTTTTAATGTTCATTTTTCACTTTGATTTCTGGACTCAATGGAAGATGCAAATCTAATACCATTGGTATTGTGTAGGAAAGGGAGACTGAAAAGGAAAGATCTTAAAGACAGAGAACAACAACCTCAGAGCTGACCACCGAGAGAGAACAAACATGGGAATTTTTAAACCTGTGTGCTTATCAGGAATATAAAGCAGAAATTATTAGAGAGATCTTTTTAGCTGGGCCCAGACTCTGTTCTTCAAAGCATCATGTCAACATGCTGAAGAGTCGAACAAGTCAGACCCAGGCACTGCCAGATCCATTGGCTGATAACACTGACGCCAGTAGAAAAGGGTCAAATACATGTTGTTTGACCTTTATCCCAGTGGGGATTAAATTAATTCTAATTAATAGACTTGGGAATAGATGGGTACCTTGGCAGAGTTTGTAACTAATCTAAATTGTTCATGCTATTAGCTTAGCCATAAACTATGCATAATTACAAAAGAATTTTGTGGACAGCCACCCTTATGTTGCCACCTTCTTAATTACAATTTATTGAATACAGTGCTACAGAGCTTACTTGTTTTGATTAGCATAGGGATTTCTGTTGTCTAACACTGCCTGAGCAAATGTGTCAGTGCTCCACTTAACGGCAATAAAATACTGTTTGAAAGCACAAATGCAGCTCTGCTGAAATCAGTTATACTTTATGTATGTGACTATGAGATAAATCTGGCTCTCAGTATGCAATCAGTGGCAGTTGTACCTCTGAGTACACTTAAGCAACATAAAATTATATGTATTTTGAGATGGTATAAAAGTGATGCCAGAAAGGATTCTCGGCTGTGATTATCCTGAAGTATGACATATTTTTAGCCAAAAGTTAGAGTCTATGTAAAGGTGGGGTAACAGTTGGTATGACCTGGCTAATATATTTCATCCCTTATCTAAATGAAACAGCCATTTAAAATAGGTGCAAATGGAGTTCAAGCTTGACTTCTCATTCAGTCAATGTTCCTTCTCTTGGTCAGCACAGGTATCAGCTTGCAGCAGCTGTATCGATAGGTAGTATTTGTCTTTTAGATATGTCCTCTTTCCCAGTAAGTCCTGGACTGAAACTGCTAGCTAAGTTGCTGTGAGTGCTGACTTGTATCAGAAAGTGAAAACTTCAGACACGGAACAAAATCTTATTTCATTTTTCTTAGAACCTTCACTGAGCAGCAAATGTCTCCTGTAAAGCTAGGCCTATGTTAAGAAATCAGGAGTTACCACTCAAAGAAAGCATGGTATTTTAAGTAACTATAATTTTTTTTTTTGGTCTTCTTGCCCTTTGAGTCACTGGATACACCCAAGTTACATTTTCAAGATTTTATCCATGTCTGAGGAGTGGACAAACTTGCACCACTTTGACTGAAAGCAGAAATTGTTAGATAATCTTTTAACTGGACCTTAAGAAAAACCTCAAATATACTAGACTTAAAATAAGTTAATGGGAGTGGAAGATGTTGTAAAGACACTGTGCAGTTCACCTTTCCGTGCCCTTAAAAAGAACGGATCAACAGTAACAGTGGACAATCAGGTATTTTCTACATGAAGATTAAATTAGTGTTTGTCTTAGATCTGTCATTTTAATCTTCTTGCCAGTAGTAAACAGAGACACCTTGTCTCTCTGATCAGTACACTTGCTGCGCGAGACTGGGCTGTGGTAGTTTGGAGAGGGAATGGGAAATCCTGACATCCACTTTCAGCAGCTTGGGTTTATGTTGACTACAAACTCAAATTCCCTGTGCCCTACCTCCTAAAAAAAACCTTACCAGTGAGGACAAAACTCAACTTACTGCCTTAAAGAGAAGAGGTCATGCTTCCAAGTAGAATATTAAAGACATCCAGCTGGTACAAGTACTTCTTTCCCAAAGTGGTAATAGAACAGGGCTGGCTCTGACCACAGTGAGCTGTCAGAAATGATGTAAGAACATTTCCAAGACTCTTGGGAAACATGGGAGTCCTGTCTCACTGAGCTGAGTTGATTGATTTTGGGTTTTGAGATACGCTGATTGTGCAATGTTGTAGAGTGTTCTTTGTGTTGCTTGTTATTTGATTTTAATCCAGGCCCCTTAGAGACTATTGTCTATGTTGTGTTTATATTTGAATGTGTGCTTTATGGAAGCAAGAGGTTTGCCTCTTTAAAAGCAAAATGTTTAGCCATCAAAGGAGTTTTTCAGGGTTTCATTTCCCTAGATGATGATGTGCAACTGTTGCAGATTGCTCTATGACACCTTTTATGCTGTAAGGACGTGTGTGTATGTATGCACACGGCGCGGGGGGGGGGGGTAAGTGTGCACGTAGTGATCTGGCACCTTGCATCTCCTTTACAGCCTAGAGTTCATCAGTGGGTCAGCCAGCTCCTAATGACATCATTACACTTGTTTACTGCTCACAGAGAGGAAGTGCTATGCTGATGGGTTTGACCACTGTCATTATCTTATTTTAGTCCAGCATTTTTGCAAAATCAGAAATTTAGAAAAGCATCTTACTTCTATAAAGTGATTTTAGTTTCTCTTCCTGACTGAGTTAAAAGGGAAAATAAAAGACAGAAAATTCTTAACCATTGAAATAATATTACAGGAACAGTATTTCATGTTGTCATTGAAATTGTTAGTGCAACTAAATCAGAATGCTGGTTATAGATTGAAAAAAAGATCCATCTCAAAGGGAGTCAGTATAATTGGGATGAACTATTCTGCCATACATGAAGTCAGAATGGCTTCTTTAGCCACTAGAATCAGTAAAACCAGTTAAAATACTTTTGGTTTGCTTTTGACTCACAGATTTAGGCCAAGTCATGTTATTTGTTTCAGGATCTAGGCTTCTAAGTGCAATTTCAGCAATGACAATACATTACATTTTTCCTACTGATGCACATGGAGATGACTGTCAGTCAGCACTCCTGCAGATGATGTCAATCAGTTCAATTGTTTTTGTCTTTTTGTGTACCTATTAATATTTTTCAGTGGAAGTAAAGATTGTTCTACAGTGAATGGGAGTCAACCAAAAATAGGCCTGTTTTATAGGGCTAGATTTCACACACTTCACAGAAGTAGTTTACAGATCCCCAATGCTCTGCAGTCTACTGGTAGGTAGAAAACCCTTATGGCATAGAGCTGTGCTTGTTACTGACTTTGAACATATTAAGGAATTATTGTGCCTTAATATTATATTACTGTCGCCTCTGCTAAGTCTTAGTTACTGACCAGGTTACTTTATATAGTTTATTTTACTGGAAAGTAAAGCTTATCTCATATTCTGTGATAGCTTAATTGATTTTATGTTCATGTTGGAGTGAATTAACTTCATTTTGCATTGCAGTGGCCTAGAAAGCATGCATGTGATAGGCAATCACATCCAAAGGATGGTAACTTCCAGGGAGCTGTAACTTATTAATATGCTAGAGTTTGATCTTTGGTTGCCTGACCAGTCCCTTTAGTTTAAGTAAGTATCATTATAGCAGAATCTGATTAGAATTGCTTTGATCATTTCTGGATAAAAGTAATGATCTTAACTTTTGTTTCTATATTTAGGTATAATTTTATTTAACTAGAGCTGTGCTGGTTTTCACTTTTTTTTGTAGGCAGAGTAGCTACTTCATCTTAACAGTGTATTGAAAAAATTGGTATAATCAGTGAAAGACCCTTTTTAGCCACGCTGTACCCCTTTGGGGGATGCATGCTCTGAGAGCTTACAATCCACCAATTCCCATCCTCCTTCTTTGACTTAATAGGCTGGGAGAGTTAAATATGTCCTGAAAACTGTCATTTGTACAACAGATGAATAGATTTTAGAAATTCTGCCCTGTTGCATAGCAACAGCCACCATTAAAAAATAATGTTTTGAAATGTACATTAAAAGGTAAAAAAACAGTTAAGCATTTAAATATTAAAGCTTTCTTCTAAGCAGTATCCTTTATTTCTTTGACTAAAATACTTATTAAAAAAGCTCCTTTTGGCAGCTTTTAGATGGTTTTAAAATGGTAGCAGTTCTCTTTTTCTGGAGGCAAAGAAAGGAGGCTTGTAGGGGAGCTTGTCTGGAGCTGTTGCTAGTGTTCAGTTTATATATGAATTTAATGTAGGCTGTTTTAACTCCCAGTACTTCTCCAGTAGCCTCATGGGAGAAATTATTTTTTCAGTCAAGAGCTGCTTCATATTATGCACATGGATGATCTGAAGCATATTTTAGGCTTTTCTGGAGGGTAGTTTATAATGACAGTGTTAGAAACATTATTTATCCTTAGGTTTCCATGCCTGTTTTTGTTGCAAGCCTTCTTCCAGTTTAACAAATTTAAACACTTCCCCTAGTCTTCCTTCTCTGTGATGTTCCTACAAGAGGTGGGGTTGTCTGTCTGCCTATGTCTTCCTCTGGCTTGTAAACGTTCCTTGTGGCTTTTCTCATTCATCAGAGCTTCTAATACTTTTCCCATTTTGTCCGCCTTATTTTTTGATTCTGCTAATGTGACAGTACAGCAAAATGCAAAGTCCCCTTGACTAGTAACAGGACTATAATGACATATCACAGATCTACATAACAATGTGGAGTAAACTTAGCTCCAGTTCACATAGCAGTGATCATAGATTACTGCCAACGTTCAGAAGCGGTCCAGCGTCAGAGGGCTAATTAAGTTACCTTTTGAATATAGCATCTGATTGATAAAATTGTATTTATTATTTTTCATAGAGCTTGTAGTGGAATTTTATATATTCCCCAAAATAAGTAAAGTGCTGATGAAGTACTCAATGATGTAGCTTAAAGCAAAACTGAAGATGTTCTGAATTAAAGATGACAATTTTTTACTCTAAACTGGTAATGCAGCATAATTGATAGTTTTGTAAACTATACAGGGGTCTAGCCCTAGGAGTCTCTTGAGTGCTCTCTCAAAGGTGGTGGTGATGCAGTGGCCAGCCTTCTCCACTAGAAGTTAAATCCGCTCAGCATTTCAAGATTAGGCACTCTGTTACAGAATTAATCTCATAAAGGAAAACTCTAAAAAATAATCCAGTTCTATTGGCACCCAGTTTGTAGTTCTTTAATTCTTCTTTTCCATAAATTTATGTTAGGTCTGATTTTCCCACTTCGTTAGTTAAGAAGTAGCAGACTTTTCAGTAAACTGTTGGTTGAACCAGGCAATTTTAGGAGTTACTTTCACCCACTCAGGTGATGGAAATAATACTGTGTTGGCTCCACGTTTTTAATTTCACATGGCCCTTACTTCTAACATTAGCCTGTAATCTAAACTTTTGATTGTTTTTAGCTTTAGGAAACCAAACACTCTTACCGTTCAGTGTCAACATAACTTTCTGTTACAGTAAATGTTTAACTATGTTACATGAACATTTAACCTGCCACTTGTTAAGAACTTTTTAAGTTCTTTAAGTCTGAGTAAAAATAAGTAAAAATAATAATGCAGCATTTTGGAAGGAAAATGTGCAAACAGCAAACCTTCAGCTATGTTGAACTGCCCTGTTGGACCATGGCATTTCTGTCAAGCAGATCCAGTAATTTCTTTTTTTCCTTTGAAATGTTATTTACTGACTTTCTATCCCTTCATCCTGTCTGCTGTGCTTGCAGTACGAAAGGGCTTTCTGCACCTGCATATTTACCCTCCCCACAATTTCCTGAGATCTCTGTGCACATTTTTATATGAATTTGGATTATAGGGATGGCATGCCAAGCAAGTGGAGGCGGCAGCACACTAGTTATTTTTACAGGATGGAGTATTATATTTCTGTTGGTAGATATCTACAAAGCCTTACCTCAAATACATAACTTTAAAAAACTTACCCCTCTCCCCACCCCCCAGATATGCCACTATTTTCTGCTTTGCAGCCTGAGAATTTTATTGCTGGATATTTCTTTGTGTGCTTTGGTTCCCTGGAGCAGAGGCCGGTTCTAACACATGGTGTGGCAGACATTCACCATTAAAAATCTGTCGGTTTCTCCCCCACAAATGCTTCCATGAACCTTTGCAGGGTGACAGCTTGTGGCCACTTGGTGCTTTTGTTGGAACGTGCACTCCATTTGACCCTGTCCCAGCGTTAATAGGATTGTAAAGGCTGACTCCTGCGTGACCTCTTCTTGCAAACAACCCTAACCCTTCCCCTTCCTCAACTGTTCTGTACAACAGAGCTGAAAAGTGTTGCTCCCAAGGCAGTCTGGAGTCGCAGTACATGTTGCAGACGAAAGCAATTGGAAAAACCACTGGAAAAAAGTCAGCATGGGGCCACCTGTCCTTAAATAGTCCTGACTGTGAGAACAGTAGGCATTTGTTCACTTCTTTAGAGGGAGCTGGTCTTAAATGCCTGTATGCAGACAGAAAATTACAGATTTTCTTTCCAAGGAAGGCCTCTATTGAAGAAGAGACAGGTGTTTACATACTTCTCTATGATTTTTTAGGTGCTGTTTTGTTTCCTTCAGAGGAAAAAAGGGGTGATTGGGGTACAATTGGAATTGACTGTGGTTTAGGTGAATAATGTTAATCCCATTGAGTGCTAAGTCAACATATAAAGTAATAAAAGTTCTGACTCTAGACTAAAGGAATTGGAATTCACTCTTTTAGTCTCCTTCTGAAGTTGCTTTAGACCTAACTTTTAGTCTCATAACTGTTTATTACTCCTGGCCTTAACTCAAACCAGTTTATAATGAAGTCTGTGTTTGTGTTTACCATGGTGGCAGGAGTAAATTTAAATTAAATTCCTACAGTCTAATGTCTTTATAACTTCTGAATACTAATCTAGAAAAGCTTGTGTGTAAAATAGGTAAATGGGCTTAGTCTCTTGATTCCCCCATTATAGCCATCCCTTGCAGCTTTGCTATTCACTTTCCACTGTGGGAATTGAGAGGATTTTGCCACTGGCCTGCTTTGTTTGCTTACTTTTATATAAGTGTCACTAAGGGGCTGGGTTAAGTATTTTGACCTACTTCAGGCATCAAAAGGTTCTTTTTTTCCTTTCTAACGCAAAGATTGCCTTTTCACACTGAACGGCCACACCTTTCACTCTTCCAGTAATCTGTCTCTAGCATGCCTCTCCCATGAAGAACTCCTGAAAGAACTTGTCTGACTTTGCCCTGGGGGCAAGAGAGGGGAAGGGGTGGAGCAGAAAACCCTTATGCCATTGACAAGCAAAATACATGAACACTTTTGAGGCTGTAGGATTTAGCCTGCTGTTCTCATGATATGCAAAACTCTGCCAGGATTACGGGATACACTGGAATGTGTTTCTTCGGAGGACCAACTGTTAGTACTACCAGGCTTTGTAAATATATGGGGATAAGACTGACATACTTCAGTGGATTATCTACACTTTGTACTTCCTAAAAGTATGCAGAAACTTTCAGTATTGGGTGCAGAAAGGCTTTCTCTGTTTGAACAAAGGTAGCAGTCTGTGCAATTACAGATGCCAACTCAAACAGAGCAACTTTTGTTTCACTGGACTAGGAGGGAGGTTGAAAGGGGGAATGAAATGTGTTGACCTACCGACTACTTCCTATCTCTGCTGATCTGTGGTGAGGAGTTGTGGTTGATTTGTGGAGGCAGCAATAATGAGATCTGGCAGGAAGGGCACTTTCGTGTCTCTCTGCAACACTTTAATCTTTCAGTGTCTTCAAATTGATACAGAGAATTGCTTCCTGAATCATCAAGTGCAGAAAATTTTGGAATGGAAGTTGTATGTAAGCTAATCACAATGCGTGTTGTCGTGGTGGAAAAGACTAAGAGTGAGCAAGTCTGTACTAACATACAAGTCAGGTAATCCAAGGGGAGTGTCAAGAAATGGCACATGTTCAGTCTCGGGAAAGCTTTTGTTGTGGGACACCTTTCCAGTACTGGTCTAGTTCACTGGAGGGATAAAGTCTAGCACAGCAGGTTAGCTGAAGATATAGTGCCAGACTAATTGACGATGTAAAGTGGCAACATTCCTTTGCTGCTGTTCTTGAATTGTGCTAGCAATAAAATCGGGCCAAACAAGTTAAATAGCCTTGTAAATGATGTAAAATTAGCTCTAACCTCATCTCCTGCACCAGTAATATACCTAAGACTCTGGAAGCATAGCTCATGTGTGTATGTTCTGGTAGATAGCAGCTTCAGTCTAAACCAGTTTATATAAATTAGTGGCTTTATCTGATTTTGTGGTGGTCAAAAGCCTAACTCTTACTCACTTGTGTTACGGTGAAAATCAGGATTTAAACCTGCAGTCAGGTTTGGGGCTTTTGGCAAGTAGCCAGTGCAGGCCTCTATTAGAAAGTCTTGCCTTAGTGCAACAGCAGCTAAAACCTTCCTTTTGACTCCCCTCCGACCTCAGGGCATGTCTCATTAGCAGATTAAGTCCGGAGTTAAACGAGTCCTCTGGGAGTGGAGGATGCAGCCGTCTACTGAGCCTGCCACTCTAGCTGAAGTGATTTTCCTGAGGCCAGATAAGGAGTTCTGTGACTTGCCAGAGGGGAGAAGATCTAGAGATACGGTTTGTTTTGCAAAAATCTGCTCCTGAATAAATCCTGGGAAAATCTGCACTAAGCTGTGATGCCACAGCCCTTGCCTACTGTAAAGTTAATTAAGAGGAGGGTGTGCAAAGTTCCTCTGTCATCATAAATCTAGTCTTTCCTATGTCCCATGGTAGGAAGACTCCTACCCTGCTGCTGCCGGGCTCTCCCCTCCTCTCGCTAGCCGCCTGGAGCATCAGCGATTGCTTTAACATTCCACCTGCCTCCCTGACTGCCAACCACTGGGGTCACCCAGAGGTAACCACAGGGCAGGAAGCCTCCAGGAGCGGGCTTGCCACAGCGGGGATTAACCGCCTCACTGGGCTGTTGCCCTCGACAATTTTCTGGTCAGTAACTTTTTGAAAGGAGAGCGTGTCTAGTGCAGTAGGGAGGGACAGGCGGGAGAGGATGACGAGAGATGAAGGGGGAGAAGAAATAGGGGCTGGATTCTTTCCAGGACGGAAAACTGTCTGTCCAAGAACTTATCCAAAACGCAAATTAAATATTCCTCTGTCCACCATTAAATTACCGTGAATGGGTGGCTGTGCAACATCCTGACAGGCTGTGTAATAAGGAACGCCGTGTCTCTTTTCTCCTTTATTCCTCTGCATTTTCCTCTGTCCAGACAGGAACTTCTGTGTCTGTAAGAGTCATTCTTCCAGTACTTAGCCTCCAGTTGGGACACACTTATTGCCAATTTCGAATTAAACTTAAAAAGGAAAGGGGACACAGACCAGACTCTGAGGCCCATGTCTACCTTTTGAAAATTGTGCTTCCTAATGAAATAGACCATTTCTTAACCTGCAGATCTAGACTTCTTACAAATGCAGAGCCCTCAAATCCTAACTAGGGTGCGAGAAAGCTAAATGACAAAGCTAAATGACGCCTTTCTTGATGTTGACTAGGCGAAGAACAAAATTAGAGTTCCTTACATGCTTGTTTGCATATAAAGGGAAATGAAGTGCCAACTGCATAGCTTTAGACTAACTGGAGCTTAGGGGGCATCAGCAAAACACAGGCCCAGGCCCACAATTGTTCATCAGTTCAACAGTGAGCAAAAGTTTTTGTTCAGGAGCATTGAGAACATGCATGATTATCCCTGACTCTTAAGCTCTCTAGTTGAATGGTTTAGTGAGAATGTTATAAATAACACAACCTTATAAGTGCCAAGCAGCAAATTGTCAAATCGCAGATTTTGCAGAAGGAGGTGAATTCAGGAGAGCAGAGGACTGATGCGTATTATTACTTCCAGTTATATTACTTCCAGTAGCCTTAAAAGAAATAGAAAATAAGGTTATATACTAGGAAAAAAATATTTTGATTTAATCTGTTTAACTGTATATTAATGTTTGAAAGACAGTGGTGGAAGCACCCATTTCATATTTGAGACAAATATTGTTGTTTTACTAGGAAGAACCATACTGGATAAAGCCCCACAATGAAAGTTAATGAACCTGGTAACTTTTCAACTTATTTCTATTTCTGACCTCCATGATGGTGTAGAAATACAGATAGGGTTGCACTGGTTATGTCTTCATTATATATCAAATCCATGCTCTTATGATTTGAATGTTTTGTTTCCATGCGTAGGTTTGTAGGAAATCTCAGGAGGCAATAGTAGAGTAAGGACCTAGAAAAACATTGGTGAAACTGCTGCAAGCAAGAAAAGAAGAGAGAAGTATTGCCTACACAGAAACACAAAGCCAAAGCCCTCTGTAAAGACAGAGTTCAGGAGCAACAGAAGCCTCAACTAGGAGGCTAATGCAGCAACTAAAAGTCTTGTCTCTTTGTAAGATCTGATATCCTAGGAGGCCAGAGGGAAGCCCCTGCCAATTTAATTTGGCCAGATGCAAGAGAGAAATTGAAAGTCTCATATGATCTTGTAGGAGCAGTCAAGCTTGAATTTGGACCAAAAGCATGTTGTATTGAGTTTTGAGTTTTATCCATCTGTAAAAAGTAGCAGAAATGATGGCAGGAAACCTCACTTCCCACTGTGTCGTTAGGGAACTTTCACCTCTCACAAAAGAATGGTCTTTTATTTACTGCTTTTCTCTTACGCAGGCTGAAGCCTTCACCTGAGTGTGAACAGTATCAAGGACATGAAAACTTCCCATGGAAAAAAATCAGTACTGAAGTTAATGCTGTCAGCAGGATAACCAGCAAATTCTGTCTTCCCCAGATGGCCCAGATTTTAATGGGGTCACCTTGCAAGGCTTGCCTGTAGGATATTAAAGGTCCCAAAGTAACTGTTGGGGCATAAAAAATGTTATGTCCAAGAGTTGCATCACAGACAGATGTTCCTTTGACAGGTCGTCCTTTGCTTAACTATTCTTCCATGTATATTTCCTGACATTCAATGCATCAGTGGCGACTCTTGGGAATAGGAGTTGGATGAGTTGCCCAGTTGAGTATGGATGTTTGAAACAGATTAAAGTGAAGAGTGGGGGATCTACTTTTTATTTTGCAATAGCAGTGTGAAACCCTGGAGTGCTAGGTATGTTAGGTCAGTCTCTTGCCTTACTCCCCTTGTCTGACACCTTATTTCTCTCCTCTTCCTCTCCTACCTTCCCTCACTCTTCAACTTGTCAGTTAATTTTTTAGTGTCTGCATTTGACTGATCCAATCCTGCTAAGAGGTTGAAGTTCACACTGATACAAACTCTGTGGGCATCAAACTTGATGCTTACAGTTGACATTTTGTAGTGGTTTTTTCTCCCCTTTCCACAGAGATGTAGGTTGCGAAAGAGGGAGCAAGTAAGCGTGTGTGCTTATAGTTGAACGGTATTTTGTAAATATTTCCTGAAAGCTTGTGAAATTTCTCACATGTTCTTGATTTCCCTTCAAGTCTGCAGAGTAGGCATAAGAAATATCATCCAGTCTAGCTCTGAATTCAGAAGCGAGTAAATAGCCATCAGTTTTACAAGCTTTGTGTAGATGCCAAAGCCTGGTGGCCAAGGGTGATATGCTGAGACTTTTGAAGACAGACCGATACATAAGCCGCATTTCTAACCATATGCTTTCTTACAGTTTTTAGGTCTGGTCACAGCTTTTTCCTTGAAAATTACTTCCCCTGAGATAAGATTTCCCATTAAATGGCTCTGGCATATTTATACATGCTCTGAAGTTTCTGGTTAACCAACTCGTTAGTTCTTTGGTGATTTTGAGAATATAAGTCTGTCAGTCTGTGTGTGTTTATGTTCACAGATGTGCCAATGATTTATAAATGGGATTAATTGTAAATTTAACTCATTTAGGAAATGGTTGAGGACCCAGGTACTTCTGTATTTTAGCCTTGTTTAGTCGCACTGGAAGAGCTCTTTGACCCTGCCAGAGATTAGTTTTAGTACCAGTTATGAGATAAGCTTAACTACTTCTTAAATATAAGCATGTTAAAGCTCTCTGCAAGAGATTTGTTGTGGGGAGAGAATACAGCAGGTCTTAAATTTTTATGTTTATCTTGCTGTTACTAAGTTAATTGAGTGATATAATTTAGACCTTTTTTTCCTGTTCTTTCAACTTTTGGAAAACTCAAAGATTATTAAATCTTTGAAGTTTAAGTGTGCTTATTTTTAACCATTAAAAAATCACTATACCAGTCAGATTCATACTCAGTATACGGTGGTATGGGAAGCAACCGTAATCCTGGATCACAAGTGATAAGGCCACTGCTTGGAAATAGCACCGTTCTGAGAGCAACAAAGCTGTTTCCATTTTCAAAGCCCATTTTCCCAGTCCTCTGATCAGAGTAAACCTGCATTTGACTATGTGAATGTCCTCATTTATTTTTTAGTACTCAGTAGTAATTTTGCATTATCAATGCTCACAATTGCAATTGTGAGCAGTAGCAACCTTTTCTCCTTTCTCTTTTGGATCTTGCTGTTTGACTTACAGAACAGTCAGCTGATTTCAGTAACATACTCCATTCAGTAATTTATTTTTTGCAGAATGACGAGGGACTCACCATTCATAACATGATGAATGCTGAGAAGACTTAGCTTGAAAAGCAAAAAGGATAGATTGATTCATATATAGATGTCTTAGGGAACAGAGAGATGAAATTATATTACTTCCAGTAGCCTTAAAAGAAATAGAAAATAAGGTTATATACTAGGAAAAAAATATTTTGATTTAATCTGTTTAACTGTATATTAATGTTTGAAAGACAGTGGTGGAAGCACCCATTTCATATTTGAGACAAATATTGTTGTTTTACTAGGAAGAACCATACTGGATAAAGCCCCACAATGAAAGTTAATGAACCTGGTAACTTTTCAACTTATTTCTATTTCTGACCTCCATGATGGTGTAGAAATACAGATAGGGTTGCACTGGTTATGTCTTCATTATATATCAAATCCATGCTCTTATGATTTGAATGTTTTGTTTCCATGGATATTCAGAATTATTCTTTGTACAAGAACTATTGTATCATTTTTACTGTGTTAAATGAGAGTGGCAAGTGAAATCTTGCATATAGTAGTTGCAAAATAAATTCTTGCTTGAAATTTCTCACATTAAATGTCTGTATTAGGATGAAGCATTTGTTTGAAATGCACGTAGGACACCAGCCTGCAAACAGCATTGCAAATAGTTACATATGATATGCTGAAAAAATATGTTTTACTGCAGAGCAGATACTATCTCCAAATGCAGAACAAGAAGTAGATAACATACCAGATATAGAGGAAGGTCTGTGATTTTAGAATAAATTTGTCTTTCTCTGTGTGTGTGTGTATAGCAAAAGCAGGGATGGATTTGAAATTTAATGATACAGAAAATTTGCCAAGTGTTTCATATATTTGTCATGTTAGGCTAAAGATCTGATTTTTTTGTGTTAGCTATTGTGTTACTTGTAAAGAACCTGTAAAGAGAGTATCAGCAGTGGGATACAGCTACCACCATGATACTCAAGTCCCATCCTCATGTAATAGAAAATCATTGTTAGTCTTAAATGAAACAATGCAACAGGGCTGGCAGTGAAAACACATCAAAGATATTCATCAAATTGTTGAAGTTAGAAGCATGTTTTAATTATTTTAGATTTGAAGCAGAAGCGGTTTGACTCTAACAAAAGTTTCTTGCTGCAGATCATCCTGTGGGGTCGAACTGAGAAATGCCTGAAGGATACCACAGAGGAAATCAGGATGATGGGGACGGAATGCTATTATTTCATTTGTGATGTAGGAAATCGAGAGGAGGTCTATCAGCAAGCCAAAGCTGTGAGGGAAAAGGTTAGTGTCTGTGGAAACACTGTTTGCGGGCAGAATTTAGCAACGGCTCATATTTGATGAGAAAAAACCTATATTGGCAAATTGGGAAAAAGAAGGGTGACCATCCAGATTATGTTGTACAAAGCCTAGCTACCTGTTTTAAGTGATCTGGAAGGATTACAAGACCTATAGGCAAAAATGTCTAAAGCTATGAAAATAGTAATGTATTTAGGCAATAATAGATATTTCAGATACAGTGCTGACTGCTGATTTGTGAGGAGAGATACTAGTGGTAACAAGTAATTTGCTTTTTTTGCAGGTGGGTGATATCACTATCCTGGTGAACAATGCTGCTGTGGTCCATGGTAAGAGTCTGATGGACAGCGATGATGATGCACTGCTCAAATCACAACATATAAACACCCTGGGACAGTTCTGGGTAAGAGAAGCTCTTGTATCACATGTATTCAGAATTGGAAATGAGAGTGACAGATTACAGCCAGTAAACACTTGGCTGCTAGTAGGTCCTTCTACGTGATGCTTGGTAAAATCAGTCTGACATGAAAAGGAGGCAGAAAAAACAATGTGAGGGGCAAAGGCCAGAGGAAGGAAGTCTAAAAAAATTTCATTTTTCCAGTAGTAACACCGTATTTGACGCTCTTGTATCCCCATTCTGTGATTTCCAGTAAAACACTTGATTCCTTTGGAGAAAGCCTGAGCTCACAGAGGATAGTTTTTTGTACAGTGATGTGTATGGAACATCAGAGGAGCATGAGACTACCTTGCTCAGGGAAGGAAGCTAGTGTGAAACTCATTCCATTTTGAATTAGATAATAGTAATAAAAAAATAACTTCTTGTGATTTTATCACTTTGTTGAACTTTATCCGCTTCATGTTTAAGAACATACAAAGCATTCTGTTCATGGCCTTTATCCATGGGTACTGCTTGCTTACGTGCTAGGAAAGATTCTGTTTTGTTTCTACACAAACTTGGCCTGTTTAGAATCTTTCAGAAAATAACAAAGCAACAAGGTACTCTCCCATTTCTTTCCTTGCATAATGAACAGCACAGTTTGGCTTGTTGTCTCTGTGTCACCTTATTTTTTTCAGTTACTATTGTTTTTGCTATATCTCTGCTGAGCAAACCTTTTTTTTTTTTTTTTTTTTTTTTTTAACTCTGTTGTTCTTCAGACCACCAAAGCATTCCTGCCAAGGATGCTGGAGTTGCAGAATGGACACATTGTTTGCCTGAACTCTGTCCTGGCCTTGTCAGCCATCCCTGGTGCCATTGACTATTGCACCTCCAAAGCCTCGTCCTTTGCCTTTATGGAGAGCCTGACCTTGGGGCTGCTAGACTGTCCTGGAGTGAATGCCACAACAGTCCTGCCCTTCCACACGAGCACAGAGATGTTTCAGGGCATGAGAATCAGGTCAGTCCAGGGGAACTAGAATAAAGCATCTCATTTTAAATGAATCATCAGAATACACTCCTAATTAATGCTTCATTTAGTTAAGAGAATTTGATGTCTCATTTGGCTGCCTGGGAACAGAGGGTCACTCTAGGCCACCTGGGACTCATCAGACTGGTTCCCTCACTTTGCTGGCACATTCATACAGCCTGCCTGTACTGAGTGAGACATTTGCTTCTACAGAGAAAACTGGAAGCTATTTTTCCCTGACTGTATTTGGGCCATATGCAGCCACCAGAGAGGGAGGGGAGGCAATCTAAAAATTGAGGTCATTCAGAAGGAGCAGTCTACAAATTACTTGAGAATTAGCAGTACAAATTCCTTCTTTATTTGTTGCAATACTTAATTTTTTCCCACTGAAAGGAATGATAGCCACTTACAGAAGTAAAGCTATCAGTACCTCCTTTTTGCCTCTCTCTAAGAGAACAAGCTAAATTCAAAGACTAATGGCTGATGAAATTAATCTTTTACAATGGACAAAATAACCTATTAATATAGTTTGTGCTCTCTTAGTCAAGAAAATATGCAGTGTCAGGCTATTGCTGGAGCTGGGAAAAGCCTTATGTTTGGTATTAAAAGCAATGAGGGAAAATACTTGTCTTTCACCTGTCAAGAATTTGAATCAAGCAAAGAGCAACAGAGAGGAAGAAGAAAAACACCAACACTGGAAAAGACAGCATTTTGGTATTGGTTTGCATACAGTTTAAGAAAATCCCTGAATGGAGGTTCTGAATACACTCTGCCACTTCCCCCTAAAGGCACCAACATATACATTCTTAACCATTTAGCTAACCCAATAGTACTAGTTGGAACTGGGCTTTCTGCTTCTTCCAGCCTGCTTTGGGGCATGTTTGAATGCCAGTAACCAGCGATAGCTTAGTGAGTAACAGGACTTGGACAGTGATATCTTAAAGAAGGAGTTTGGTTAACAAATAATTATTTTATTTTTTACTTTATTTATTCAGGTTCCCTAATCTTTTTCCTCCTCTCAAGCCAGAGACAGTGGCTAGGAGGACCGTAGAAGCTGTTCAGATGAATCAAGCCTTCCTGCTCCTTCCATGGACAATGCATGTTCTTGTCATCCTAAAAAGGTAAGTATTTCCTTTGCCCAGCAATAGCCTAGCCAGTTAGGCAAGACTGGCTTACAGTACTCTGTGTCTGACCACCAAGGCGAACCTCAGTTTGACTGTAACCCGATATCCAAGATCAGATTGGTTCATTCCTTCCCATGAAAGACAGTCATAGAAGCAACAGGGAGAAGCTTTCTGAGATTGCCTTTGTAGATGCTTTCCCTGGGTATAACCCCTTTATGAAACCAGTTTCACTCCCAAAATTTGGATTCCTGAGGTCTGAACTGGTATTTGTATCTACAAAATTTCTTAACAATTAACATATGCGTGTAGTTGATTTTGATTTAGTACTCTTTGGACTCCGGGCTTTGTATTATAAAGGATTACTGTACAATAAGGTATCACAGGTGTATTTAGAGAGCATTGCTTGTGTTAAAGCAATGAAACTATTAAAAAAATATTTTTGCATATGATTAGGACAGGAATTTTAAAGTCCCTAAGAAAAGAAAGTCATAACTTCATATCCTGAAACAACTAAAGAGAAAGGACATTTAAAATTGTGTTTCCATGAGAGTTTGCGCTAAAGCCTTTGGAAAACCTACTTCAGTCAGGTACTGAAACAAGGCCATGAGATTTCTGTGGAAAATAATTACAATATTGCATTTCGAACAAGAAAAAATAATTCACAATAAATGCTTCACTCTGAATGTAAAATTTGGGATGCTCTCAAAAGTTCCCAGAAATTCTACAGACTGCAAAAAGGGCTGCTCTCCTTCTGCTTTATTGTAAGAATTAATAATTTATTTTCCATTACGGTAGCTGTCAGGAAATTGATCTATATCCATACCTTATGATAAGGAGGCCACATGCCTAGCACAAATACATGGCAAGGTAACCAAAGAACTCAGTTTAAATTTGTGTATTTCAGAGTACAAGATTCTGCACAATATTTGGGAGGAATAAACCAAGATGGTATCTTCCAAGTTACAGTTTTTACAGACCTTTTTGGATAAATATTTCTGTAGAGAAAGAGTGACTTGATATAACTTTCTTCCTTTAGGCCTACTCACAGCAGGACACTGACACATGTTTTGTCTGTGCACTCTCACAGGACGATTTTGGAGAATATGTATACTTACATATGTGTGTACATAAACACATATTTACACATCCTCTTATTAGACTAGACTAAGAGGTTTGTCTGGTCTGCTTATTTTCTTTCTGCTTCTCCTGCAGCATTCTCCCTCAGGCAGCACTTGAAGAAATCCACAAGTTTTCTGGAAGCTACACTTGCATGAACACTTTTAAAGGACGAACATAGACTTGATGATGGTGCAAGGACTATTCTTCAGTGAAACCAACACAAGCATGAAAATCCTGACAAGACTGTGAATCAGCAGGCTTGGCTTTTAGCCTGTTCATGTGACTTGCACTGCTCTGAGGCAACACATTTCTTGCAGGTCATATCCATAGTAACATGACCTTTGCACAGGATTGAATGACTAGACTATGGACTCTTGGAAAGAAAAACAAAAAGTGTGAAATGTTTATATGATGTTTAATTCTTTAGAGTTCAATTGTTAAATCTACTCATAGTTTTAAGATGTAATTTTTGTTTCTAAAGTGTCTGTAGGCTGTTTCAGCTGAGAGGCAGCACATTACACCCCATACATGCTTTATTCCCTCTCTTCAGAGGAATGCAATTACAAACTGCTACTGGTTTCATTTCATCTTTTTGAATGGGGAACTCAAAAAATACTTTGAAGAACTAAAAGTTATGGACATTTAATGGAAGCTTCCTTCCCTTTCTTCACTTTACATCCCTTGATGAAGCTGTTCCCAACTCACATCAGGGAAGGAGCAACTGTGGAGAAGCGTTTTCTTTGTTAAAGGCCACCCAGGACTTCTGTCTGGAAGGACTGTGCTAGGCCCAAGAAAGCTGTCTTACTTCACCTGTGAAGTCTGGAGAGGAATGCTCAGTCAGAAGAGCAGACAGTTTGAATAGTGGAAGATTGTTTCTGTCACTGAACTCATATATGAAATTTAATTGTCTTTCTGAGTATTTTTGTTCATTTATGATAAAATATATATATATATTTTCAGCATTAATCCCAGATTGCCACGCATGTAGGCAGCATCACACTGGGGACGAACTAAATCTAGAACTAAAACTAGAGCCTGCTTGTACAAACATACATTCACTGACATAATCCATGCAGAGAAAATCCATTGTATCAATCTGCACAGTGAAGTAAGTGGAATAATGCTCTAAAAATAGAAGACACAGTACTGTAGTGCTCATGAAATGTGAAGTTTGGAAGCACAGTTAGCAAAGACCTGATTAAATGCACGTTGAATTCAACTGGGGATACACCCATTGTTTTTTAGGGGCATTGAATCAGGCACTCATCAGCCAAAAGTGATAAATACTGCTTGGACTGAAATGCCAGAAGCAGCTAGACATTATTTATTTTTGTAATGATATACTCTCTTTGACAGCCTAGTAAGAGCAACACTGCATTCCTATGCCAGATGCAGTGTGCAGCACTAGGCATAGTAATGTAGTTGAAACATACTGGAACACTACTAAAAGAGGAATTAATATAATTGCAATACAGGAAAGTAGCAAGCCTAACTGGAGAAAACCTGAATGAAGCGCCTCAAGGAAGGCCATGTGGTTAAAGTAAAGGAGTGAATTTAGGGCTTCTGACTTGAATTTCGAGCTTTTCCATAGATGTCCTGTGTGACCTGGGGCAAACTGCATAATTTCAAGGTGCACCCTGACCTGCAAAGCAGATATTTCTAGTGTTTCCCTACCTCAAAAGTTGTAAGTCTGACTACCTAAATGTTTGTCAAAAGCTCAGCAAATTCAAATGGAACATGCTATAGAAATGAAAAGCAGTATTTGTTCATAAACCAAGAGGTTCTATACAAAAATTTAGAAGAGGAAAAAAAACATATGCCAAAATACATCATGTCCTAAAAGAGATCTGAGTTACAGCAGAAAAGCTGTGAGCTGTATTTGAAATACCCCTTTGGTTCTTCCATGTAGAATGGAGACCAACTACTTAGGTGCAATGATGTGAATGTTAAAATCTGAAGGTCTAAACCATACTGCAAATCAGTAGATACATCTCTTCTTGAGCAGTTCAAGAGGAAGATATTGCCAAAAGTGCCATTGATGCAAGCCCCTCTGCCTGCATGGTTATTCTGAGGAGCTCTCCTATCTGGGTCAGTGCTTTCCTTCTGAGTGCAGAACATATAAGCTGTAGCACTGTGCCAGCTTTGAAAAGGTTTCTTACAATGGAGTTTTGTTTTGAATTCCTAGATGTCTGAGGCTCTCTGGAGAGGATGAAAAGAAACTTTGATCTCTGTGATTTTGACGCCCACCCTAATAGATGCTTTCAGCTTTATTTTTTGTCAATTTTTTGAGAAGAAACCCAGTTCATTGAAAACACAAGTGCAATGAGGGGAGAGCCCTTCCAGGATCTGCCAGGAATACCGAAGGTACCATATTTATCAAGAGACGCTTGGGAGGGGAAGGGATGATTATACGTACATCCCCTTATGCACTCTAATCCTGTCTAGTTTCTCATTAATCACAGTCACACATGCCAGGCTTGTAAATGCAAGGGCAAACAGAATTGGTGAGAGAGAGCACCCTGCAGTGTCCCCCTTAATTTAAACCTTTATGTTGAGACTCTATTATAACATGCTAATGCAAAAGGGAGGTAAAAACTATTACACACATTGAAACTAAGTCCCCACTCATCCCCCAATCCTGTCCCTTAGATGAATCTGCTCTTTTCCTGCACTGCATAAAAGATGTTCCCTCTCTTCAGAGGTTGTCTTACATAAGTGCTGTTGATTTCTTTCTAATGAATATAAAAAAGTCAGAACATAGCTGAGACTCTCATCATCTCACTCCTCTCGTACACACACACACAAACTTCCCTCTCTCTTTCCCTCAGGGTCTCTGAGCGGACAGCAGGTCAAATAGCAGTCACAGTGGGGGAGAGGTATGCAGCAAACAGAAAATAATGAGGAAAACATTGACTTTGCTTTTCAGATAGTAAGAAGAGTTGGGTAAGAGAGTTTCTTCTCTTGTGAGTGTTGCGAGATTAGAGCGCTCTCCATCCAGTGAGCTACTTGCAAATTTGGATGGATACATTTGAAGACTTTTTTTTTAATAGAAGGGCTCCTCTGGAATGCCTGCTGAGGTCTACTGTCCCTTTTCACATAAGGTTAGTATTGGGTAATCTTAAAGTGCTGCAAATGTCGACAAGCTTTGTTGAAGCCTAAGGCCTTCTCAAAGGAATTTCCGCCCTTTGACTTATTTTAATTTTGGTTTTCCCTGCTCTCTCCACTGCCTCCTGCTTTCCACTGCCCAATTATTTTTTTTCCTTCTGTTTTCCAATGTCATTACTGCACTTTTCAGTGCCACCATCTTGAAGCCAGATGTCATACAAAGGGTCTGGAGTAAATCGAAATCGGGGTATATATTTATTATCCTGCTGGAGGAATCTAGGTGAAGCTGTAGGAGCAGATCACAGAAGTTTCATATGAAATTAGTTTTACTTGCTCCAATCTATGAAGAAGTAGAAGATCCCTTACTATTGTTTTGATACAGGAGATTGCTGCTGTTTTAAAACTTGAATGATACAGAAGTGTTAGCCGTTTTGGGACATAGGTTCTCCTGACAGAAAAAGACCCTATTTAAATGGGAGGATTTTTAAGTACCGAGTGTTTTCAGAGGCCGGTGTTCACACAAAGCAATTTTCAGAATTACTGAGGCAGGGCAGGGAGAGGAGGAGTCCTTTGTAAGTAAATCTGATTCCTCATGTTCAGTATTTGATTTTGTAGTTTGTTTTCGATGAGGAAAAAAAAAAATCATGTTCCCTTATGCAGCCTTAGTGAACTTTAAGAAGGTCCTTCCAGCCATATCCCTGCTGATGGCATGCTTTCAGCAGGATGAAGAAAAGGAGTGAGCCCTGAAAGTGGGAACTATATCCTGCCTACTCATCCATTGTTCTGTTAAAAAGTGACGGAGTCCATCCCTATAGTTCTTCTAGAACTTAATAGAAAGTGCCTGGGCAAGTGATTCTGATGTTTGCAAAGAGAAACTTGTACTTTTATGTAATGTGTTAATTAGTGTGGGTGGATATGATCAGATCTAGTCTTGCAAGCCTTCCAGACAACTCCCTGAACACTCCCACCTTCAGATATTAACAGATAACACTGCACTTGCCAAATCTCATAAAAACCTGGTAACAGACTTAATGCAGGCAGAGAATAAGTGCATGCATTTATTTCAAAGAGAACACATCTGTTTGTTTGTTACAAACAGTAATTTGGCCTAGTGTTGTCCTCTAGCTGAAATGCAACTGTTGAGAAAAGAATACAGGGTGACATTGGATCATCTATTTTGGTTTTATTTCTTCATGTGGCTTTAATAAACTTAATCTAGCTGACAGCCACTTTTTTGACAACACTTGTTCATAAGTTTGGGGGTAAAGCAAGATTATGTCAAATGTAATAATCTTTTGCATTTTTCACCGAACAACCAACACCCCTGAGAATCAGAACGTTCTGCACTGTCTTTGTAGCTCTCACCTCCCTGGTGCTAAGATCCTTCAACCTGGTACTGCTTCTCAGCCTGCTGGATTTTGGAGACTGAGCGAAACCGGTCAGTCACAAGCAGCAGTTACATTTTCTAGTGAACAGAATCCTCTTTGTTAGAGTGCTGTTCTGAAGGAGATTTTGAGATGTGAGTAGTGGCAGGCGCCTCTCACAGATTTCAGCAACTAACTTAGAGAAAGACATGAAGAAAAGCAGAACTTCACCTTCTCCCTGCTACTCATTCTCTTTTATCCAGTGTTTCCTCTGGGAAGCTGGCAATTCAGTCACTTTTCTGACTGATAAACTGCCCCTCTTCCCACCCTCCATTCTACTAAGATCACCTCACTACCTTTCTTCGATACCTTCAGGGAGTTGACAGCTTCAGCAGAAACAACTGTTTCTGTATTCCAGAGGAGAGTCAGATCAGCAAGGTATGTGTTAAGAGAGAAGACCAGACTCTGTTTTGATGGGGCTGAGGTACACCAGCCTGGAGACTACAGATGGAAGACACAGGACACAACTTGAATGTTGCCAGTACCATAGAAGGTAGTGAGTTCCCCCTGCTCCTGTCATCTTTTCTTGAAACATAACACCCTCTTGAGTTTCTGTAACAGATCCCTCAAGCTGGCGCTTCAGCAGAAACACATACTGATCCAGCCTGTGTGGACTGGATACAACTGAAAAGCATAGACCTCTGAGGAGACAATTTATATCTTCACACCTTCCCAGAGTCCAAAATTACTAGTTCCATAAGCTCACCTTTGCTATGAGCATCGTGACATATTAACACAGAACAAAAATCAAGACAAATGTATACGCTGATTTTTCTGCATAGATCTAGAAAAGAACAATTCCTCCTTAAATGAGGGAAGAAAGCACTCTAATTTGAGCTTGAGAGTGACCGAAGAGTAAGTATATGAGAAAACAAAATAGAGGACAGATGCAATGTTAGGGGGAGTGTGGTGGCCGTAAACAGACGGGCGAGATGCCACCTTATATTCCTGAAGTTATACAATAATAGAGGCATGTGATTTCCATCCAAATACAAAGTCGATAAAAGAAGTGTGTTGTTACTTCTGCTCGTTCGTATGGGTCACCATGCCCTAAAAAGCTGTCCATTAACTTCGTAGCTTGCTGGCTCGGAACACCCCAATACATCAGTTCTGTTTGCTGTCTCTTGTTTTTTTGAGGAAAGGAAAACAAGCCCTGCATGTAAAAAGAAGGAAGGGCCAGTTTGAATCACCACTCACTTTTTCCTAGCCAGCTACAAAGGTCGTCCATCATGCCTAGGTATTACAAGGACATGTGGTTCTCCGGCTAGCGTTAGTAATCGTGCTAACCTAGCGCTACTAGGTAGATGTAGTTCTGTTTCCTGGTTTTTATTTATGCAAAAGCATTTTTTTTACTTGAATTTTGTTTATCTGAAAGAGTTGCTTCTGTATTGTACAGGCTTTTCACAGACAGGCATCCTAGGCATGACATTTCCCTGTCTATGTTCATCGAATGATAATGAAAAGAATACAAAAGTGAAAAGTTGCTGTTTGACATCTCCCCCAGGCATCTTCTTCCCCAAGCAATGTGGAATTAATGTAGAGGAACACTGTTGAAATATCAATGCCTTAAATCTAGACATCTCAGAAGCCTGCTGACTTCTGTATGAAAATGACCCTGGCTTCCAAAATTTACTTCCTACTTCCTATGTCTTCTGAGGCAGTTTGCCACTGAGATTGGTTACCTGAGTAAATCACTATTGCGGTGCACTAGTACAGAGGAAGACTGCATGGAAAGCTGCGGTACATATAATCACTGACCAAATTGATTGAAACTTCTGGTTTGAAAAAAAAAGATTAAAGAATGAGATGACATGTGATAGCTGGTACAAAACCAAGTATTGCAGTGAGGTCTGTAGTTGCCCTTAGGTGCCTGAGAGTAGCCTACATGACTCCCAGAAGTCCTGCCTTAGATTTGACCCCTGACTGGTTCCTTCCCTTAAGCCACCATGTGCAAACATTGGGCACTGTGAATACATGAACTGAAATGCTTCTTCATCTTCGTTTTTTACCATTAGGCACTTTGGAGCATAGCCACCAACTGCTGCTTCTGCTTTGGGCATTGCTATTGATCTGATAAGTGTTCCCAGTTACTGTCCTGGCACACTGCAGTATTAACATTAGCTGTAAGAAAAGGAGGCAATTCATTGCTCTCTTTTCCAGGCAAGTCAACTGTTAGCGCCTTTATGCAGAGAGAGGACTGAAATGAATGCAGGGGTGATTTGGTCTCTGGAATATTTTGGCTATATGAAAAATGCTGTCATATGGAATAAGGGTTTATAATAAAAAGGGCTCATCTCAGAAGAATGTTAACAGAAGATGGAAAAGGTCATAATGGAAAACAAGTGATATCTGAACACACAGTTTCTTTTCCTGAAGCCTGCTGGGAATGCTGATTTCATGCAAACATGCCATAGCAAAGTCAGTTCACTTGCATGGTCATTTTACCCCCTGCAACTTTGCCTATTACAAGTGATAGCAGAGGTGTCAAGCTCATTGTCTCAGCTCTCTCAACTGTTTAATGTAGCAAAATAAGTGCTTTTAAAAAAAAATCCATCCATCAGAGAGTAAAGCAATTCTTTGGTTCAGGGTCAGCCTTAGAGAATGGAGAAGACTCCCTCAGGTACCACAGAGAGAAGCCACAGCATCTCCTGGCTGATTCCTTGAGGTCTCAGGCCACATTTCCCCTTGTTAATAATAAATAAGGTGGGAAGAATATGATTGACTCAAAACAGCAATAGGATTAAACAGAATCACAAATCAGTTTGTGAACTATTGCCTGGCTTGCTTTTCCTGAGCAATAAAATACCTTGGGGTCTCTTCTGGACTCCCATCAGGGCTGCAAATTCATGGAGAATACTGGCAGAGCTGGGCAATATTTTGTTACTGTTGTAAGGGCTATGCAAAAGACAGTAAAGAGAGACACCAGCAAGCAATATTGTGTGTGCTTTGGTTGCTGAATAGTCTATAACTTTCAATATTCTACTATTCTTGAATATTCAGTATTAGCGACTTGACATGTTTCTCAACTGCTATTGCAAAAAAACTTCTTCACCCACATCAACTATTATAATAGTTTTGAACCCTAAAATTCAGCTTCTCTGTTGTCCTGTTGGCATAGCTGAGGTTTAACAAGCATGTTAATCGAATTGTAGCCTTGAATTTCTTTAGGAGGGATCTGATGCTGACACAGAAAAACAATTATTAAAAAAAGTCTTGATGTCCTGCAGCAAAAGTTGCTACACACATTAAAAAACAAAGTAGTCATGCACAAACAACTACATTTAATCATTCAATAGAATGCACTGCTTCCATCGTTACAAGGTTATAGCATTGAGCCTTCTGACCCCATTTTGATTGTTTTAAACATACAGAGTCAATGCATCTTTATTGCAGTTTTAAAAATAGGTTTCCTGATACACGGCCCCTCTGTTCAAACAAATTACAGAATTGTAAGATTTCTTACGTAAAAACTATAATTTGTTTCTTAATTCAGACAAGTACTTCTCACAGCTCTCATTCCCTACATCAATTAAGAAAATAATCTTAACTCTTTCGAACTCTTAACCCCAGTATTTAGGAGCACTGACGCTTTCTGGCTGGAGATGTCACATTTCCTATGATGCAGTCTGGTAGGTAGCGTTGCAATCTTCAGTATTTCCCTTTAAAAACCTCTTCATATTGTCAGTCAGATTTGCCAATGGCTCCTAATAGCACACAATAGAGGAAGTTATAGTCTATCTTTCTTCTTCAGTGGACTGAGTTCTTGCAAATGAACTCTCAAAGAAGACCTTCTTTTGAATGAGCCACAGAAGCCATGCTGAGTTTATTTTAGTTAGGTTTATATTAGGTCTGATTTTTGCTGATCCCTTCATTTTTCATCATTTTGTCTGTCTTCCAGTTGTTCCTGTTGGGGAGGACTGTGTTTTGAGAGTTTCTGAGCCAGAATGCTGTGCATGCAGATTATTCAACTTTGCGCCTTCCCTTCAGGCAGTCTCTCACCTGTGCCTGCCTGTGTCCACACCTTCTTACACATTAACACTGCAAACTGCCCTAAGTGTCTTAGAGATTAGCTTCCTTTAAAGCATTAAGTGTACCAAAAGCCCAGAGAGCTAGCATTAGTTCTACCTAACGAGTTGATAACTGCATATTCTTTTTTTAACACCTACAGGATTTGAATTTGAACTGGGAAGGACTGTTAGGTGGTGGTTGGCCAGAATGTCACTTCATGGTTAAAGGGGGGGAATCATAAGCTGGAAGTCAAGCAATGAAAGAAGGAAGGTTTGCTGAAATGGGCAGTGTATGCATGAAAAGTCCAGAGAGTGCCAACGGTAGGTTTAGGTGCAACACCCCTGCTTTCTGGGATGAAGAACTGAACTGTAGATCTACTGGCATTTACAGATCAGTACTGAAAAAGAAAATAAACACGCAGTAAAGCACATGAACCCTTTCCATCTGTCTGAAAAATGGGAATAGGGTGCAAGCCCTGAATCGCAGGGTACCCAGCCCTGCTGTTTGATTTCTTCTAATAATTTACCGTTCAGGAATATTAAAATAAATTGTTCTAATGATACCTAAAAGGGTCCTTTTGCAGTATAAAGTACATACCATGTTGGATATGCTTTAAGGCTGGATGGGCAACTCATGTTCTAGTGATCTTCATTACAGCTAGCAGTACTCTGACAGGGGCAATTCTTGCTGTAAAATTAGCCTGGTTTCTTTCAGTGGGTTATTTTTAAACAGACTTCTTACAAATTTTCATTTATCAAATACTTTATATACTTAATGGTTCTCGGCCAATGATTTGCTTGCAAGCTATTCACTCTAACTACCACTTTGAGTGCTTGCCATTCATTAATGTATAGTTTTCCTGTGGAACTGGGCATCCAGATCACATGGTGGCTTTGCTTTCCCCTGGCTGGATGCCTTCCAATCCCACAGAAAGCTTTCTAGGGGCTCCAGTATGTCTGATGATGACTGTGAGATGGCTTCTGGCAACAATATTAATGCAAATGCATACTTGAATGTGTTCTCATGACATATTCCAATCTTGTGATCAAAAATGTGCTTATAAACATTTTCAAGGGAAAAAAAACTAACTTGGGGTACTTGAGAAGTGCATTTGCTTTTACTTATAGCAGAAAATTGTCACAGTTTAGTTTTGCTTCTTTCACTGGATTCACCTCTCAGCCTCAGATCATCAGGGGAAAAAAAATCACACTGTGCTGATCCTGGAAATAGTTAATTAATATAAAAGTGACCTCCTGATGTCAGGGCATGCCATATTTCCATATGAGGGGAGTGGCATTATGATTTTTTGGGATTTGTTTTGCTGCAAAACTCAGCCCTGCTTCATTTGAGAAAATAAAACCACAAGTGGAATAAAGTTGTACTGCCACTTAAATTTGGAAAGTGAGCAAACGTAGAAAAAGAGCAGAATGTCTGAATGCCCTGAGAACACAGGTGCATTAGCAGAAAGGTTGTGCTTGCTGCTGAGCATAATTCAACTCACCTGATGTTCATGTTCTCCCTCTTCACTGTGAATTCGGAGTATAGATTTGAAACTCCCGTATCAAAACTGCCAGCGCAGTATTTTGACATAGACCTTTGCAAACCTTGCCCTACCAGAGCATTTCAGTTTCTATTATATACATAGGGCAAGGGTGAAACAGAGAATTGTACAGTCTTGCTCGGTGTCACAGAATGAGACAATATACGATTGCACTGATGCTATAACCCTTAGGGTCACCCTAAAGCCTTTGCATGATAGCAGCCTAGATCGTAAGTTCCTGGCTTAGGGTTCAGAGGCAAGTGCTGCCACTGCTAAGATCCAGATTTGACAAGCACAGCAAAATACCCTGTTTGCCCATGAACTGTTGCTTACTTAACAAACCCTAGTGGCAAATTTGTAATCGGGTTTTCACACTCGTACTTGACCCGTTAGATTAGATTACAGCTTCCTCGGAATGCCACAATTGCAACATTTCCATGCCTTAAAACAAAACAAGGCTTGAAAACCTGGCCCTTTGGCTCCTCCCTGCTAGCTTGCCGAGGTGTGTTTTGGGGGAAGGGGGAAGATATCTGCTGTGCTAAATTGGCCTAGAAATGCAAAGGCTCTGAGGATTTAATCGCTGAAATGTTTGCTTGGGGGCACTCACGATGGGTTTTTTTCTTGGAACTTTTAGCAAACGTAGCCTTTGTTTGCATTTTTCTGTGGTATGTGTTTACTGTTCATTTGCGCTGCACATGCTGTGAGAAATTAAGCCATTATGTTGTGTTTTTTTTTCCTTTCTCCTGCTTTCATTCTTTTTATCCTCCCTTCAAAATCCTTACAATTCCTTTCATTATTTGATGTTAACAGGACAAAAGAAATAAATACTTGAAAGAAGATACAAGCTGTGTTTCTGTTTTACTTTGGAGCTGCTGTGGTAACTGAATACCAGTCTGCAAGGTCAAAAAAAAGAAAAAAAGAAAACTGCCAGAAAACCTCAGCGCTCAAACCACAGGTTGCGTTGCCTATTGTAAAGCAATTTTCAGCCCACATGCCTAAAGAGCATAACAGTTGCTCTGTAAATCTCCGAGTGTTTCATATAGTTTCCTTGTCATGTGGCCGTTAAGTTTTATAACCTTTATATTTCAAGTGAAACAATGAACGTGAATTCCTTCTAAATGTCCTAATAGATTCCACATGTTAGCAATTTTTAATATTTTGGTTGCTCAGTAGGTAACAAACCCGCCTGTGGGACGGTTGGTCTTGGCCGCAGCCCTCGGACGTTGCCTCGCCGGGGGACAGACTCCCGCTCCCGCCGAGCGGCCGCTGCCCGGTGCCCGTCCCTCCATCTCCTGCCGACGCCTGAGATCACTGTCAAAACACCCTTCGGCACCGCACTGTCCTGCCAGCGAAGCCCCTCAGGGTTCGCGCAGGGCCTGCTGGCGCTCGCAGCCTCCCCCAGGCGGGTCCTGTCAGGGGTATGGGTGCCGTGCGCGCCTTCCCCGCGCGCTCCGCTCCGCTCCGCTCCGCTCCGCGCGGCCCTTAACGGCCGTTGGAGGGCGGGGCGCTGCGGCTCGAGCCGCACCTGCTCGCGCGCCGCAGAACCTTCCAGAGAGCCGAGGCGAGGCGAGGCGCGGCGCCCTCTGAGGTGAGTCGAAAGGGTGGGTAGGTTTTGGGCTTTTTTTGAGGGGGGAGGCGGTAGGAAAAAAAAACCAAACAAACAAAAACCCAAACAACCCCCAACGTAAGGCCCAAACCAAAACCGCGGCGGCGGTTGTTTGCCCTCGTCGCCCCGCGGGGCCGTGGTGTGGGGCGGCGGCAGGCCCGAGCGCCGCGGAGCCGCCTTCGGCAGCCTGGCAGGGGAGGTGGGGAGGAGAGTGCGGAGACCCCGCGGAGGGTGGGATGAGGAGAAGCGCAGGACGGCTGCCGGGAGTGTAGGTGGAGGGCACAAAGGAGCGTGAACGGGCGGCGGATAAACCTCGCTGGAAGGCAGAGAGCGGCCCTTGCTGTCGGGGAGGGAGCGGGGCGCGCTCCAGGGGTGAATGCTAAGTGCTCGTTACCAGCTTGTGAAGGAGTATCAGTACCGCGATACGCCGTGATCGCCCGCGATAGCTGCAGGTGAGGCTGGCGACCCGCCTGAGTCGCGACATGCCCTCCAGCCATGGAGTGGAGACAGGCCCGGAGCCCTACGCCTCTCCTCTGGAACGGTTTTCTGGTGGAAGCCTATTGTCCACAGATGGGGTGATTTTCGTGTCATTGTCTTTAATTTAATTTCGTTTTGCTTTAAGCATAGTATCTAAAGTTCTCGGTAATTAGGCTGCCCCTTAAGTATGAGGGCCTGCTGTCAGAGTTAATCCAGATAGGCGTTCCTGACAGAAGCAACAAGTGGAAGTGCATTGAACCCTAAGTATCTGGAAGTGGAGGATTTATGTTTGTGAAGATCTGTCTGCGATCGGAGGGGAAAGAGATTTCCTCCGATTTATGGAATCGGCAGGAACAAAAGAACCTGCCAGAGATACCGAAATGCTGAGTTTCCGATTGCTGCCTTCTTATGTTTACATAATTTGTGGTTTTGGGGGGAGGAGGGGGTGGAAGTGTTGGGTTTTTTTGTTTTTTCACAAACAGCAGAAGCCTTTAAGTTGGATACGTTGAAAAGAGGACATTGGTTTCCTTTAAAGCTCGACCTGTTAATTGTTCTTCTGTATGTTGTCATTTCTAAAGTGAAAGCTGTTTTTCTCTCTGAACGGCTGGGTTTTCACAAGCTCTTTTCTGTTGTTAACAAACACTGGATTTTTTTGGGATAGGTCAGAATGATGAAAATCGCTGCGTCAAGTTTCTTTTTTTAAACGAGGTGATTCTTAAACTGCAAGATGTAAACGATCTGAGCTGCATTTCAGTTCAGCTTGCCTTTAGTTTTCCCATGCGGGTATGGTATCTTCTGAAGTATTTTTTCTTTCCTGCGTGGTGGTTGGAAGGAGCAAAGAACTGATTTTATGCATCATCTTTGATAACTGCTGTATCGATCCTGTGCCTTTTTACCTGTCTCTGAATAGCTTCAGCAGTTTTGAAGAGGTGTTAAAATCTCTAACAAAGGCTTTGAAAATTTGCACAAAGAACTCCTTGTATGGAAGTTACTGTTATCTGTTATTTTAATAGTTTAATTATCCTGATGCAATGGTGAGTATCTGTGCTGGTCCTGCTATTGAGAAATACAGATACTGGGTGCGTTAGGCAATGTGGGCGAAGGGTTTGGTGTGTGTCCTGTGTTTTCTTATGTAGCAGTTTGATGTCTTTCTGACAACCTTGCTTGGCTCTTCTTAGCGATTTTCATGCCTTGAAAATATGCAGGGGTTGGGTGGGGGATGCTGGGTCATGTTCTTTGATAAGGCCTGGGACTCCTTTAATAACAAGGACTCTTTGTTGCAAACTGGTCTTTTGCTACCTTGGTGTGGGAGTGGTGAGGTTTGAAATGGATGGTGTCGCTAAATTAGTGACCACATCAGAACTACTCCAGTCTGCGCTGCTTCCAGACAAATTAAGCCAGGTGTCAAGGCAAGGTCATCTGGTGATCCTGGGAAGCAAGTTTAATATTATTCTTAGACCACAAGGAATTTCCACTTACTGTAAAGCTGTCAGGCTGTGTGTCAGGCCCCCCCCCCAAATCAGTGGGACAGCAGCTTTGTTCTCTGTGTGTACAGTGATACTGTAATGGAGTTTTGGGGCACGGTGATGATACAGATTATTAATAATAATAAGCTCTTTGTGAGACTTTCTACTGGAGCTAAAGCAGCTTAGGTGTATCAAAGCCGTGGAACAGCTATAAGTTTTTTTGTCGGGTCACAGAGTATAATGAAGTTAAGGTTTACAGGAAACGTTTATTCTTCTCAATTAGCAGAGTCTAGTCACATCCTAACTCACCATCTCATAGAGGCAGAGGGTGCCAGCAGGTGGGTATAAAAAAGCATGTTGATTCTTGGAGTCCAAGATTAAACGTGAAAGAGAGTACTGGCTGCTCAAGTTGAGCAGTGAAAGCACAACAGGTTTGGTTTGTGCACTGTTTTCTGATGATGTATCCAGTCATTGAGAAGGCCATCAAATACGCTTTGTGTTGCCCCAGAGAGTGCTGGGGGCAGTCCTGAGCACAGCAGGAAAATAATGAAAGCTTGCCAGAAATCCGCGTTCTTGGGCAGTTTTTCCAGTAGTTTGCATCACCTAATGTGAAGCTCTGACGTGCTGAATCAAGAGGTGGCATTGAATGTGTTTTCTAGGAGGTGAAACCGGTGCCCTGCTACTGCCTGCACAGTGGGGGTAACTTCAGGGTGTTCTTGTCATGCTTGTTTGGGTACATGGGGAGGATATGTCAGAAAGTTGCAGTGGACTATCACTGAAAGGGAGACTGCTCACCAGTTTCTCGGCAGAACCTTTTCTGTATTCTGCAGTATAAGTAGCTTACGGATGTATAAAGGTCCATGGATCAGGGAATCCTTTTCTCCAAAGAGCAGCAGTGGCATGTCTCACTACCCCAGCCTTTCCTTCACTGAGTTCATGGCATTTGAGGGGAGAAGAACCATCTAGGCTCTTCCTGCTTATGCTTGCTCTGTTACTGCTCTGTTCTTTGCAGTATTTTAAGTATGTCAGGTGTGTTCCTTTTGAGGATCTTGAGCTGCAGAAACGAGGTAATGGACATACTGGGCCAACCGGTATCTTGGAGATCATGAAAGCAGTAGGAACTGTATGACAGTCCCCTTGCAAGGGCTGCCAGAGTGGATCAGGGATCCATTATAAGCTACCTTAGGAAGTGCTGCATCCTTGGAAGAGCAACAGGGTGCAGAGGAGGTGGGGGCGCAGGGTGGGTGCCATCCAGCCTTGGAAAAACTGATAAGCTTTAACACAGTATCAGGCAATGTTGCTGACTATAGAACTTTTCTGTTTGCTCCTGAGGATGAGGTCTGTTGAAGTTTAGAGCATAAATAATTATTATCTCTCCAGTGCAAGGGCTCTCTGTGCTTGGCCCTCTGTCCCAGCCCCCGCTCCATTCAGCAGGGTCAGGGAGAAGGGAATAAGAGGCGGTGTCTTTGGCTGACATGAACCCACTGGGGAGGGATGAGAGGAAGGGGGTCTTGGGGGCTGGGTTCAGAGCAAGGTTAGCCAAATATCGGATAAATTAAGCAAGAGAAACAGACAGCTCAGCTTGCAGTGAACTTTTCACCCAGCTAACCTGTTCCTCACCCTGCATTGCACAGGTGGAGTAAACTCAAGTAGAGCACAACCCTTGCTCTCCCTGCCTCCTTTTTTTGCTGCAGTGTAAAAGCATGGCCAACGGGAGAGCAGGAACTGAAGGGGGTTTGATTTGTTGTTTTGAGTCCAAGAAATATGATAGTTCTAATTGCTGTCTTAAGAGCACTGAAGTTAACACCACTAATTGCAGAGGGGTTAGTCATTATTTGTTCCAGTGTAGAACAAGGACCAATAATGTCTGGTCATAGAGGATTGGGAAGAAATTCCATACTGGACAGGGTGAGAACAAATGGCAGTGTCTAAACAGGGATGATTAGGAATTCTTTGTGGGAAAATGCAAGACTGGTGGGAATTCAGTGAATTCTGGTGTTTATATTTCTCCAAGTTTTCTTCTCCATTTGCAGTGCAAGTAAATACAAATAATTGCTGACAGATGTTGTAAAAACATAGCATTATGCTAACCATTAAGCTTAATATTTTTCTTAGTTAATAACATATATTGATAACTAGACATGGCGTACTTGGGCTTTTACTGACATCACCTCTATGTAATGGGCTTTGCTCCAGAGACGTGGTATGGAACCAAGACCTGAATTTGTTCTGTTGACCCTTTCCTAAATCCCTACTGCTTCCTCTCCCTCTCTCCTCTCCCAAGAAGGCTCCAAGCAAATTAAAGTTACTGTTTTTTAAGTAGTTGCTCCACCACAATCAGTGTGTAGTGGTGAGGCTGAAGTTTTTGATATGCTTTCTTAGACCATTTTTCTGTTTTGTGGTGTGGCAGGTTAGTTGGAGAGTAATACCTGGTAAAGCATTTCAACCTAGTTTTTAAGCTGAAAATTACTGTTCTCACAGAAGAGCGGAGTTCTGTTCTGATGTTCCTTTTTCCTTTTTACTCATCGTAGGTAAGGAAGGTCTGAAACCAATAGAAGCTATCTAATAGACAGTCTTTCCAGGAGTTAAGTCCTGTATTTATCTCTGTGTGTGCCTAAATTCCATGAAACAGGGGTCCTTGCAGACTCCCCTTTAAGAAATTTTTGCTGGTAGCACACTTTCAGATGGTAAATACTGGGAGCTCTGTGTCTAAAATGGAAAGAGCATTGTATAAACCTAGAGATAATCTCTGACTTCAGGAACCTGTGAGCCTTCCTGGAGCAGTGAATATTTTCAGTTTTGCCTCTTGCTCTGCTCAATGCAGAATGATGATTTCCATCCCCCATTTTGGATCTGGGAAGGAGGTCAAGTTCTTCTCGGACAACATGTAAAATGTCAGTTCACATACGGCTCCTCAGCCACTGCCAGGTTTATGGTTGGCTGTGAAGTAGTACTGACAGCATCTCCCTTGGTATCCCAAATTCCTGGGTGCTGAGGAAGGACAGGAGCTCAGACCGACATGACCACATTGTCCACATGTGCATTTGGGTCAGCCCTGTGTTGCAGTAGAGCAGCTGGCTTCAGCTATCCCAGTGGTGCCACTCTTGGTTACAAAAAAACTGTGGGGGTGAGTATGGGAAAGGCAGGCCATGCCTACTGTAGAGCTTACTGCTACCATTTGCGGTTTGCTCGCACCTCTTGTACCAGAGGATGAGAATGTAATTTTGCTTTCTTAACATTCCAGTATTTTGGCAAGCAGGTGAGAAACAAATGTGGATTAGATGCAGCAGCTCGGTATTTCTATTGACAGAAAAGAGCCATGGTTCTTTAGATTGGGAAAAGCAAGGGGTGTGTTAGAAGAACGTGTGGAGAAAGGGAGTATGAACTGTAGCGTGGTTGCTGTTGAGTTCCTGAGCCTGCCTGTTGCTGATGCTACTACTTGTTTATCAAACAGTTTTTTCTTTTCATGCAGTTGTTTAAAAAGATAAAAGAAGTAGTTGAAATCTGCATAAGGCAGCACTGCTCTCTGCTGCCCCTTCCCCTGCAACGACGGGAGCATTTTTGTAGGTTTGGTAAGCCCAGTCAGAGAATGGATTCTGTTCAAACTCACTTTTTTTTGTTTGCTTGTTTCAGGGTTTTGTTTTGTTGTTCTGGTTTTGTTTTGTTCCCTTGGGATGGTTCTGGCTGGCTAATTTTGCAACCTGTAGTTTAAAATGCAGATATCACCACTGGGGAGGGGGTGGACCAAGGACAAATTCAGTGGTCATCAGACACGTGAGACCACTCCTGTTTCATCAGTTGAAGCAGTTTCAGCAGAGCTCTAAGTAACATCATAATTGTCCTGAAGACAAATTGGCTTGTCTGGTCTGTCAGTTAAAGTGTATATTCTCCACAGAAGTTGCTTCCTTTTACATGTGTTGGTGAAGTTTCCCAGACCTGTTTGGCCATTCACCTTGTGGCTCGAAACCCTTGTGTCATGGCAGGCTTGTTTCTTCTACTGTATTTTTTACTGCCCATGGAGTGACATCATTTAAATGATGAGTCTCTGAGAGATGATTCATACCAAAAAAGATCTAATAATTGTTACCAGTTATTCAGATCAGTGTTACTGATTTCCCGCATCCTCCCACTGGTCCCTTGAGCTTCCACACCCACTCGTTTTTCCTAATAATTCCCAGGCTTTCTGGCTGTAGGCTCAGTATACCCTCTTCTGTGTTACTGTGCTAAGGTGTAAGTATCTAGCTCTCCCCAGAGGAACATTCAGGGCTTGGCTGCAGCAACTTGTGTAGGCAGATACGAGCTGGAATTGAACTGGCAAGGTAGATTGACTACTGGCAGCTTCAATAAAGCTTCAAACCATGTTCACAGCACATCATCTACTTTGCTCTGCTGTGGCGGTGGTGTTGGCAGTCTCTGAGGTAGCTAGTTCAAAGCTAGATGAGTAAGGTACCTGCAGGCTACAGTGTTGGGGTGCACAGAACTACAAACTGGATTCTCTAGAGGAGTTGTGCAAAGAATTACGCTAATTACATGCTTCGTGCTAGCAAAGACTTGCACCAGTAGCGACCCCATGTGCTGCTGCTGTTCCGGTTTGTAGTTATGATTGTTTCTTCTCTTTCACAAATAAAAATCTTCAACTCATGAGGCTTGTTTCTCCAGCACCGTGAATTAAAATCTGTATTGTGCAGTGATTTGTATTGTCAGTGTAAACAGTAAGCTGCTGTTGAGAGCAGCTGTATTTTCTTCCAGCAGCTCCTCAGTCTGGCCCCTTTTTTCCATCACGCTCTTCTCTTTTCATATCCCTATGCATTCTTCCTTGATCTTGCCTGTCTGAGTCCCTTCCACGTCTGTATTCTCATTTCTTGTACCTTCCTTGCTCATTCTCTCTCTTAGTAATTTCTTCTGTTGGCAGGAATACACTTGACTTTGCCCAGAGTCAGATGGATCTAGAGTCCCAGAGATGGAAAAGGGTGAGTTCTGGAAAAGATCAGTTCTGGATGCCCACAATGAAATATTTCAGAACACATCAACGTTAGGGTGGCTGAAGTTCTGAAGTTGATTTTAGAGGTGTTTTTGGCTTTGTTAGACTGCCTTGTGCAAGGCCTAAAAGAAACTGAAAAACGTAGACATACAGTTGTATAGATCTACAGAGTTCTCCCCTAAGCAAGGAAAACAGCATTCACCCTTCCTGTTTATTAGCCCTAGGGGGCAGGGTGTTAATCTGACTTTGAGGGGTGGGAGAGTTGTTAGCTTGTTGAAATTTGTGCTGTCAAAAATCCTTATACAGAAAGTGAAAAGCCACTTCTGTTGTGGAGCTCATTTGTTCACTCTTGCTGGGAGGGGTTGGGATGGCAACAACTGAAAATAAGAACGTTCTCTCCAGTATTTGAGGCGAGTTGTTCATTTCACAGACAGTGGCAAGGAGAATGAAAAGGATATTGAGGAAACGGGGCACAGAGACAAGGTCTTAGTAAGAGGACATAGAGGCCCTCTTCAGATGACTAATAAAAACAGTCAATTTCCTAGTACTCCGATTTTTTAAAGGAAAAACCCCCACTTGTTGGGGGTTTTCCTACAGAGGAGATATGAGGACATTTTATAATATTAAAGAAAGGGATCTAAAGCATAATCCATCCCTTGCACAGGATTCCTGGATTTTCTAGCTCACTTACAGATTATTTTGATGGTTCTAAGCCATGCAAATCATAAGGACTGTGGCTTGTTAGCCATGTTTCTGCAGTCTGTGAACTTAGCCTCCAAATAAGCTGAGAGCTCTTCTGGAGAGAGCTGCTTCACATAGCAACCTCCTCGTGTGTTGGATTGTATTCACTGTTCTGTTCAGGGGTGAAAAGTCCTGTGTAGCAAGTGTTGGCCTAGCAGAATGAGCTCACACAAAAAGAGCAATATAGCTGCCCCCTTTCTTCCTTTCTGGAAAAGCAAGTGGATTTATGGCTGTTCTTGTGCGTGTAGTAAAGCTGGCACCACAGCCCCTACTTTGTCAGCAGTAGGACAGTTGAGGGGAAGAAAAGCTTGGCGTAACCTTTGGTATGTTATTTATTATCACTTTGCAGCCCGCTGGAAAATGAACTTTAGAAAATTCTGAGCCGATGGTAACGGTGAACACTGGGAAAACCCGGGAATCAGCAAATCCATTGTGTTGTGCTGACAGAAAGATACTGTTACAACACACTTTAGCTGCCAACTTGCTGCAGTCACTCAATCCATCATGGTGGGCTGTTGGATCACAAGCCAGTGAAACTCAGCCTGGCGTGTTATTTTAGTCTTACATGGACTGTGAGATAAACGGGGCATGAACCGGCCCCCTGGCAGGGGGTCGACCCCTAGCGCCCTCATTAAAGTGCCAATCAAAAAGAGTAATGGAACAGGGAATTGGAAAGCTGGCTTCTTCAGCCTGTTACTGCTCTCAGTCTGAGCAACTTTCACAAGCCAAGGGAAACATTTCTCTTCTGAATAGGAGCCAGACCTCCAGAAATACCTCCTCTTTGCTTGTCTCTCTGAGAGCAAGTGCTGAGGCTCTTCTGGGTGTCTCATTTGCAGTGGAAACCTGTTGCTTGCTACTACTTGTTCAGTGCAGGTAGTGGGAAGAGGTGTTGCTGAATGCAACCCAGGAAGGGTGCAGATGCTTGTTCTGTGGAACATGCAGGCACTGTGCTGTGCTTGCGTTGATCATCAGTCAGTCAGTGGCATGGTTTCTGTTGCAAATAATTGCTCATATTTCAGCATTTGTGCGTGAAAGATGCAGAGAAACCTGCTTTCTCTCCATAGCAGTCCAATTACCAATGTGAGTCTAGAAGGCTTGCTTGTGTGTGCAGGGTGCGAAAGTGGATTCTTGAGCGGTATGGGGGTTATTTCAGACTTCCACAGGAATCCACAGCAAATAGATCCTGCAGTAATACCGTAATCTTTGGGTGAGTATACAGCTAAGGCTCAGGCACACATGCAGTGATAAGCTGCCTGTCTTTGATGGTTAGTATTTCAGATAGGCATGTAACCTCTGCTTTGACAACAGATGCTCTAATTCTGAGTGCATCCAGGGCTGTGGGAATCTCTGTATGTCCTGTGATGCATTCTGGGTTTTGGGTGTATAAATACATGTTCTTCTGCACGTCAGCTTCCCTCTGGTGTGTGCTCGAAGGAGAGGGCAAAAAGGTAGCTACTGTAAAGAAAGAAAGGTGGGTGAAGGTCTGTGTGTTATGTGGGTTTGTCATTTGAAATCAGGAAGCTCAAAGCTGGGGAGTTAGCCCTTAAACCTGCTTATGAATGTCAGCTCTTGCTGTGATCTTGGTGTGATTATGAACTTGGCAGCTGTTTATTTTTGCTCACAACGTTTTATCAGCAGACAGTTTCTCCAGGTGGGTATTGGTTTGGTTTAAAAAGTTGGGTTTTTTTAATGGCTAGGATCAGCAGTTGGAATTAGTGTCAGTGAAGCAAAATGTTCAAGTAGTAACTAGTGTGTCATGCTACAGGACCCAAGAGTGAGCACTGTGAGTAACAGATTCTCTTGCCACAAAACTAACAATGTGGTGAAATTTCAAGTTGACATACTATTGCATACTGAGGCTGGTACAGATTAGAGAGGCCCTTAAGAAGCATTAGAGGAAACTAATACAGGTAGCAAGTAAATAGCATGATTGGAGATCAGCTTTATACTGAGCTAAGTCAGAAAGAATAATTCTATCCATTTATATACAGTATTGTGTTCTTGTGTTCTGCATACCCCTGTATGAACTCAGGGTGCAAGGATGCTGTCTCTGCATAATTCTCTGAAGACTCATAGTGCAACTGCTGTTATACCACAAATAAAGATGTATTCTAGCACAGAAGGTAGTGCTAAATACAGTCTTCACATTTCTGGGACGTTTACTTCAAATACTATTCCCTTCATACTTTGAGATTAAAAGAAATCCTGAAAAATTTATTGACCCACAAAGGAATATTCAAAGGGCCTAGAATTGCACAGTGGCAGAGGGAAAGGAAAACATCACTGGTGGTGTTCTCCCTGGTATTAGAGTTGCTGTGTCAGGGGCTTGATCCTACCAAAATAAGGCTGGGAGGGGAGTCTGGTCCTCCAAGTGGTGGTTTGCTCCCCCTGCCCCAAACTGTATGCAGGCACAAATTTTTTGCCACATCATTATTTTGATACCCAGTGGTTTGTACTGCTGGTTGTCGATTGTTCGCCAGGGACCTTGAAGCAACAGTCATTAGGAATGGTGAATCACCTCCCAGGTCAAAGCAAATGTTTGCTGTTGCTGTGTCTGGAAGGTTGAGGGATAGTTGGTATGATAGATTTCTCTTTATTTGTTAAAATTTCTCTACAGCTGCAGCATCCAGGGGACTTTTTTTGCTGGCATTTTCAGTGTGCAGAAACAATTGTTCTGTAGCTCCCATACACAATCCTTGACCTTTGGGTGACCCATCCATTTATCCAATTTGTAAATGCACATGAAAGCTGTTTACTTCTCTCATGGCCTTTTAGTCCTTTGAGTCAGACCAGAGTAGGACTGAGGTGCGAGGTTATTCTTATCCACCAAGAGAACTCTTTGTGCTGGGCATATTGCTTGGGCAATAGTGTGTCAGCTACAGCGGGGGAGGGACACCCGACAAAAAACCCTTGTGATACTGGAGTCTGACTGCATCGAGGCAACAGAACTGTATAACAGGCCATTAATAGAATTGATATAATGCAGTAGGCATGCATCTCTTATGTAACTGCAGTTTGCTCCAAGATTATTTTTATTTCTATACTAGAATATGCTGTAGTTCTACTGAGGAAAATAGCAAAAAAAATTTTTTTTCCCAGTGTTTGTCAGTGGTTAATGAGTAACCTTTGTTATTCTTTTTGGCAAGCCTGCTTTCATATGATTAACACTGCAGTCTTTTTCTTACAACCATGAGACACGTGCAAAGCCAGTCACAGTGCGAGGACCCAGCCTTATGTACACATCTGGTGCTGTTTTTTTCCTCACATTCTCCCACTTCAGAAAAATCTGCCGATAGAGAGCTATGAAAAGCATACGGTTCAGTCAAACTGATCTGTTCCCTCTGTTAATGAAACAGTATGGTATTACTGAGGCAGATGGCTTTACCCTGTCCTGATTGATTGCTTTTTTTAAGGCTGTTGGAGCATTGGGCCAACTACCAGTAGGCTGTAATAAAGCTGAACCAATAATACAAGTGGGGAATTGGAAGTGTTTTGGTCCTAGCCCTACATTTGATAAAACTAAGCATCATAATGTGTACTGATTAAGAGCCTGCTATCAAGCCTGAATTTTACACAAGTCCAGACTGAAATCCAAAGCTCTGGGCCCAGTTTTGATTCCCCCCTCGCCCCCCCCCAAAAAAATAAGACTATGTGTTCCTTCTTTGTAAGAACCCTACTTTTAAGAATAGAGGAGTTTGGAGTATGGCCATAACTTTTCAACATAAGTTAAAAAAAAAAAAAAGTATGAGTATGGATGTATATACATACATTTGGGGGGTGGTGGTGGTGTATATATTAAAAAAGTATATAAGCATACACACACAAAGTGTTACTCTTTGTAAGAAACCAAGTTGTGTAAGTAAGTGGATTTTGAGCAACTGTTGACTTAATTAAAATGTATTTTTTTGTTTGGTGTTTTTTGTTTGGTTTTTTTTTTTTTTTTTTTTTTTTTTTAGTGTCTTTGCAGCAGCCTGTAACCTGAAGAGAGTATACTCCTCCAAACCTGCTTTTTGAGAGTCAGGTACCAGAGGTGAAATCATTGTGATTAGCAAAGAGAGGCACGTTCTTCTCAGAAGAGAAGCAGAGCAAGCAAGGTTATTCCTAGAGGAGTCATCACCTAGTGGTTTGCACGCTGTAGAAAACAGGTCAGTACTAAGCTGTATTACAGAGAAAAAGAAGTTGTTAAAAAATACATATAGTTGGCCTAGGATCCTAGAAAGTCTAAGTAAGTATTCTATTGGTGAGAAAATAGATAAATGTTGAAAATCAGCATGCAGTCTAGGAAATGGGATAGCAAATAGATCAAAACCACCTTGTCATAGGGAAATGTTATGATTATTTTTCTGTTTTGAGATGTGGACCATTTAGCCACTTAAATTCTCTCCACAAAAATGTAAGCACTGCACTTTTCTGGTAAACAGCATTCATGACAAGCTGTTCAGCTAGTAAGTATTATCTAGCTGATTTATTGGAAATCTAGTCAGGAGCAGAAGG
Source organism: Aquila chrysaetos chrysaetos (assembly GCF_900496995.4). Classification (NCBI taxonomy): domain Eukaryota; kingdom Metazoa; phylum Chordata; class Aves; order Accipitriformes; family Accipitridae; genus Aquila; species Aquila chrysaetos. The sequence continues at coordinate 6,579,245 of NC_044009.1, read as the reverse complement.
AAGCGAAAGATGTTGGTCACATCTTGCATGCTGTTTACCTCATTTCAGGCATAACTCATTTTGTATTTCCTGTTGCATTGCCTAGACTTTAGTTATAAATGGCTAAGTTTAAGTAGGTAACAGAATTGTTTATGATCTAGTAATGACTATAACAAGAAGTCTGTTTTCAGCCTGATCATACCATAGTAAGATACATAAGTACATGTAGAACCTCACCCCTGGTTTGAGTAAAGCTTCTAAAAGTTAATGAACTTTTTTTCCAGTTTGTTCTGTGATTTCGATTAATTTCTCTTCTTCCAGAGACACCAAGCAGGCGGACATCTTATCTTCTCATCCCACCTGTACTGTGCTAGATCCTGCTACCAGCTGAGGACTGTCTCCAGGAATTACATTTGGTTACAAAAATCATCTGTTGGTGAGTGGTGTGGGGTTTGCCTCTTTTAGGAGCCATATTATGCAGATGTTCCCTGTATTTTTTTTACTTCTGCGTTACCAGCTTGTTGACCAGTAATAATGTTTCCTTAGCAAAGAGGTCTCGTAGTGGCCTTGTCACATTCCTGTTAGCGATGAGTGCATCATAGAGCTTAAACCAATATGATCCAAAATAGTAATTCTCTGTGTTTTGTTTGCTTTGTCAGATGCAGGGCAGCAAAACAGAAGTTTGCAGCCACAGCTGTGGACTTAGGTCAGAACAGAAAGGACTGTTGTAGTTCTGCTTGTCCAGAATTGCTTCTAGCATCGCCATCTGTGTTCTTCTGCATATCTTGCACAGTAAAAACTTGCTTATGTAATGCAGTCACAAATCTGTCTCATTTTAGTGACAGCAGAACACATGGGTCTGGATAAGTGTTAGAAATGTTAGGGTGCATTTTTCCCCTATAAAATTATATTGATACCTAAAGTGCTGGTTTTTTGGAAGTGTATTGTTTGACTTGACTCTGGCATTGTATAGCTTCGGTAGGTGACACGTACTGTGAGGTGCTACAATCGCACAGAAGCATTTAAATATCAGCCCTGCCGGTTATCTGATGTGTAAGCAAGACGCCTGGATTTTATTTTACAAGATGTGCTTTTTTTCTAAGTTTAAGTAACTTAGCATCTTGATTTCTCACTCTTAAATGACTTTTTGAAAATTAGACTATCTCAGACATAATTATCTCAGGGTCCGGGTCAGAGAAATGCAGTGTAAGTCTGGGTTTCACCTGCAGTGACAACCAGCGTTCCAGGGGGTTGTCCAAGTTTTACCTCCAACATCAGAATTGTGTGATGTAAGAACAGTCTTGAGGGCTGTTCTGCCACTCCAAGAGGCACATGTCTAAGTCGGAGAATTACTCATTTCTGTCATCTACAGTCATTTTCTATTCCTGCACATAATTAATGGTTTTGCAAGCAAGGGCACAGGAAGAGTGTGGGTGGAATAAATTTATTGCACTTCTCCAGAATTACTGTGAAATAACTCTTATGTCAATAATCTTTATTTTACATTTCTTCAGTAGCAACTCCAGCAACAAAACAAAGTTGGTCAGGGTAGGCAGAGAAGAAGTTGTACAGTTCTCAGCAAAATATAGGTAAAATCAAAGCTAATAGGCTGAAGCAAAGTATTTCTACCTCAGCATATCACTGCATGGGCTATAGAATTTTTGAACTACTACCTGCATTGTTGATGTGTTATTTAATCTTTATAAAAAGTTGTTCACCTTCACCCTCTAATAAAGACTCAAGCAGAGGCATGAAAAAGCATTGTCTTCCCTGAGTTGTATTGGGTAAGTGCTAAAGACAGTGAGCAGGGGGAGAAAGTTGTGTTACTGTTGTCTCTCATCAGTGAATTTTTTTCCTCCCCAGCTTCTGAAATTTGAAGAGTGAATCTGCTTTCATTGCTGCAGCAGTCACACCTCCTCCAATGAAACCAGGCTAAGTGTGGTAAGCATACTGTCTTCATAAGGCTCATAATCTAAAGAACTGTGCAGAATTTGGTAAATAGCACTATTATGTTGTCTTGTCTGCTTACAGCTTGTGTTTGAGTTGTTAAGAATTTGAGTGAAAGCTGGAGACTTGCACTTACTCTCCCCATCCTCTGAAAACTATTTTTGAGTATGGCTCCTGGAATCTGAGTTATATTTATTCACTGAGTAATAATGTTAGTGGTGCCAATAGCAATAGGAAGTCCACAGTAAGAGTTCTGAAATTATATAAAAATAGTTGGGTTACAGCAATAAATAACATCATTTGCACTTAAAAAAAAAAAAAAGTTCTGATTCAATTTATTTTGGAATGCTAAATGAGGCAATATGCTTCTTTCAGCTATGTCTGTACATCACTTCCTAGTAATCAGCACTGTGTATGTACCCTTAGGAGAAAACTTGGCCTTGCCTATAGATGAGTGAGCAACTTCAGCCACCGTACTCGAGAGGAGCACGGTATCAGGAATGCTATGGTAACATACTGGAATAACCTCAGCCGCAGTTATGGTCCGTGGTACTCATACACATCTAGGCTAGTAGGTACACTTTTCAAAGGTTTAAATAATGTTCTGTTTAATCATTATCAACAGTCAACAGGTTAAGCATAGTCCAAAAGAAATAAACACACAAATTAGATCAATTAACCTACTGTGGCTCCCTGGGTTCAGATACCTCAAAGGGTGTACTGTCAAACTACTTTTCAGTTGCTTGCATGTCAGCTCCTTGTATAATTGTTACAAAACTTAAGTATTCGAGCCATTCTGTAAATTCTCAACAGAGAGCAGTGAACTACTTTTTATTTTCCTTCCCCATCTACTTACCATCTTTAGCAGCTAGATATTTGCTGCATTAAGAAAGAACTTTACAGGGGAGAGAAGCAGGGAGTCTTGGTAGCAGAGTCCAACAGGACTGACATGTTAAAGCACTGTTGAGCCAATGCACTTGTTGAATTCTACATTTTACTTAAAAATTATACAGAGAAATATACAAAAGTGATGCATTAAATCAGTTTCATTTGTGTAATGGACCTTTATGGATTTTGATTTCCAGTCACAGACCATACACACATCAACTGATACCATGTTTTCTCCTTATGCAATAATCCTCTGCCTTTCACTTTACAGGAGTTGAGAACTGGTTTAATTCTAACCTTCAGTTTAAAAATATTCCTGTATGCCTTTATGAAAGGATATTAAAAGGTAAACTAAGTTGATAGTAAAGCTATAGTGGGCTCCTTACTTTTAGTCAAAGGTTTACGAAGTAACGCTTCTAGAACGTAGGTTATTCAGCAGTTTCAGGAAAGTTCTATATTCACACGTAAACCTTGCATGGCAAAATGCCATAGCGCATGCAGCCATTCAGCATGGTTGCTGACCTATCTCAAGGGAGCAAACATGAAAATAAGATCTCCTAGTTTCTGTGAATAAAGGTATGTAAGTACACTCATTCCTCAATCTTCAGCTTGGTTAAAGTTGATGAGACAAATACTGATTTGATGTACAACATTTGAAAAAGCATGTTGTTTTTATTATTTCAAGAAGTTTAATTTTGAAGAGGTTGTCGTTAAGACAAATAATGCAGTGATTTCCTCTCCCCCCCAGCATTTCCAGTGGTAGCAGAAGTCCACGCTAACCAGCCAACTATACACGCTTACTCAATCTGAGTGAAGGAAAGAACTTGAACTTGTTTTCCATTTCCAAGGCTGCTCACTTAACTTTAAAACAAACTTAGAAGCAGGGGCCTTCAGAGATGCAGACTTTGCTAGGTTTGAGTGCTGTATTCAGAACAGAATCAGCGGCTTGTTTTCTAATATTTTGAAAACGTAATTGAATTAGTGAGTCCTCACTACAATATTTAACAGAATGCTATTATTTTTGTTAAAAACGAGGATGAAATTTCAGTGGAACACTAGGTATACTTACATTTAGCTGTACTAGTGATTTAAGAAAAAAACAAAACCAACCCCAACGAACAACCCCGAACAATGCACCCTGATCACAGTGTTAAAGCTCCAAAATACAGGATGTCTGTGCTCCAACAGCTACAATTAAATCCTTTTTTTTTTTTTTTTTTTTTCAACTTTTATCTACATTCCTGCACTGTGAAAAATCAGCTTTCTCAAGGAAAAAAAAGAGAGAGAATGGCTAGGTTCAGGTAGTGCAGGGAGACTCAGTATAGCTCCTTTAATTTCTTTACACAGTAAACAGACTTCTGTTTATACCAACACCCCAGTCTGTACTTTCTTATTTACATGAAACACTTTTACATATATACATGTTAGCAAAATACAGGGCCTCTCCCAGAACCAAATGCATTTCAGCTATATCTTTGTTATACAACTAATGCTTTAAAAAAAAAAAAAAAAGCCCACCTTACTTGTTTTCTTATGCACAATGATTCCATTTAGCTAAAAACTAAAATTATTTCCTTCCCGTGTAGTACTTTCTCTAGTTACAGAATACCATTGGCTCCAGGCTGATACTTGCAATTCACTCTGGCAGTAAGGAAGAGGTTTCAAGAGTCCAGCTCTAATTGTTCTTGATTTTCACTGAGTCTTAACATAAGCTGTTGTTCATAATAAAGGCTCTTTGCATAGTTTATTTCTTGAGATAGCTTTACTGCAAGAACTTCAGATTTCACTTTCACCTGGAAAAAGAAATGTGATTTTTCTTAATGTGGTACTGCTGTCATCTAAAACAGAATGTATTTATTTGTTATCACTTCACTAACTGAAAGGAGTAGTTTTGAAGACTCCTGTAAGGAACAGAAATGTTTCAGTGAAGATTTCTTCTCAGTGCTGAGACTGAAATAAAGAAGAAGTGAGAGGAGGAGGGACAGGTAAAGAGGGATAGGTATTTTAGGATGAGAACAGAAACATCTCACAATATTTGAAGTTACCTCCTTTGCTTCCCCTCCTACCTTTTATCTGGCTTATCTGTTTGGAATGTAAACTCACTTGGGTCAGGGGTGAGCTTATAACCTTGCCTGTAAAACAGACCCCCGAGCAACTACTGTAATGAAGCAAAAAAAAACCTGTAATGGGTTTTAGAAGTGAGAGTTCTGATGAACTTTTACATGCATGACAGAAATACTCTTTCCAATCTTAGATACCTTGCAGTAAAAAAAATACCATGTATAGGATGAGAAGACTAGAGTAAATAGACAGCACAGTACTTAAGTTTCATGTATGCGTTGTAAAGTTAAAAGCCTTTCTCAGGTAAGTACACATTTCCTACTGTAACGTTACTGCCTGCCAGAGTATTTTAGGTTTTGCCTTCAGCTTTTCTCAGGAGTTTAGGGAGCAAGTTCTACTGTCACCTAAACCTTTTCCGCAGCAGCTATTTTCACTGCTGACAGAACAAAGTTTTCACTGTTACACGCAGCACAGGAAACGAAACACTAATGACTACAACACTTTCAGCACCAGGACACGCATAAAGGGGAAAAGAATGAAACAATAGGTGCTAGATCCTTACCATCGGTTTCTGTTGTGATGGGCCTGGCATTGCTACACCACTACTTGTATTAACGGCTTTCTTCGTCAACTGTATATACACGTTCCCATGGTCTTTTGAAACAAGGCAGTGGTAGAGATCATCATACTTGACTTCTAGGAAGATGGCCTCGCGATCTGTGTAATCGCCACTCTTGAGGAAATAAACAGCTTTTGATGAAATGAGAACGCAATAGCTGTCTATGTTCTCCACTGCTATGAAGCTGCAAAAAAAGAAGAAAAATTATTCACTTGAAGCTAAAAATAGTGAAGTAACAAATGTCTTCACCTGTTATGTTTTGAGTGACCTTTAGAAGTCTTTCAGAAAAACACATACAATTCATCTGTATTTAATTTAAACTGTTCTAAAAATTAAGCTGATGAAGTACCCTCTGACCCAGTTAAAAAAGATCATGCTGTAAATCAAATATTAGTGCTAAATGCCTGGCTTCTAGCTTTGGACACATTAAAGGGGCATATAAAAATATCCTTTAACAAGGCTTAAGAAGAGTAATTTCCTTGCATTGGAACACCACAAGGCCTAATACTTGTTTAATTGTAAGTTCAGTTCCATTGCTAATATATGAAAGGTTTGCAGACATTTTTGACAAGAGCATTATCCTTCTACACACTGTAAACCTACTGTGCTTTCTTTTACTACACACCTCCCTTGCCTTTGAAAACAAAAAGTTTAACCTGCTGCCTGGATCAGTAGCTAGAAAAGAGAAATTAGCTGTTTAACACAGGGGTGAGAGGTTAAGCAGCAAGCAGGTTTCCCCAGAGAGATTAGTCTGAGTGATGAATAGTAGAGGTAGAAAAGAGTGAGTTAAGAATATTGAGAATTATGATGGCTTAAAAGGTTGATGGGTAAAAAATAGCAGTAAGGAATGCCAAAGTGAAGTAAGATATTTCACACAGAAATACTTCTCCCCCACTTCTGATTTACTACTGAAAAGAACCTCATTAGTGGGTTTTTTAAAATGCTGAAAAACTCAGAAAATTAAATACAAAATCCTATCTAAGAAAAGGTGCTAAATAGAGTAATTATGCTCTGTTAACAACCAGCAGCAGTAGAAGCATATCTGTGAAACTACGATTCTCAAGCTCTCAGGTAGGCTCGAAATTACTATTTTCTGAACAATTGCTTGTGTCTGCTGGTGTCCTAATACATTCTGCAAAATACTCCACTGTCTTTGAAATCAAGGAAGATTGTCAGTCCTGAGAGTTTGTGGTAGATCAGAAAAGCTTACCATCTCCAACACCACCGTCAGCTCTACCATTTAAGTAACACTTTGCACAAATACTCTGAGCTGTATCCAAATAAACCCATAGCTATAAATGGAATTTTTATAACCAAAAATATTTCACGAGGTCACATCACTGTTTCTTTTTGTGGTATAAAAGAATAGTTCCAGTAATTTTCTATTAATAGTCCTCTGAAAAATGGTATTCTGCACTGAACTTGTCTTTTCTCTGCCCTGTGCCTCCTAGCCGTGTCAGCTGACAAATGCTCTTGCTTCCATAAGCTTGAGAAAGGCATACACGCTTACTCAAGTTAACAACTTACATTTTTGTTTAAGTGCTGAAAAGAGCACAGCCATCCTATTAAAAAAAAGGCCTGCAATGCACTTTGCCCAGCTCTAACCTTGGGTGAAACTACAGGATAGAATAACTGAATTGTGTTCCTTTAAGTAAAACAATTGGACAAAAATGTGTATTTCAGCTTAAGAAAACCTAGGTGGAAGACAATGTTAACAGTTACTGAAACTAGCAATTGCCCCTCAATTTTCCATCAGAGTTCAAACACTTCAGGGTAAGGTTTTGTCTTTGAAATAAGTTAATTAGGATGGAGAGGGATATTTTTTATGAAGTGTCATAGAAAACAATTTCAAAATAGAGCAGCATTATAGCCTGCAGAATAATAGCCTTGTTGCTTAGAACAGGCACATAAAAGCAAGTACAGTATTTTACAGAGACCCTAGCTTTGACTCGGGTCAGACTTCCACTAGAAGCGGAACCAGAGGAAACTTGCTGGCACACTGGCTTTCTTTGCTGCTTTTCCAGCAGGGAAAGAAGATTAGAAGGCAATTATCAGAAACCCCTAATACTGTGGCAGTGTCCTTTTGCAATTGTCACAGCAAAGTTCAGAAACTTGAGAAGGTTTTGTACACCCACAAAAGCAGAACAGCTGTTTTCCTGATATATGGTATTACAGCCCGCTGTATGGGGGCATCCATGGACAGAACTGAAGGACTAAAAGCTACTGTAAAGTTCAGTGGAAGCAACTGGGCAATCAGACTACAGGTTTGTATTTTCTGCACAAGAACAACAGATTATATATCTTAATTTTCCATACAAGATTTTTACTGGTGTCATGTATATATTTTGAGGAATGGAAACAGAGGACAGTGATTTAATGGTGAAGCAAAGAAGCATTAGCTAATTTGTAGTTCAAGCTCTACATTTTGTTCTAAGTTTGAGTCATGCATCATTACCCGTTTTCTGTTGCCAAGTGTTACTTTCTTCTCAGTGTCTAGTTCTCAAAATGGGTATTTAACCTTTTAAGATACTACTTGAAGAGACTACTTTTTTTTTAGACCCATACTTCTACACTATTAAAAAGATCTCAAATTAATAAAATGAAAAATTAAATGAAACATGATCCAGTAGAACAAAGTAGAAGCAACCAGATCTCTGGAGAATTTGTGGGTTTTTTAACAACATCAGGAAGTAATTACACAATATTTTCCAGAAGTGAAACAGTGAGCCTAACTGGAAAAAAATGTGGAAACATTTAGTTAGAACAGTAGAGCAAGGTATTAAACCCCCTTTTATGGATTTAACTCTGAAGGAAAATATGCAAATAATCAGGTCTTTAAATGTGTTTCTGATTATGATACTAGGATAAAAGTCAGAGGCATAATTTTGCACTTATTTTCCATGACAAGAAACACTGTTTTCTTGTTGAATGATGTTCTTAATGGTGAAAGTCACAGTGAATGAACAGTGTGACTTGATGACAAAAGCCCACTGATCTGCTTATGGGGTACACTTGGAAAAAGCTGACAATATTTTGGTCACAAATTGCTCTTTCAGTTCTCCCTATCTAAGAGCCAGACTGCATATGGATAAAGGCCCTTAAATGAGATGAAAACGGGATAACAAGAGCGTAAGATCACAGGGCCACAAGCGAGTGGCAGAATACAAACTTCCTTACAGGCAACCGAGGGTAGATTCTAGAGTGGTACATGGCTTTCAGAGCCTGATCATTGACACTGGTGAAATTAAGATAGCCTGCTGAATTGGTACCTCCCTCTACAAGCTTCACCACCATTTTAACTGCTTTGCCTTGGCAGATACTCTTGATGGGTGATAGATGCAAAACACAGTATCTTACACCCGCCACTGAAAACAGCTGTTCGGGTTAACTGGTAGAGATCGGGTTAAGTAATGAATTATGTCTTAAGACCCCAATCCAACAAACTGACACCTCCTGTAGAATCATAGAATACTTTAGGTCAGAAAAGACCCTTAAGATCATCGAATCATTTAGGTTGGGAAAGACGTTCAAGATCATCGAGTCCAACCATCAATCATGCCCACTAAACCGTGTTCTGAAGTGCCTTGTCTACGTGCTTTTTGAGTACCTCCAGGGATGGTGACTCCACCACTTCCCTGGGCAGCCTGTTCCAATGCTTGAAAACCCTTTCAGTAAAGAAATTTTTCCTAATATCCAACCTAAACTTCCCTTGCCGCAACCTGAGGCCATTTCCTCTCGTCCTATCTCCAGCCACCTGACAGAAGAGACCAGCACCCACCTCACTACAACCCCCTTTCAGGTAGTTGTAGAGCGCGATAAGGTCTCCCCCTCAGCCTCCTTTTCTCCAGGCTAAACAACTCCAGTTCCCTCAGCCGCTCCTCATAAGACTTGTGCTCCAGGCCCCTCACCAGGTTCGTTGCCCTTCTTTGGACACGCTCCAGCACCTCAATGGCTTTCTCGTAGCGAGGGGCCCAAAACTGAATACAGTATTCAAGGTGTGGCCTCACCAGTGCTGAGTTTCAGGGGCAGAAACAAATGTACAGCTATCTTTCCATGCGTTCACTCTGCATGCATTTTTTTTTTCATGCTCTCAAACCTGACCACTAGTAACATTTATACACTGTTTTCACTTGCTTTCATGAACCCATATCCAGGGCATTCAAACATAGATGTGCCTTTAGTGTACTACCCATTCAAATTATTCAGTATTGACTTTTCTGGAGAAAAATAAATTTTTCAGGTTATTTTGGTCATTAATTGTTAGCAGCCATAGCTTAGGAATAACATGTACCACAGGCATCCAAGTTAGCTTCTCTCAAATCTAAACCAGAGCCACCTCAGAGTGCCTGTCAGTGGTGGTTCACATATTGCTGTCACGGAATCACTAGCCACTCCCTAGGCTTTGGGCTGTGAGAAATGGAAGATAAGGGACAGATAAGGGAAGAGATACTAGTTCTGCGTGTATGGATATTAGAGAGGAAGATGACTACAGGCTTTAAACGTGCACTTGTTTTATCAATGCACATGGAGGGTTGGACATGTATGTTAAATGGATTATTGATTACTTAGAAACTTACTAAGATTTCATCTTTTGTAATGATTGAAGGCAATCAGGGACATTAACAGGAGCAGGAGTCAACAGACCAAGGCTCCAATTCTTCCACAGCCTGTATGTGATGTGTGATCAATGGCAGTTAGCAACAAGTGAACCAAAGGAGCCCTGTGGCACCTGCAATGATGTTTGTCTATGGCCAGCAGACAGGCCACTTTGCAAGTCATCAGGTACTCGTGCTGTGCTACTAATTGGTACCAAAAGAGAACAAACGAAATGTATGTTCATGCATGTGTGTGTATGTAAAACAGTTTTAATCCCTCTTCCCCAAAGACACGAAGATACGATGGCAGCAAACAGAACTACTTAAAGTAACTGCTTAAGTCAGTACTTACAACTCATCTTGGATGTTGTCAGTCAGTTTGAACAGCTGTTCTTGTCCTTCCGCTTGACTTTCTAAATAGCGGGGCAAGAGCCCTTGAGGTCCTCTACAGCAGCGTGGCTTCCTCACTCTCTCTGCTTGTGTCCTACATGCAAAATAGATGCAGAAAAATGACTTGGTGCAACAGCAGCGCTTTTCCTTCCACTTAAACCTGTCAGCACACAAAGTTTTATTTGAAGTATGAGGAGTGACAAAGCCTTTAAAAACACAAGGTCTTCACAAATACAGCATATAGATTCTCTTAATACTTGCTCTGGAAGACATGGTGTCTATTCATATGGTTTTACATGTCAAATAAACATCTCCCAGTTTTCTTCTACAATTAAGGGGCAGTGTGCTAAATTAACAGGAAGAAGCAACCTGAACTGAGACTGCTGTCTGTGATTTTGGGATCTATTTACCAGCAGAGTTTTACTGATTTGACTGTTTCTTCTCACATCTCTACATAAAACAAGACTGCATCAACCTAGATAGAGCTCACATTGATGGACAGTGTCAGTAGTTTGAAAATTGTAGGGTTACAGAAATAGGAACACGCAGTTAAGACAAGACAAAAGAAAAATCCATGGTTAGATAAGTGTCTCCATAGTAAGATTTAGCATACTTTACCTTTCTTGAGTGTCTATTAAAAAATGACAATAATAAAAAAGACACACACGTGTGGCCTAACAGACATCAGAGGTTGATACTGGCCACAGTGCTAAAGAACTGCATGCTTGGTTCCTCCCTTAGCAGTATTTTGTTAAAAAATAATATTCTGAATTCCGTTAAGCTTTTGGAACGCCCTACCCCTGAAGAATTGTGTTACAGGCTGCCTAGCCCTGCTTTATTCTCTGTCCTTTCCCAACAGCATCACTCTGGGTCTGCTGCATGCTTTTTCATATCTCTTTCAGGCTACTGCTGTTACTAATTTTCCAAGCCAAATACACCATTTGTGATTAGTGCTCTCCACTTCCCATCTTGACTCTTTGTAAAGATCCTGTACAATGAACTGCTTCTATCCTTTTTGATCAAAAGACAGGAAAAAAATCCCATGTAACAACGTGTTTTCTTTTTAAGCTGCTTGGCAATAGCACACAAGAGTACTTGCCTTCTAAGCTTTGCTTTCTGCAGATGTTTTCTCTGGAGCCTTGTTCCTCCGTTACCTTTCCCTTTCACCAGTCCTGTCCCAGACTTGAAACCCATGCAACCTTTTAAAATTCATTTTCCTTCAAGTCTTTGACACCCTTGCCTTTTAATGTTGATAGACATACTTTTTTTTGCCCCTTCCCTTCTTGGCTGCACTAAATGTTACTAGAATAGAATCTCCTACATGTCATTCATGACTTAATATAATCTTTGCTGCTCTCCCATTGGGTGACCGGCCTCTCAGTGTGCTTTGGCCATTGTTGCTCTGTCTGGTATCAACAATGTATTTTGCATACAAGGTATAGAAGCCAAAGATACTTGCTTTCCAGCACAGCAGAGAAAAACATCAGCCAATTTATATTTTTAATACATGATGACTAGCTGGTAAGTTCTGATTTTGTTAATGAGATTATTACATCCCTGACCTGCATAACAAATTACTGAGGCTCAGAAGTACTGCTTGTCACTGCTCCTCTTTGAAAGAAACTCCAGAAGACAAAAAGCTCTTGACTTCACTTCAGCTGAACTATGGTTACGTGAAGATGGAAAGTCAGTTTGTCAGCAGGAAGGATGAAATGAAGAGTAGAAATTCTCCAACTAAAAGAAGGCGAAACAGAGCAGGGGCTTAAGAAACCATAACAAATGTTATCGTTAAAAGTGCCAGTAAAATGTTAACAGTCAAATACTCAGTTTTACTTCTGCTGACAGATGTTCTCACTGCTTTACCTGTCCTGCTGCCCTGCTTTTGCTTTTGGTTAGACATTCATTAGTTAATAACAGTGTTATGCATCCAAGCTAAAAAATGCCAGTATGAAAATTGGAATTTGCTACATAAAGGTAGTTTGTTTTCCTCATCTGCAAAAAGTGCAATGTCTTAAAACTGTATTCTCCCATTGGTACCATTTCTCCGAATCAGAATAATCTAAACACTAGGTAAATAGATGACTTCCACAACCTACATATGACTTAAATTTATTCCACTGAATAACAGCTGCGTGCAGCAGTTAGAACTTCACTATCAAGTACTATGACTCTGGAGCAAGTCACCTCTCCTGCCCGTTAGATTTTTTAGATATAAACAGGATTCATCTGTACCAGGTACAGTTGTATGACAGTATTGTTATCTTTCTGAACCTACACCAGGTGAACAAATAAGTGCCTGTTTTTACGTATTAGGTTCTTACAAAGTAGTAAACAGAAGTAGGCGTTTGTCTTCATGAAATACAAAATGTTGAGGCAAAGTTCCAAAGAAATTAAAGAGTTCCAACCAGTGTAATTCACATGTTGCTGCTTGTCCTACTTCCTAACTTCCAAAAGCAGTAAAATGGCAAAATTTCACTTATCCAAGAAACCCCCATTGGCTGTTAAACCTCTCTACAGCACCCGTAGCTTCTATTGACAAGTTTAAAGAGTGAATGTCTGAAGTACAATGCAGTATTTAATTAACTACTGGCCAATCAATAACTTTTTACTGAGACACGTTCCTATTATGCATTCAGGAAAGTTAGATAACCATCCATATGGGAGTGAGCAACAACACTGCATAATGGTTTTTACATTAACCATTTTTCAGATAAACATTCAGCTGTGCTATTTTCTCTAATACTCTGTAGTACCATGAGAAGAGGTATCTAAAGTATTGCAAGCAAGACTACTGTAAGAATGAGGAAAGAATAGGGCCTTTTAATCACACCTATTCCGTAGAAACATCAGTGAACACTGGGTTCTCATGTCTGGCTTAGAGGCAGGTCAGAGATAAAGTACTGTTACTACAAAAGTACTAGGCACCACAATGAATTTCTGGAAGGCTTGGCAATTTCCGAGTTGTGGGTTCGGTTGTGGTTGTTTTTAGGCTTTGGTTTTGTTTTTAAATGGAGGAAGTACAGTCCTTACTGTCCTCACTGCTCCTCTGTGCTAAAATGTTCATCCTGGTTTTAAAAGATAATTCTCATCTTGGTGTTAAGAAGGTCAGCTGCTTTTCAACTAAGTGCCACTAGTGCTAGCGTAAGTTGCACTGATTTAGTCCATCACCCCTTGGCAAACTGGTCTGTTTGGTCTGGACAGCTAAAAACATTCCACACGACTTGATTTTTTTAATCTAAAAATTTGTTCTACTGTCTCAAGTTACTTTCTGTAAATAATAAGCAACACTGATGAAATACAAAAAGCTGAAGATTTGTAAAGCAGAATCAACGGTGGTGTGCCCACATCTGTGTTACATTAAACATGCACTCAACAGATTTGCTGATTCTTTTTTAATAAGCACACAAAGGCAATACAAGACAGAAATGCCCTCACGTCTACTAGTCACAGCAGGGAAGAGTGCTGCTGAATGAAGACACAAAGAGATTGGAAATGGTGTCAGAAGGTTGAGGCACACACTCCAGTTCTTCACTGTTCAGACAAAGCTGAACACTGGAGAATCTCATTTCAGATGACTGTATGCACACTAAAAACAGTTAACAGTGTTAATTGGTTGGCTTTTGCTTAACAGTTCACAGAATTCTTGTGATTCAGTTGACCAGTTTTAAGCCAGAAGTTTTGTAATCAAACAGATCACCAACCCCACTGATGTAAGGAAGTTGTTCAGGTATGAGTGGTGATCATTACTTGCCAACTTACATTGAAAAAACTCTTCAAGAGACATGTGTTTTACAGAATTACTTATCCTTGTTCATTCACTACATGTTCACCCATCAGGTTTACCTTATCAGGTACATAGATGTGATTCTTGCTGAGGTGCATAAGTATACAGTGTTTTTGAGAACAGTAACTGTTACTCATCTTTGAGTGTCTTTTAGACTTAAAAAAATCTCCTTGAAGTGTACCTAGATTGCTTCCACAAAAACATTAAAAAAATAAAAAAATCAGAAGATATCAAACGTTGTACATCAACAGATGATAGTCTGTGAAAACAAAACATTGCACTTCTAAAATTATATGCAAATTTACATCTTTCAGATTCCTCAGTATCACACCCAGAATAATTACTCAGAATAAAACAACTTTAGGAAATTTAGCAACTTCTCCTGATAGAAAAACAGCAACAAGGAAAAACCCTATGACTGACACAGTAATCACTACAACTTTTCATTTGAAATGTGTATCTGTGGAATTTCTGATCTGTCTTCTTGGTAAGCGAGCAGCACTGGCAACTACAAATCTGTCCAAAAAGCCCAACTCGAGCATGTGTACAGATTTTGATCTATAATGGGAAGAGTGCAAGGCCACCCCAGTTCCTGCACAGACACCAGTGCAAGGAGATGCCATGCTGGCATCCGAAACCAGTATGACCATCCTCAGTAAAGGAGGGTCTTTACAGAGACTTCACCTGCTGTACTGCCTGCCTGTCACCAAGACCCCAGGTCCATTCTCGCTGACAAACACTGGCGTGCAAATTAGCCATGTAAGTCCTCCAGAGAGATGTCTCTGGCCACAGGGCTCTCCCCCACGCGCTCGAGTAACAATTCTCTTCAGCTAGACCTAGTTCTTGCTGCCAAAACTTCCAGCAACTGTCATCAGCGTGTCGCATTCATAAAGGTGTTCCAATTTAACAAGCTCATCATTCCAACCCATTTAAAGCAGTAACTTACTGGTTCTGGTATAGCTCAAATTCTGTCAGTGTTTCCATTGTAAACTTGTTTTTTCAGGTTTGCATAAAGTTTATTGATAAAAGTCTGCTCTGGGCTGT
Organism: Aquila chrysaetos chrysaetos; assembly: GCF_900496995.4. NCBI lineage: Eukaryota > Metazoa > Chordata > Aves > Accipitriformes > Accipitridae > Aquila > Aquila chrysaetos. The sequence continues at coordinate 6,563,938 of NC_044009.1, read as the reverse complement.
AACTTGGCACACTGACTTTCAGCCTGGGAACAATTTTTATCCCCTTGAAATAATTATAAAACAACCTTAGTTCAAACAAAGGAAAATTGGCAGGTAATATAAGCCTATGAAACAATTCAATTGCTGCTAGTATTTTGAAGAAATAATATCAAACCTGTTACTTACTTGGCTCTGGAAAAAGTCTGCTTCATAAATACAAGGCTTTGTCTAGGGAGGCTTTAGTGCATTTCAGACATTAAGAAGTGACCTAATCTGATAAATTCAAGGAGGAATAGCCTTACATATTCTATCATAAAATATGCCACAACTAAAATACCTGCTAGAGTTGCTCAAGTTCAATACTGAATTGCACCTGCAGCCTTCCATAAGTATCATCATCCCACACACCCAGTTTCCACAAAACACAGAACGAAGACAGTACTTGGCTCATAGACATGTAATGGGAGGACACAGTGTAAAGCATACCCCGAAGTGCTGGAATGAATTAAATGCTAAATAAACAATGTATACCTTAAAAATTAACCTAAAAGTTCAGCCATCATGGCCACAAACTACAGATGATGCAGTCGTACCACAGGATCATAAGGATTAACAAATGAAAACAAACATACGCCATTTCTGATATGGTCTATATTTTGTATCGCACCTTTGCAAAATACTAAAAATCCATTATTTCCATGATTCTTTCCTCACTGATGTAACTTTGAACTTTGTTTCAAATGTTGAACCCTTGCAATAAGCAGGAATGTCCCCTGGCATTTACTGAGCATAAAGGGACAGACAGCATTATTTTTCATGTGCTAGTTCTCTGCGTCTAAGATGAAATGACTTGGGGCTAATTTCAGAAAAATCTATGGCAATCTAGATTTCGTGTTCCGTTGTGACTCTACTGGCAGAAGGTGATGCTGTGTTTCAAAGGGTAACACACTTTGGGGGTGCAGTTCCCAACAGGCAGATAATTTTTTGAAGACTGGATGCCTGAACCCAGAGATCTGGCACAGCTCTGTGATGGAATTCATTCACCGATTCAGAGACAGATGCTTTTAAGGTGTGTTAAAAATGCACACGCAGTGCAGTCAGTCTGAGTGTTGGATTTGGCATTAGAATGTCTCAGTTAGATGCAAGAATGTGTAAAATCATGAGCCAGACAGCTCCCTGCTGACTGCATATCTGAGGAAGCTTATATGCACCGTTTATTCCAGCAAATGCATGGAATATATTGTGCTTGTTAAATGTGTTCCCAAAATGCTAGTTTCAGGCAGAAACATGCAAATAAATGGTGCCTAGGGTTAAAACCTCCCACTTACAGTCAAATCCCTCCTCTTTTGAGGGATCTACCAGCTCAGATGCTGCAGACCTTTATCTGACCCAGTATACTTCTAGGAGAACTACAGCATGCTGAAGAAGCAACCGTTTATCATGTAGGCCATTCCTGCCAACTTCTTGGAGATGTAGCTCTTCTCCCCCCTTCCCCTTTCTTTTGTATACAAGGTCAAAACAAAATTGAAAACTATTCATTGGGTTTATGATTGTATACAACCTCTTCAGGCTCCAAGTTCAAAAGGAAGTGAGAAGAGCTTAATTAGGACAAGATTCACTTCAAAACCAGCAGAGCAGCAGATGTACTCACCAAAATGGCACATTCTTATGACATCTATATTACAAATCCAAGATCTGCATAAGGTGGGTGTGCTTGCATACTAAACAACAGCATGGCACTTACACCAGTCATACTCTGTGCATCAAGCAGTGTTCAACCTTCAGCACTTGCTCCACTTCTGACTATAATAGCTGTGCAGCAAACGAACAGTTTTTCAAGCACTTTGATATCATCCAGCTTTAGAAGTTAACAAAATTTAACACTGCTATCTCAGTTTCCAGTTTCTCCCAGAGTCTTCCTGTACTGATCACTGGGTGATGACTAGAGTTGTCACCTTAAAGTTTCTTGTCTCTCAAATGTGTTGAAAAATGCTTCCATTCACCTTCTGGTTCAATGTAAAAGATACGGTTCTTAGCAGGGATTTCTTGCAAACACCTATCTGAAAAACATGAACTGAACATGCCTTAGTGAAGATTAAAGAGCCCAGGGCCATAAAGTTACTCTGCCTCAGAGCACATTGCGAGGTCTTAAAACTTCTGAATACAGTCTGCTGACAGGCAGGGCAGTGCAGTAGACGGAGCATTAGTCTTATTTCTGTGCTCATGTTTATAATGGTCCCATCAAAAACCATCAGTGCTGGCCAAGCAATGGCCATCTGTTGTAAATGCAAACATGGTCGCTGTATTTAAGTGTAACAGAAACGTCTCCATATTGTACCCCTACCTTTCCGGGAAAGCAAATCCACTTCGGGGAAGAAAGCAAAGCAGGGGCCCCTGCCCAGCACCAGGACATTAACTGCTAGGTGTGCATGAAGAGCTGTGTGAAATGAACTGTGATGACTGTACGTGTTTTCTCTTCAGACCCTCCTTTATATACTTTTCTGTTAGTACAACTAGGGCTGCAACAGGCACGGCGAAGTCTTCTAGCACAAACTTCACCTAACGAAAAGCTACTCATTGATTTTTCAATTTAGCAGTTGCAAGAACAATTCACATCAACTGGCTGTACTTACAAAACTGATAAAGAGAGTTCCACATGTTAACAGCAACATTAGGTGAAAAAATTATCTATAAAAATACCAGCCACATGCTAAATGAGGTGACATCAAGGCAATAAATAGCTCCATCTGTATGAAAGAGTTTGTAGAACAACCCAGAAGACATCTCTGAACAAAAAAGTAACTATGGATAAAGTAGTACTGCAAAAAAAAGTGGGCTGGAGGATTTTTTTGTTTAAGGAAAAAAAAAAAATCAGTTTTACATATTTTTCTCCCATCACTTTATAAATCTGCTGCACATTAGAAATCAGACACACGTGTATTTTTTCCAACTAAAGAAAGTTGAAGGTTTACATTTTTAACAGCAATGTGACTATTTCTGAATGGCAGCAGTATATATTACATGCAGTGTGAGAGGGTTAAACAGGACAGCCTCAACTCTTTATAAACTTTTGCCCTCTGGATATGTACTCATTGGCTGCTGTACAAGACTTGAGCTGTATTACACGCCTTAACGATATGGTTCAACTGTCGGTCAGGCTCGGGGCCTGGCAATAGGCCAGACCGCAATCAATGGGACACAAACCTCCCCCTTTCAGATCATCACGAAGGCTCATATTATCTCCTTTTTGTCGTGCTGGTTAAATTTATGGAGCAGAACCCCGAAGCTGCATTCCTTGGCTTGGGCCGGCCCACGCGGGCCTCCCTTTGTTTGGTACTGTAAGCGAGGCGTGCTTTGGAGGATTGCAGGGTTGTTAGTTCAGGCACTGACTGTTTGCTCATGACTGAAATGAAAAGAGTTCAGTGGAAGGGCAAAAGGACAGCACAAGTGTAAAACCCCATCCCAGCAGGCCCTGGGCTCCCATCTACAGACTCCGGACTAGGACTGCACAGAAAACCTCGCCGTTAATGACAAAGGAAAAAAATCTGTCTAATAACAGGTAAACAGCCGAGCAGTACGTTCGCACATACCTTGCCGCAAGGTCCCTTGCTTTCAAGTAAGCCTGTAATTACCACATAAATATGAACCTCAACTAATCTGGCTTAAAACACTGCTTAGAAGTGGTATTAGTTTTAAAGCAATGGTGTATCTTTTAATTTGAAAATAAAACCTGTCAGTACAAACAGTACTACCTGTCCAGCTGCATGGTTTAATATTTCTACCATTTTAAACCTGCGGAGTAACCCCAGAGAACCTGATGCTGTGATATTTATGCTTGGGAGGAGGACCTAACAAGTAATTCTAGTAAGGCACAAAACTACTGGAAAAACAGTATCTAGAAAGAATTTTCATTTTGTATATATAACGGGCACTTCCTACATCTTTGTATCTGGTCTCAGAATGGCTAAAAGTCCACTTTTGGGTATGCGGGTATGCTCAGATACTCTCTACCCAAAGCTTTATTACTGTGGTAATTAAAGACCACTTCTTGATACGGGTCACGAAATCAAGGATGTAAAGACACCTTTAACGTGATCTCAAGGCAAAACCATGTGGAGTGAAAGCAAATGGAAAGACAACTTGAAAGACAGTATTCCGAATACGCACAGGAAAATAAATACATACACGGAAAACCACCAGGACTCTTAATGATTAGGCATGTAATATAAAGTACCCACGTACTCATTCTTCGGTACAGAAAATACCTGTGCTTACCTTCATCGCTATTAAGACTAGTAAAAGTTATTCCCAGAAAGCTGCCCTAGACCTACTGTACCAGACTTCACCCCTTTGGCACAACAAGCAGATGTTTCAGGACATGAGGTCATACAGCCACTGCATTGGCGAGCAGTTCATGCTATTTGTGCTTTAGAAATAAGTAAATAAATGCTATATTCCTATTGCACTACACCAGTTTCATCTTTCCTACTATTTTTATGAACTGAAAATACTAGTAAGAGGGCCAAAAGATATTATAAAAACCCCCAGAATGTGTATTAAATTTTTTTGAATTCTGGGGATCAAGTCTGACTGGTTTAACGCAGTCTGATGATTTGTCCTGGTACATTCCAACAGACACGTCTGTTTTGAATAAAGCTTTTGTTCGTTTCTGGTGCGCGTACGCTTTCAACTTATCCCACCTAATTCTAAGCAAGTAGATTTGTGAATGGAAATTGTGAATACTTTATTGCCTGGTCTTCGATGACTCTTTAGTTTGTTCTGCTGATGCTAACACATGAATGTAATTTTTTACTTTTTCAAAGTCTCTCCAATTCCATTCTAGGCCATACCATTGCAGACTAGTTACATCTGCAGCTCTCTGTAATTGTTTCAACCCAAGAAAACTATTACATAGAATACACTGAAACAGCAGCAGCATTTAGCAGAGTGTTTTCTGAGTAAGAAAGGATCTAAAAAACACATGAATACCAGAAAACAGGAAACGTACAACATGGTAAAAGGTGTTCCTTCTACTTTTTGGCCTTGGTGTCCAAAAGCTTTTGCTGAAATATAATTAGACAAAACATGCAGGCTCTAGAAATACAAGTATTTCCTAAGGAAATAAAATTTTCCTTTTAGTTAATAGCTAAATACTATGAAGCAGGCACACAGTATAAGAATTCCATTTTGTGGAGCAAATGCAGTCCTCTTAATTGTTACGTAAAGTGTAAGTAGTAGAATAAATCTGGTAAATCCAACAAAGGATTTATCAGCTCTTTTCAGAAGGAAATTCGTAACTGCTTCTATTTCTCACAGACTATGCGAGGCCTACACGACCGTGAACGTTAGTTACCTACTGCAAATGTCTGCCTGTCCCAACAAGATCTTAGCAGCTTCCCCATGCCTTCAGAAGTGTTGCATTTGGAAGTGAGCAAGTGGTGTACCCATGATGTCCTTGTTCAGCCATCTCTCTTTTTGTACCAGACTAGCCTAATACAACATAATGCCTCTTCCTCACAAACTTGCACCACCTTTTCCAAACCAGTTACTGTACGCAATGAAATTGAGCTTAATCTGGTTTCTGTTCTGAACCCAGCCGTAGCAGCAGTCTTTTGTTTAATGCAAAACCTGTGCAAGTTTCTCTCCATGCAGTACCATTTAACCACTGATGCAAACACACGCCTCTAGTTGTAACTTACCAAGGCACTAGTAAGTATTTTGGGTTTGTGGAGACTATCACAGTAAGAACTCTGTATTCATTCATCTTTTTGAAATTATTTGTTGCTAATAATGAATGGACATTTAAAGAAAAACGTAATTCCACATTTTGTGCTTGGCTAACTACTCAGCATTATTCGCTTTAACGCTTTCCATTTTCACTCCTCTGTCCTCCCCTCGCAACATTCCCTTCCAGTGCCTCTGTCCTTTTCTGTCCCTTAACCAAGTCTGAATGCATCCAGGCTATCTTTCTGCCCGCAAGTGTCAAGTTAAACACTAATATTTTAGTGGAAAGTCTTTTACTTAAAAAATAGAAGCTGGTGTTTAGAATGACAGGTCAGTCCCTCATAAAGTCTCCCTTTTTCACGTTAACAGACGTTACCAATGGTGAACCCAGTGACCACAGAGTTTTAAACTAGGCTTTTCTTCAGTTTTAACAGTAGGAATACATTCTGTCATGGGAAAGCAAAAAGGCTTTAAACAAAAGGAGTTACACAAGTTTTAACTAAAGGTTTAGCACTCCCTCTTGGAATTTAAACCATCTACAACTTCTTTGCTAATGTGTAGGGTGCATAAAAAAACAGAAGTAAAATGCAAAGGGGAGCTCTAATGAACAGCCTCAGCAACCGTAACCCTTGGCCTTCAAAAAGTGTCTTTTTACAAATACGCAAGCTGTTTGTTTCAGGTTTTCCTATCTCAGACCCTGCTACTCAAAGTCTAACTCATAAGCTCCAAAGGCCAATCAGATGTAATATGTGTAAAATGTAAGACCTGTATGATTAAACATTGCCTAATGCAAGCCAGTAATTGCTTATTTTTTTCTAAAATCTGTTGCTTAAAAACATTCATATACAGCAGATGTGAAAGTAACCACATGTATACAGTATTAATGAAGTATTATGTTGCTGCTGTAGGTCCAAACACTGTGGGTTTTTTCTTCCACTCTTTCCAGATAGTTAAATTGAGTCAAGTTCAAAAAAAGGTGACAGAGACAACCAACTGTAAAGACAACTGATTAACCAAATGTTCCAAATATAAATGGTATCTAGTAATGCAGATACCTAGCAATAACCTCCTGGAAACGGTATTCAGACATAAAGCAAGGTATTTGCAGTAATGCATAAAAAGGCATTATAGTTCAGTTTTACAGCAGGTACCGATTTATGTCCATTCAACCCTCTAAAAAGGAAATGGAGAGGGATATGTTAGTGCAGAGTTTGGATTCTCCAAGTCATCTGGACTTCTCTTGGGTGCTAAGCAGCTAACAGTGCTTTCCTACAGTGAACAATGTATTATTCTGGAAATTGTGACATTATTATACTTGCGGCTCTAGAATTACAGACTGCAATAAAATATGATTAAGCAAACTGAATGTTTTAAAGGTTCATCTTTTACTATATCCTGTGGATTATGAAAATCACAGAAACTACATGCATCAGAGTTATCTCCTTCAACTATGCATAGCAAATTCTGCTTTGTTGTGGAGAATAGAGGCTGTGCTCCCAAGTAATTGTCCTTCAGCGGGAAGGCAAAGGGAAAAAGCTGTGAGATGCCCAGCCTGTCAGTCCTGGAGGAGGGCATGAAAAAAACAAGAAAAGAAAAAAAATCTGTCCCTGCCCATATTTCTTTCTAACACACAGAAGGTCTTGGGCTTAACTCTACTATACTTTATTTCTTAAGTCAGATCACTTTGCAAATTATATTTTTATTTCTTGAAATAGTAAGTTTTATTAATTAAAGACTGACTTCTTTAGGATTAGTCACTGTATGAGTACGTAGAGATTCAGAAGTGCAGTGAAGCGTGGGATGGCAGCGCACTCCATCCTCAATTCTCATGATTTCAGGCACTCCGGAAGAGTAACCACATGCCTCAACTGCTTGAATTCCTGCCACAGAGCTTTAAAGGGAAGTAGACTGGTGAAGCGAATATGCAAAGCAATCTTGACAGGATTCCACTCACAGTCAAATATAATCATTACTTGAGACTTTTCTGACAAAAAGCCCTATTAGTTTGTTGATGTACAGCATGCAAGACATTTCTGTGTAGTCTAGGAAAGACTGCACTTTTTTGTAATCTCAGTCATTCCTTTGGAAAATAATTCTGGGTAAGGGCAAGAAAAAAAAAAAAATCATTCTTGCAGAAAGCTGTAGAAAAGAAAACCATAGTCACAACTACAAGCCAGAAGCGTCTCATGGCAGTAAGAAGCACTCTTTGAATAGGCAAAAGGAACAGATAACCATTTTCTGTTAATTCTTAAGGGTAGCTTCACTTATTTAGAAATCATTTTAGGTCTTAGATGGTGGATTATTGTCTCTTTCTAGTTAAGAAACTAAAATAGCTGAGGTGCATTTTCAGGAAAAAACCTAAGGTTTCAAGATGAAATTATCCATACTGAAGAGGTACAGGGCTGCAGTTTGAAAGACCTACTCCCCCCCTCCCCCAAAATCTACATTCACTTACTCAACAAGCAAGAGTAGACATCTGAAGAACAGAACAGGATCTCCAGCAGAACTACACAAAGTTACCAGTGGTAAATTAACACCTGACAGAAGAATACTGAGCAGGTGAGACTGGTAACAGAAAATGATTAATGCAAGAAGTGTCTGCTGAGGTGCTGCAAAATGTGTGGGCACAAAACCAGGCTTACTTAACTTCAAGGATCTAGTAAAAGCAGCATGTAAAATTATATTTGGAGAGGACAAACTAAGAGGCGTTTAAAACTCCAGTGAGGACAGTGAAGTACTAAAGAACCTGAAGAGGTCAGAAATATGGCAGGAAATGAAATGGGATTCAACCTAGAAAATTGCAACCTGGTTCATCTGGGGAAAAATAATCCAGAACACAAATATTAAATGACGAGGAGATATTTGCAAAGCAGTAAAATAAAACAAAACATAAAAAAAAGCCCTCTTGGGGGAAAACAGCAAGCAGAAAACTGGATATCAATTTGCAATGCGATATGGCAGTAAAACCAGCCAACACAATTTTGGATGACTTGCAGAGCACAGCTTGTCACAGAACAGGAATATGACGGTCCTTCTTCACACAATACTGATGGGAACTTACAGACTGGGGGGATTTCAAAGTAACTCAACAACTGCAATGGAAGAATCTGGATAAACTAATGACAGAAGAATGTAAACCCATAAAATCAAGTTCAGCAGTGACTGAAGATGGGAGGTAGGGCTAACACTGAGGAAACCCAATGTGTACAACCATTTAACAGGGTGCCACAGGAGTAAAATGGACGAATGTGCTCAAAAGAAAACAGATCATCTGAGAAAACAGTTCATTATAAAGACCTGTTAACCCACTGGGAAAAAAGAGGAAAGAGGATATGAAGGAAATCACACTGCCCAAGCCATTTACAGATTAGACCAATAAATCAGCTAAACTGTCCTGTATGCAACACTTCAAGATTTACACAACACAATGAATACTAGCCAATAAATACATTTTCTCTCTGGCTTCTAGGGAGATCTTCAGAAGGGCCTACCAGGAGAAGAATAACGTCTCGTTCACCAGAGTCATGGCCCATATGTGACTGACATCACTGTAAGGATTCTTTAAGTCAGATCTAGATCAAGTCCAAGGTCAGTTCAAAATCTGGGACACATACAGAGGTGTTAAGGTGCAGGCAATATTTATGTTTAGAACTTGAGAACCTGGAGAATATGCTCTTTGCAGTATATTAGCTGAGTTGGCATTCCATACAATTAGGTACATATATTCTACTACCTCTTCTCAGTGTGATACTCATGCTCTCAAGTCTGCTGCTTTTGACCTTACAATCAAAATCATAGCTAAGAGAGAGATGGACACACAAAGGCAAAAAAAAAAAACCCCTAAAATTAAAATCACCTGCTGCTGACATTGTCTCAAACTTTGCAACCTCACTGCACGTTTCCAACTGATGGTGTGAAAGTGGTGAACAAAAGAACAACTAGCACAGGCTGCTTCTTTCCAAGTTAAGTACATTGAAAAGAATGAAATATTTACATAAGAATTTTCTGTGACCATTAATGGCTTGCCAATCTCCAACTATTCTTAACTAATACAGTCTAGTTCCCCAACAGAATTAGAATTGGGTAGGTCATGAAGTTACCTCCTTACTTCTAAGTTTCACATTGCAACTATCAGAAAAGAACAGAAATGCTTGCAGCAGCAGTTCAAGAATAATCTTAAACTTGCACTGACCTGGCAGAAGCCTGAGAGCAAGCCATAATAGCAGTTTCCTGCACTACTTGTTAAGTTAGACACACATCTAAATATAAATGTTCTTTATTTGTGCTGCACTAGGACTTAAAACACGTTTCCAGGAGAGAGCTCTCCAAGCACAGAGACATAACAGCTTTCCTGTTTTGAACTGGTCTTTAAGACTTTTGGCAGAATATGACAAATATGGAAATAATCAGAACTCTTGTATGTGACACTACAGTACTTGGAACACATAAAAACCACTCAAAAAAAGGTATCAAGTCACAGGCATTAACTGTTTATAAATTAGATGTATGCTGCATTGTCAACAACTATTTTACGCTCTCCTCTGCATTAAAGTTTAGAAGTATTAAGGCAGCTTTATTAATGAATAACAAGCATAATGAATTATATGATTACATAATAAGTTGTAAGATTAGCTTTGAAAAGTCCAGCTTAAAGTCCGATTAAAAAAAATATTTTCTTGTACTTTAAACATATCACCTTTTAAACTACCACCATAAGCTATAAAGCCATCGCCTGCATCTCAGCCATGTTAGTTTGGCTCCATGTTCCAAATGCGTGGTTTGTGCTAGCTGCAGGAGTCCCAATACAAATCAGTACATTTTGAAGCCAAAAGCGACTTCCGTCCATGTAACATGATCACAGTAATGCAAGGTACAGAGTCTTCCTCAGTGTTCTATTCAGTTCAGTAACTTTGCTGGAATTAGACTATGCCTTTTAGGAAAACCTACAACCTCAATTACGATTCTTCATCTCGCTTAAAACTGATCCAATGGTGAAAGTCAGGCGCAGCTTAAATTCAGGGCTTTTAAAATATTCAACCATGTAATTAGAGAACTGCAAGGGGCCTATAATTTATGGTTATGTATCATGCTATTTAAATGCAACTGTAATTAACTGGTTGACTCAACTTTGCACCACTACTGGAAACTTGCACATACACTGTCAGTCTCAAGATAAGGTCGAGGTGGCTCTTACCATGCTTATTAACTCACATTCTTCAATTGTTCACAACTACACTTGAGATCAGTTACTGCCATAAACTTACATTCATCAGGGTTAGCTGTTTTTGTGTATTTAGCTTGGGAGAGTCTACATGGCCCAGCATGCTTAAACAGAATATTCAACTGGAGCCAGCAACTTGCATTTGGAACACTGTTCTACTTTGATTCCAAACCACACATATTTGAACAGTTAACAAATGCGGCAGGGGGATATTGGTACACAGCAGTCTAAAAAATGTACAAATCCTTTGTTGTTGTTGTTTTGTTTTGTTTTTTTAATACCCCCCCAAAAGAACAATTTGGTTGCTTCATTATATAAGCACATAAAAATAAATCCCTTACCAAAGAAAACATGAGTGCAAGGTTGCTTATACGTGGTGGTGGTGTTTTTTGGGGGTTTTTCCCTCCTACATTGTCTACATATTCTCAAGTACATTTGTTTATCTAAAAAAAAAAGTTTTGATCAGATTTTGTAGACTGGAGAAGCATAGTAATTGAGAAAGGTTTTTCTTCCCCACCTTGTAGAAGGTTGCTGGGTCAAACTTTTTGCAGAGTGTGTGTAGACACTAAAATCATTTCAGAGTGCTTGTCTATGACAGTAGTATTTCAGAATCCCATGGAAGCAAAAAATCTGGTTCAGGTCATCTGTTTTACCCTCATCTCTTAGTTGACAGTTAACAAGTTAAAGGAAAGTATGTCACATAGGCAAACAGAAGCTAGAGATAAGGTTGGTTGGAGGCCCTCCCTTTCCCAGTTGCTCTCTAGTTTGTCAACTGTTGATAACATCATCGCTACTGTCTATAGGCTGTATCTCATAGAAGTATGTCAAAACATGAATTTTAAGTATATGTGTATCTTGAAACAAACTAGAATAAAACCACAGCTCAGCTAATAAGACAACTAACAGTATAGCCAGCTGTGTTTCTCCCCAGCTTTAAATAAATAAAGCAATCTGTACAGTCACAAAATTAAGACACATACAAGCAAAACAGTAGATGTGTTTTCTCAGGGATGCACTTAAGAGTTCTTATGTAATTCTGTGTATGCACATGTACTTACCAAATTGTAATCCCTGACCTCTGCGTTTTACAAATCAAGCTAAGTACCAGATACATAAGGTAGATACATGTAAACACTTCCATTCTCACAACAAAGTACACCTAGGTTCATTCTTCAAAGTTTCCTGCACCTCACTCACACTTCATCAAGCTCATTCTTTACTGAAACACTGATGGTAGACACTTCAGGATTCCAAGTGTGGCACAATAAAACACAGGAAATGGAAAAGCCAAATGGGAAGACAAAACCCAACATTTTGCAAACATTTTTCTCTAAGCTTTCTCACAATAAAATTTACTTAGGATTTTTTTGCACTTCTTCAGCATGCAGGATCTCACGTACATACAAAAGGACTTCTTGGCATAGCACTAGCGTATAAAGCAAACTCTTGGCCAGAAAAAGTAAAAAGAATCCTCTCTCGGAGCAGCGTTTTTAGAACTTAGCCCTTCCCTCTTCCACAGTCATAGTCAGTGCTAATGAACATTCATTTACTTTAAACATAATCATCATTATTTTGTAGAGACCACATTACGCTAGTAACTGAACACAGGAAGGAAGCCAAAGCATCTGTCCTCATGTGCTGACAATTCACATCCGCATATGTATGGGTAAACAAATAAGCATGTGGACCTAAGGGCATATATCCACACTTTATGTGAGAACTATTGTACCAAATGAAAATTAGAAGATAATGACACTATGTTGATGCCAGAACTCTTCAAACCTTTGAAGAGTTGTTTTTCTACACAGACATATGGAAGCTGGAGGTAGAGCAGGGAGAAGAACTCTTCCATTTCAACTCTGTGTAAGGATTCCATGGCAGAAGTTTAATCTCGTTACATATAGCCTTTTAAAAATTTTGCTTTAATCTAATGCTGAAGCTTAATAATTCCTGTTTTATGTTGTAGCTTTTCTGTGCAAATTTCACTCTTGTTATAGTATCAACAAATGCCATCTATTAAAGAAAAAGCAAACTGAATGAAATGGGCTACATCACTAATAATAGCTCATAGTAAATTTGATTAAATTATTGTTCCTTTGGGTAAGGAAAGATAATCAGATCAGAAATTGCAGCAGGCATTAATACACATTTTTACAGTATTATTGATCAGAAATATAAACTGCTTACTGACCTGGGGCCACTTAGAGTTGCAGTGTCCCTCACTGCCTGTGCAGTTTCCGATGCGAAATCCAGAGCTCCAGCCACAGGTTTGGTTACTGTGCCAACCAGCCCTTTCCCAAGGCCTGATATGAAACCACTGACACCTCCTTCAGTTTTCACACCTTCAACTGTTGAAGTTATTACACTTGTCAATCCTCCAATGATACCTAGCAAAGACAAGAACAGCAAAGTAGGCCAGAAGTATTGCCTCTCAAAATTGTAGAACCTTGTCACAGCCCATTCTGTCTGCCTAAATGATTTACTGTCAAGCTTGACAGAAATGTACTGTGCATTTAATAATACAAAACCTGTTTCAAAACTGATTATGATAGCAAGTAACTTTATACTTTGTATATGTAATATACATACACACACATATGCACAGACAATATCCCACAGAAAAAGATTTAATTCATTATTAAATATGTATTAAAAAAAAAAAATTTCCATAGTGTTTGATTTCCCAGCTGTATTTACACAAACAGTCCTCATCTCTTCCTGAGGTGAAGTGGTTACTTACAATGTGACAAAATTCTATTACCAGAAAAGCTTTTACAGTTTTGAGACAGAAGACAGGTAAGTGCATTTCTCCACTGGAAAAAGTCAATTATTTTAAACTAGCTTTGTGTGATTTTAACTGTGATGCTGCGAACAGACATTTCTGTGCCCGTTTCCATTGCTGAGAATCTGAATGCTCTGGAGAAATCAAGAACCTACTGAAGCTTCTACAGACTTGGAGTAGTTCGTTATTATCTGAGAACATGCTTTACAGATTTCACATCTCCACCGTAAGAAAAATCACAATTTTTAGTTAACTGGCTTGAGTACTCATTTAAAAACGCTTCCCACCATTTGGCTCATCAGCTTTTGGCAGCCAGGTGCTCTATTCAAGGTCTGTAATTAAAGTACAGAGCAGGCAGCATCTTAACTTCCAAACTCGAGAAGCACAAAGTATTTAGGGCAACCAAGTTGGTGAGGGGCCTGGAGCACAAGTCTTATGAGGAGCGGCTGAGGGAACTGGAGTTGTTTAGCCTGGAGAAAAGGAGGCTGAGGGGGAGACCTTATCGCGCTCTACAACCACCTGAAAGGAGGCTGTAGTGAGGTGGGTGTTGGTCTCTTCGGTCAGGTGGCTGGAGATAGGACAAGAGGAAATGGCCTCAGGTTGCGGCAAGGGAAGTTTAGGTTGGATATTAGGAAAAATTTCTTTACTGAAAGGGTTTTCAAGCATTGGAACAGGCTGCCCAGGGAAGTGGTGGAGTCACCATCCCTGGAGGTACTCAAAAAGTACGTAGACAAGGCACTTCAGAACACGGTTTAGTGGGCATGATTGATGGTTGGACTCGATGATCTTGAACGTCTTTTCCAACCTAAATGATTCGATGATTTCTATTTAAATCACTTCTCTTGAGTAACTATAGTTTATGGTTAATTCCTACATTTCAACAGATAGGATTTAACAGTTATTTGCTTTTTTGAAAAAAAAACAAAACAAACAAAAAAAAAAAAAACCAAACCCCAAACAAAACCAAAAACCAACCAAACCCTGAGTGGGAAGCATTTAAAAACTCAACAGAATTAAGACTAAAACAGTCCCGCTAATTACTGGATAATACAACACAATGAAGTGCTTTTATAATTGACTTTTCAGCAGACACACACATTTCAGATTTCCTGCATTTCTACCAACATAATTTGTATCAGACTTTACAGCACACTGGTGTGAGAGAAACCCCTCTCATGATCCATTTAAATACCTACAGTGTCTCTTTATGACAAAAGTCCAGCATAAAGACTTTTGCTCAGCACAGAAAAGATTGCTGTTTTAGTGAAAGCCACATTATCTTTACACAGGCTGCAACAGTTGCACTAAAAGAATGACATTTAAACAAACTGAGTCAAGATGATGCAAAATATAAATATTTGATTTAATCTTGGCTTGTATTGATTTAACTTTCTTCAACAGATAAATCATGAACTAAATTGATGTGAGATTCTGGCCAAATTAAGATTAGTCCACTGCCTTTTACACAAATTCATTCCTTTAGTTCATAGCAGACTTTAAAAAACCAAAACAAAACCACAAAACAACCCAACTGGTGAAATGTTACTTTAAACTGATTCTGAGGAAACTCAGGTTTCTGGAACTGAAAGCAATCACAAGAAAGCTACAATCCAGCCATACTCATTTTTATTTTAACGTCTGGCCCTCAAAAAGATTGTTTGCATGGGTATTTTATGCCTCTACAAAGAAAACAGAAGTTTTGCATGAACTTTCTTTGTAATTTCATTTTAATTTGTAAAAAAGCTTTTACTTAGAGTTACATGTGAAAAGACCTTATTCTTAAATGTAGTTTCTGTCAACTTAAAAACCAAACGACTCCCCCACCCTGACCTGCAAGCATTCAAATTTAAATATAAAGCCTGTGATAGCTCCACTTCCTTGGCTTCAAATAATCACCCAAGAGTAATACAAACTGTACTTTCAATGTGGTCATTACTTTTAAGAGACAGATGAGTTAAAATTGCAGCTAAGGGTTACCATGTGCAAGTCCATGGATTCCAGCTACAAGATGTTCTCCACTAGTTGCAGCGTGGTATCGAATGTATTCTCGTTCAGTCTGGTGTCTGTTATCCATCGTCTTTCCCAAACCATCTGACAAGGTCCCAGCGAACTGTAAGAGAGCAACTTTCTCTGTTATTAAAAGAACAAAAGGTGTTTCTCTTATGTAGATTTACTGAAGAAAACTCCCAGATTCTAGTTGTGAAATACAGATTCATACAACTCATTTTGTTACATGTACACAGTCACTCCAGCTTTTTTTGCCACGAAGAAAGCTCTGAAGCGCATTAACGTGTGCTTTCCATTGATGCAACTTAAATCCTGAGGTGACAGTCAAAAACCAAGGAGGTGCCCAACCGCAGTGGTCAAGCCAAAATAAATGAAGTCTGTGAAAGATGTACCAAAAGAAGTGCTAGTGACCCAACTGTAACCTTTCAAAAACTCACAAGAATGTTATTTAGATACAAAGCTTTTCTTCTGCAAAGATATGTGAAAACCTTCAAGGCAAATATGCCCGTCATGAAACTAAAACGTTTGTGAGAGTTAATTAAATTCTTTTTAGTAACACAATGTAGAAATGGCTCTATTGTGAAAAGAGTTGGTGGGGGAGCCACGCCACGTTCATTTCAGCACATGGGGTGATCCGCTGAAAGCCAGCTATGTTGGTAACTGTCCACAAGTACTATACACCCTAAACCGAAAGTCTAAGGGGAACCCTAAACATGTGTATGGAGCTTTTTTACCCCTTACACTTACCTTTAACAGTATGGGGGAAGACTTGAGAGGTACTTACAGATAAAAGAGGACATCTAAGTCCAAACAGGATTTGTTCTGAGAACTCTGACCATTACCGAGTACGAGTCAATGAAAAAGCACCAAATAAAAATGATCTATTGTGATCTGTTGACCTTTAGTTTGACGTAATCAGATATAAAACAGAAGCCTGGTGGAGGGAAGCAAAAAAAGGAGACAAAAAACCTGAAGCCTTACCTCATATTAAAGGATATTATTATAGAAAAGGCCTCCTAGCAGGCGTTTTCCTGGAATAACCTCCAAAAACTAGCTGGTTTTTGGTTATATGTAGTTGGTCATCTGTACCTCCCTCAGCTAGCATCAGCATTCTTACAATCTTCTCCTTTCAATAAACAAACAAACTTCCTCCCCCCAAAGGAAAGCTAATTTAATGCTTTGTTGTGTCTTAGACTAGGGCTGGGGAATGTACCAGCTGCCCCAGGAATGTCAAAGATACCCGATGGCTGCAGCAGTGGTGAAATCCTTGCCGTCCTGCATGATCGCAGCTCCTCTATGACAAGTATTTCATTAAGAACTGTATATGAACACTGCCCTTTCCACTGCTCAGCTTAGCTTTGCTGCATGTACCATCTCCTTTGCATCCATATTAGTTATATTCAAAAAACCTCTGGGATTAAGGTATGCACCAGAAGACAACTAAAAGCTGGTATGATATTCTGATTCTAATACACTAAAGATTAAAAAAGAAATAGACCAACAGTTAATTTATGTGCTTGATGCAATGGTTAAGTTTCTCTCCTTTTTCTGTCATTTTTTCCAAGGCTACGTTTCTTTTTCACTAATGACATGATGTCCTAGTTTTAGATACGTCTTTCCAGCTCAAAGACAAACTACACCAGTGGCTCCAATTATCTAAACAAGCAGACTTTAACAACATGAACAAAAATTAAATCCCATGACCCTTCTTGTGACTTGATCATATGGACACTAAACAGAGCATAGTGATCACCGACTGAACTACTTCTGACCTCTTTGTGAACTTAATGTAGATGTTATTTTTTTTAAAATTAGCCTAGAAATACAAACCAACCTGAAGCTGTCTATTACCGTGTTTAAGGTTGAGGTTTTTTCCTGGACAAATACTTTGCTTTAAGAGGATTAGAGTAGTCGCTATAAAAATTAAAAGGCTCAATAGGCCTTCAAAATTCAAACCTCATTAAGGAATCTGTCAAGGCCTGAAAATGATTTTTCAAGAACACATTTTGTAAGTTACATTAGTGTATGATCAGACAACCAGCCAGCAAGAATAAACCAACTTATTAATATTGATCAAAATTGGTAAGCTCTCCTGACAGCTTTGGCTTCCCCCCTTCCCTGCCTGCTTAAATTGGCCAGCTCCACTATACCAGCTTTCCTGATGATTACAATCCAGTCTTTCCTCAGATTTTCCTTCCTCTGTGAAGCAGAATCTGACACCTAATAGTCAATAACAATTCTGGTTTAGCATATAGGAAGAATTTTAATGTAATAGTAAATTATTCTCTTAGTAAGGAAGAAAAAAACATTACATGCACACAGTTTGAAAGTCATAGTCTCCATTAACTGTAAAACCAAAGTTAAACGGGGACATTTTTCTTGGCATTGTTTAGAAAATAACACTGAATTACAGCTGTAAATAGAACAATTTAAGGATTCTAATGTACCAAATGTACCATGAAATGTTTCCATTTTGCCCTGACTCAGGTGACAAAAGCTAAACTCAACACACATTAATTACAAAACATGAACTTCATGTTGAATTACTTTTTGACACACCTCCTCCTCCCCCTCCCTTCCCCGGGTACTGTTTGTTTTCTGGCCTCATTTAACAAAGACTAAAGCCAAACTTTTGTAGCCATCTGTACCATTTGTACCTAAACAATGGATTACCTCAACAACACACGTGAATAGGTCCCTGCTGAGGACTATTGCGGCACTTTTCCTGCTCCGAGGTACAGAACATAACGTGATCAAGTTTGCCAATGAGAGGTAAAACGCTAGTGAAGGTAAAACATTAGCAAGTCATGTTAAGGTCTGCTAGGCAAGTGAGCAACTCGCCATTTTCTGCTGTGACGTTTAGATTCGTGTTAGCAATGAAGATTCAGACTGTAGTGTCAGCATTATCCTGATTCATGATCTGAACAAGACCTACGTCATCTCTCGTATTACCCAATATAGATAATACCATGTGAGTGAAATAACTGCTGGGTATCACAAATTTTTAACCATCCTTTTCTGTGCATCTCAGAAATAGTCCGCCTGAAATGGTTTCTGAAGCCTGTGTCAGCAAACAGGACTGTATCTACCTATATATAAAAAAAAAGGAAAAATAAAGATTTCCGACATAAAAAAAAAACCCCAACCAACCAAACACCCGCACAACACCTTACGCCCAGTCTGTGTAGATTACAAGCATTGTATTACGAAAAAGTTACTTAGCAGTGGCAAGTTACTTCAGGATCAGAAACTTGAGTAAGCATAGGAAATTTAAGCAGTTTAAGTCCAGCTTAAACTTTGAAGGGAGATTTGAACAAGTTAAAGCACAACAGCAGACTGGCCTTTTTCCCCCCAAATACCTTGCTTTTAGATGCCACCTTCGAGAAGTGCAATATTGGATACTGAGATTAAGATATTCAGACTTGTGGAAGAGCAGTGATGGTGGCTTACTGAGCTGTTAACCCAGTCATGCAGAAAATAGTCTCCAGATAAACAAAGGTGACAACAAAAGCGTGATCCACCCTTGTCTTCCTTAGCTTTCGTTAATAAGGTGTGACCTGATAACTTCAAAGCCTATGTAAGACCATGTAAACACTAATGTAACTAAATACAACAGTCTGTGGAACAAACATGAAGCTAATCAAGGGACTTCTAAAAACCAGTCCCCCTCCTTCTCTATCCTAATTTTCATAATGAGTTCTTTGTCTGCTTGCCAATTAAAAAAAGAAATTAGTAACTCTGTCTTCCATCTCTGCATTTTTCCCCATTTCAGATATCCTTTTCCTTGAAACAGAATTGCAACACGATACATCAGTATCAGCTAAGTTACCTGCTTCCTACCCAAAAGGCACCAAAGTGTTACTGAATGAAGCCAGTCTACACATTAAGTGCGGGTAAGAAGGAGGGTATTTTACTTGTCAACCTAGCATCTCCAAACAAAGCGAAGTATGGGTTTTCCAGACTATTAAGTAAAAGTCCTGTCATTTTAGGTACCAAAAATATTTCAACTTATCATTAATATGCTTTGTTTAATGCCTTATCCATTCTGCCTGGACCAAAAAAGGAGAACCTCTCCAAAAAGCTCCAGTCATCTGAACATTCAGTCACAGATACCCTTTTTCTCCTCTCCTTTTGTCCCCAAAGCAGATGGTACTTCTGGCATTGCCTCTCTACGGAGGAACACTGACCTTTTCTTCCAGGTCTACGTTCTAAAGACCCTTGATCCCTGGTTTTCATCCCACACTGGTTCATATATGATGTGAAGCTACCAACTGGTAACATACTGCAAGCAGAAAATAAGACCCACTACTTCATTAACTTAAGCCTATGTGGTCTAACATAAACTGATCCTCCCGAGGAGGGTGAAATACGATGACTTTCACATTTCCCGCCAAATTCCAGGACATTATGCTACTGTGAACAGTATCTTCGGGGCAACACGTAAACCACGCTGAGCACTTCATGATTATTGAAAATGTTATTACCCTTCCATAAGCCTGGGGCACACTGGCCTTAGCCTCCTCCTCTGTAGACTCAAGTAAACAGATGACTCACCTTTTCTTGTTTTACCTTTACCTAGTGTCACCAATCAATACAATCTATCTACCAAGATCTGCAAAAGCAGCTGAAATAGTATCTGTACAAGAAACTAATCTACTCGTGTTTGGGAGGGGTTTTGGGTGTGTTTTTCTTTTTAAAGGCCCGATAATTAAGGGAGTTTTGCCACAAAAACTTGTACCACTGACTATGTATCCTTTGCTGTTTCAAGCAATAGAAGAGAAACAAAACCACCCATATACCGTGTTTGTGAATCAAAGCTGGTGCCAAACAATAAGGCTTATGGGGCACAAGAAGAATTCAAAGCAAATGAAAACTAATTCTAGACTTTTTACTGCATGTTCCCTCTAAGCCAGATGCACGAAGCACACAGCATGGAAATAAGGTTTAAGTAATCTTTTAAAGTCCTTTTAAACTCTTGGCACTGCCTGGTTCTCTAAGGACATCCCAAAAGGATAAATACACAATTATGACTTTAGTCCAAACATTCCATTGTAATTCTAGCATCAGAGAACGGTACATTTACAAATATTATTGACTGAGCAAAGTAGAACATGCCAAGGTGGAATTTTAAGGGAGAAAGCGATGAAATTATATACAGGTTAGTTATAACTTCTGTCCAAACCTCACAAGGAACTGCATTTAAATGAGAAATCACAGGGTTTACTCAGTTCTCATCTTTGCTTTGCAGAACTCATTTAAAAAGGAATTCTTTGTTGAACTCCATTCAGCTCTCGCCCCAAACCACCACCTTTCAAAAAAACCTTGAACACCACACATTGATGATGTTCATACTTTTATCTCCAATAATAAAACCTGGTTCTCAGAGACCAAAGCACAGATTTAAGTATGTTATTTCAGCAAGGTAGGAAAGAGTATTTAAAATTTATTTAAGTTAGAAAGTCTAATGTAAACTGAGAATTCTGTCATCTTCAGTTCTCACACACACTCTTACATTTTCCAAAACATGAAAATCCCTAGTCATGATGATTAAAAGTCATTCCACAGTTTCAACAGTAACTCCCATAAATAGAGTAACTGTCCACATGAAAGAGAAGAGCTGGTTATCGCAGGAAACAAAGGGTGTATAGGTAAAGAAAGAACTGTGATTATCAGGTTTCTGAATGTGAGTTCTGTTAAATACATTCTTCCTTACAGCCCTAAGCAGGAACACTGGTTTTGGAACACCATTTTCCTCCCCTCTGCTACCTTGACATTTACCTTTCTTCTCATGTACTACCAACAGAAGCAATAGGCATCACAGCACAGACAGCTTGAAAGGAATAAACATCTCAAATCAGTGCATACCATGAACCTAACAATAAAACCCTAAGAAATACATACACAATACATATTAGCTGGAAAACACTGACACACCCCTGCCCCGAAACATATATTCTTATATAATACAAAATTTTTTACTCAGAACATTATTTTTACAAGTTTAAAAAAAAAAAACTAATAAGCTTTTTACCATGAAACAATGGTGTTTCTTCAGATACTATCTAAATGCATTTAAAATAAAATGTCAATGCTTATTTTATATATATTAAAACAGTTAACATAAGACATATATATAAATTATATAATAAACTCAAGTAGACTGATAGCATTAGAAACTAAAGGCTACTTTCTTTTGAGTTGTGCTTTTGTTGTTGGTTTTTTTTTTGTTTGTTTTGTTTTTTTTTTTTTTTTTTTAAAAAAACCACATCCACTCCCCTCCCTGCTGAACAGAAGTTTTGGAAGTACTGTTCAGCCAAGTGATTAAATACAATGGACTATGTCTAAATGTTTAATACATATCTCTCAGTTTCATCCCCTATGGTTACTTGCCTTCTAGCAGTATCACTAATAATCACCTTTATTTCCTACATCTTTCCAACCTGTTACAGGTATTTTAGAGGAAGCCAATTTTTATTCTGACTTCTGATAGTAAAATACAACAGTTCAAAATGAAGCATTTATTTTGCTATATAGAGGCAAAAATCTTCACAGCGTACGTGTTTTAGGCTAAGCAGACATATATACATGCTGCTAGGATTTGTGGTTAAAAAAATTTTTAGCGCACTTAGCCATCCTCAGGTCTCACTCTTCTTATTTTGAACGTGTAAAGAGAAAAAAGACAAGCAGTATTCTTGGATATACATAATGACTAGGTGCAGTGGGAGAGAGAAAGTTGTCTGGTAAATCCTTCAGCCTAAGTTTCCTTGCTTTTATTGCAATGTCTCAAGATTGACATTTAATATATTTCTCGACTTAGCGTAAAAATAACTTCTAGAGCAGCTTCTTTACTAATCAATACATGCATAGTTATGGAATGGAAGCACTACATATTTAATTTTACAAACTGGACATCAGAAAGCAGACAGACAACACAGCTTCCTCCCTTCACATCACTGTGGTCAACTGTACATTATACTGGGACTAAAAAATGAAATGCTTTAAGTATTTTTAAAAAATAGCAGGTGTTTATTTGTCAGATTTAAAAGGACGAGCTATCTGAAGTTGTTCCACAAAACACTTTTACCACGGCTTCTGTCAGTCTCTTAAGAATTACTCAGATATTTAAGCAGGAAAGTTTGTCAATTCAGTTAAATTTATATGCTACAGACTTCTACGCTTTCCTTTACACATTAATACACACCCAGGTCAACTGTTAAATACAATCCTAAACAGAAAGGATGGTACAGGCTAAGCCCAAAATGCGTTTATAACCAAGTCAAATTGTGCAGAGAGAAACGTGTAGTGGAACTATGAATAGAACTGACGCACTCTTAATTTAGAAAACACTACATCAGCAAAAAGCTATAATCAGCTTCTCGGTTTGAGAGAGACATAAACTTTGACCCTCTCTAAATTACTGACAACCAAGAGGAGGCAACGGCTTTTCCCACTGAACAACCGTATATTTCTTGAGATGCTGTGCAGTGTTCTCCACCCCTACTTATGTCATATAGCCGAAGTAAAGCAGCTTTAATTAGCTCACAACCCATCGTTAACTAAGCTTCCTAATGCATCCTGACAGCGGCATGTTGGCCGGCTAATCCGTGAAGCCCCCCGGTAGGGATGCCCGATGAGGTGGGTGTCCCAGGGGAGCCCCCCCCCCGCGGCGTGTCTCTCCCCAGCCGCCCGTGGAGGTGGGTACCTTCCCTCCAGGACCTCCTGGGAAGCTGCCCCAGCAGGTGCCCGTTGGCAATAGTTTTGTGTTACAGGGTTGAATGAGTGATCCCTGCAGGAACTGCCGGCTGTTTTCACAGACACAGAAGGCAGTCAAAAGTCCACAGCATGAACTTGGAATGACCCCAATTGCAGAGTCACTGGCGGGTTCATCTGGAGGACAACTGCGCTTTATTAAACAACTAATACTCTTAACAGATAATTCCCCTCCCCCCCCACTTTAACTCTTACGAAGCTTTAGGATCTTCCTGTTTGTTTATTTTTTGGGAACGGAATTATTTGCCCTCCTCCACCCCCCCTCCTTAAAAACCCCTCCATGTACTAAAAACCTGAGAAAAAGGCTGAAGAGCCCAGTTCCTTGAGTTAAAACGTAACAACAACATATTTAGAGGGCGGCTGATTAAGCTTGCTTTTTAACATCATCTTTACCAACTCTGTTGATTTTTATTTTCACAGGACATTTCCTTCCAGCAATACACCCCAGCAGTCAAGTCTCTTTCCAGCCAGTTTCATTTTCTGCCATGGTCACCTGTGACCAAACTGGGGATCTGAAAGAACCTCCTATTTAAAAACCCTCAGGTTTTCTGTGTTCCATTAGATTTTTGAAGAAAACCTAATGCAAACACGTTAATTCCGCCTGCCATCACGTGTACAGTGTAAACAGCAAACAACAATTTGACGGATGACGCGTTCGGATCTGTTGAACTGATGCCAATCATCTATTGTTACAGCTTCGGAAGGTATCCTGCCCATCTCCTGTAGACATAAAAATACTGTCTTCCCTCCTCAGGGATACAAAGCCAAGGAATTCCAAGTTTAAATCTGTACTATTTAACATATTCTACACAACTATATAACTTTATATATACATTAGGGAGGTGTAGTTAGCCTTTTGTCAAGACCGAAGTCATTCATTTCAAACCTACACCCCATTTTTTCTCCTTCAGATGCTAATGGTGATATATGGGATATATGTGCCTATTTTCATGATGTGCTAACCATTCAAAAACTGTAGGTTAAATCAAATTTCATTTTGTGTCTATGATAAATGTTTATTTCTAATTTCATGGTTTATGATTTGGCAACATTTTGCATACCACATTTTAAATTCTCCTTTTTTCACTTAATTCTCCTATGAGTCAGCAAAACAGGAACACTGTATTTATTTGCAAGAAAATCAGCTGGTAAAACCCTTCAAAATAAAGCTCTAGAGCAGGTGTAAAACATAAAGCTTTCTAACCCCTCCCCTTTTTTTTTTAATTGTCAAGATGGTCACTTGTAGATTTCTATATACAGCTAAGCATCTCCCTGGTTGCAGTTGTTGCACTGTTGCAGGATTCTCATCATCGACTGAAAAATTTCTCCTGGAAAAGCCTCATTCAAAGCTACCACCACCGTGTCAGTTTGATTCTGAATGTGCACATTTAAGTCCAGATGAAAACAGTTCTTCCCACAGAATACATCACCATTTTTGTCTGATCCTACCCATGCCCACATCTCCACATTGTAGTCAAAGCATGTTCACAAACACTCTGCATAAGCAGCTTTGTAAAAGAAAGGCTGAATTTAACCTGAATTGTGAAGAAAACTTTCAGCCAGGATGCTGGCCACACACAACTTATCCCATGGTACAAATAAAAAACAGGAAGAACAAAATAATACTTCAAACTTCTCAAAGACAATCCTTTATCCCCAAACCTCTTTCAAAGATACTGACTACAGATACCAGATGTTCTGCACATAAAAAGTGACACTTTCCATGGCTTCTGATTGTCACTAATTGGCCATAAAACTTGCTGTCTTTTAAAACTGCCAGGAAATGGGGAAATGGCCTCATCTATAATGCTCCTCCCAGCACTGAAAATTTCTGCCTGGAAATTTCAATTACTTTCCATCTCATAATCTGCACATCTTCATACAGATTCTCACTACTCAGCACTTGAACCTGCACATGAACTGCTAATCTTTGAATGAAATTCAAGTTAAACTGAAGATAATCTGCAGTGCCACCTGGATGTACTACCTGATCAAGCTGCAGTACCCCTACACAATACTGGGGAAAAGACAAGGAGAAAAATCTTAAGATTACACTAAAGAAAACAGAGGGAAAGTTGCTGCATTTGACCTGAACTGTGTAAATCACTTCTAGGAATAGAAAAAACTATTTACGGCAATTGCTGCTAAATCCCACAACTTCAATACCTAGACTACCCTTGTAAAGGATGACCATCACCTTTCCCGAAGTAAACCCCAAATTCAAATCTGTAAAGCTGCCCAGAAAGATGACATGTATTCCAGCCTCCCTCATTTTTCTGCCAGTAATCATACACATTCTGCTGTTAACAGTGAAACAGAAGAGTAGGGAGTCAAAAGAAAATTGTGAAAATATAGAATGTTAGGAAAATCAGAACTTGAATGCCACCATGATCTTTCTACATGATCAGTTGACTATTTTGTTTAACGCTCTCCTGAGAAAATGCCACCGTGTACTTCCTTCTCAGGCTTCATATACAAAGGCTTTTGCCAGAAGCTCCTCGTCACCAAGATATGATTTTTTTTTTCAGCTACTTGAGTTGCATTTTGATCTAATATTCCTAGAACTACTGAACACAGTGACTCCAAAGATGCAAGAATGCCAGTTGTTCTTGCTTCTGAATGGTATCAAGTAAGAGTGGTTGGTTACATAAACTAAGAAACTTTAAACAAAAGGGAACCACCAGCTGTGATTGCTTTAGAAACATTTCCGTCTGTTCCTGGGTAGAACCTGCTTAAGTTGTACCTACCTTCTGTGCTCTGCTATGTCCACTTCTCATCTTATTTATTGCCAGTTTTGTTAGGGTTAACATTCATACAAGTCAAACACTTGTTCATGATTTGTTTTTAAATAATCCCTTTATTACATCCTCTTCATTTTCCATTCAGTCATCTTTATTTTCCTGTCACTGCCAACCACTTGAGATTCTGCTTTGATTTATCTTGCAACGAGGGTTAAAACTCCTATTTCCCTTCATGTTGCTTTCATGCTCCTTTTCTACAAATGCCTCCATGTCAGTCACCTGGAGCAATATTCGTATCCTTATTAAATAGTCTTTACAATTTTCTTATCTGGTTCCAACACCCTACCTCTCTTCCTATCTCTGTTAAGCACTTAAACACCTCTGCCATCACTCTGAACTGAATTAAAATAAAATACATGGAATGAAAGTCCAGGGCAGAAGTTCCTTTGTGCCTCTTCCCCAGCCATAAAAGAAAACAAACACCCACAATACAATCTGTTGCAACTCCTCTATATGTAAGTTTTGGCACCTCAGGTGCCTGCTCCCAAGCCTAAGGAAGCCTGTCTCTCAGAACTCTGCAAGCTGCCACAAAAACCTAACAAGGAAATGCAACTGTGGCTGATTGTTTACTTTCCTAATTCAATTTCTCACTGGAAACTTCAAAGTTCAATATTAAAATTAAGCTCTTTCAAGAAGTTCATGAAATTATTTTTTGGGGGAGGGACACAACCATTATTTCCATGCAATATATGTAGCTCCAAAAAATACGCCTAGCTGCAGAGTCATAACAACTACGTTACTACGTGCTCATAATTGATAAAAGCTAACAGAATTCCTTATAAGGGCTGAAAGAATCAGACAAATGAAATACAGTACTGACAAGCTGATTAATCTTTTCAATCCTTTACTACCAGGAATTTCGTTATGTCAGCACAACACCTATTTGCCAGTAATAGATACAACCACACTTAATTTTCCATTTGGAGAAAACAAGCTACAGAACATTTGTGTTCGGATGCTAATTTCAGTGTTCAATATTAATTTCTAATTAAAACACCTCTGAAACAGGAATTTAGGATTTAGTATTATCATGCCTAACAGGGGAAATAAAAAAAAAAAAAGTGTGGATGCCAAGAATCCAAGACATTTCTACGCATATGGCAACTATAGAAGCCTCCATTCAGAGGGAATGAAATTCCCTCAGGTGTCTATATTTAGGATCAAAGAACTTTTTAAAATACAGAACTCGGAGTCTCCAAGGGATAAAAACTACAAAACTGTCTGTAGTGAACTTTATTTAACCTAAGGTTTTGTGCCAACTTAAATACACTGCAGCTCTCCACTTGAAAGAAGGCATTACCCACTGCGTGTTCTGAAATGCATGGAAAAGCCATTACAGGGATAATCAACAGAACTATAAAATAGAAAAGCAATAAAATGACAAAACCAGATACAACTCAAATAGCTTACTTTTCAATTCAGTCAAGCAGTGTTACTTTTAAAGTGATGATTAAAGTTCACTTATCCATCTACTCACACCTTAAAAGCTAACTCATCTTAAAATCTAGGATAGATTTTTATTTCAGATGCTTTAAAAGTCACATACTCAAAACAACCAAAATGGGTATTTTTCCCAGCCATCAGTTTCTATGCAGAACACAGGCTCATCTAGTATTCAGCTGCATTGATTATCAGCTCCACAGAATAAGCTGCAAAGATGAGGACCTCTATGGCACAGCTGAATCAGGTGAAGAGTTATGCAGTAAAAATACACTTTAAAATACTTTCCCTACAGAGAGCACCATTAGCAAGATGAAAATGATCTATTGTTTCAGTCAGGTTTTTCTTCAGTAATTGGAATTCTCCCCCCCCCCCCGCCATTTTTTTCTTTTACCAAAACTTCACGTATCCTAGACACAATCATAAGTCATATACATGATAGCAGAAAGGAGTAAAAGACAAAGTTCTACATTGTACCATGTACATAATGTGTCACAAATTGTACTTGAAATGTCATTTTTTTTATTACATGGACACTCCTGACTTAGTTTTCTAGCAGATTTAGATGCCTAAAAGCAGTGCAACACATAGGGAAGAATTTATCCTGATTATTTGAGCCTTTTTTACTGTGATCTTCTCTGTAGCAGAATTCAGATGCATCCTTTGGAAAGGGGATTAATCAAGGAATTCCATAACGTACTATTAAGCCTTCCTAAAAGATATAATTCTCTCCTTGTTCTGAAAGGACAAATACATAATCCATATAAAAAGTTTTTAAAAGGGAACTGTGTGAGACTTGCATCACAGACATTTCGGATATATCAAGGAGAAAGAAAAAAAAATACCTGGGAAGACAGATAAATAGTACATGCGGTGATTTTCAAAGGTATAAATGGGAAGCAGGCACTCAGCTCCTGTTGAATTTTGAAAGGAGTTCAGCATCCAACTGCCCTTCTGCCTTTGAAAATCTTCCTTCACAAAACCCTTGGTTACAAATGACTCCAAAGTTCAAAGAATGACCTTGCCCTTGTGGGAAACGTAGGAAGGCTCGTGCCTTTTAAAGAAAGATTTATGAGACTGTTGCTGCAGATGTGACTGCAATGAGGAAACAACACTTTATAGAAAGGAAACTCTAAAGAAACATACTCTATTGGGTGGAGTGGATGGGTCACAAGAGACTAGAACCACAAGCAGAAAGTATGGACAAAAATACTCATTTGCGCAGATGGATACTGCCTTACAGAAGCTCAGTAAGTCTTCTACAGATTGCTTGGATAAGCTTGTATTTGCAGTGGTGACGAAGACAGGAATATCAACACATGGTATTTTGTTTGAATTTCTTGAAATTGTCCCAAATGGGCTAATGCTGGCCACAAGATAATTATGATATAGAAGGTGGATGTCACCTTTCCTCATGGTTCGACTGTCTGGGTTAGATATGCTCACAGCTATGCACTTGGTGATGGACTGGGGATCTCTATGGCAGTTTAACTAGGTTTGAGAACTTTAGTCCTGAGCCATCTGTAATTATGCAAGCTTTACATTTCACCTTTCTCATCTTCTGAATTACCTTTTCCCAGTAACGTGGGGAAAAAAGTAGGTTTCCTTGTATACAGTTAAGTGGAATAGGCTGTGAAAGGATGAACCATGATAATACACACGGACAAACCTACCAGTTTGGAAAATAAAAATAATAGGAAGTAAAGAATTTTCATAAAAACAAATTTTAACAACACATCCTTATGTGTCTCCTTCTTAGGTGGAGAAAGGATTATTCCAATTCTACCCATGATCACAAAGTTCATTCACAGTACATGTTGACACACTGTGTACATAATGAGAATATTTCATGATTTTTTTTATCCAAACAAACATATGTTTGTTCAGTATCAAGCACAGTATCGACCATGATCAAAACCACTGCCTATTTTTGGCTGCTGTGTCAGATCATACCTCTCTCAGGCACTGAAGATAGTTATTTTCACTGATAACACTGATATAATTGAATTCTCTCAATCGTTATCAGAAGAACAAAAGAACATTCACCATGCAGAGACTTTGGAATTAAACTAAAGATAAATGCGTAGCAATCTAGGAATTCCTTAGTTTGGTGCTATGTGGCATAGAAAAAAAACCCCAAACTCGAGCATTAGCATAATAATTGACATTCACATCAGCTTTTAAAAAACAAAAGTTAACAGCTCCTTTTATACTAAAACCTTTAAATACTCCAAATTTCTCTAGTGTTCTCTCTATATAAATTCTATACATAACATAATATAACTTTGTTCATTTGCACATAGGAGATGATGCCACACTTGAGCAACATTTTAGTTCTCACTTTGGTTAACTACCACATTCAATTTGCAAAAAATATGTATATCAATAATAAAGCCTTGAGTGCTTTCATTGAATCCTGCAGGGTTTCTGGCGTCCCTGCAGTGTACATATAAAACATTTTAAAAAAAAATAAATCTACACTACAAACACAATTTTTACAAAACAAACAGGACATATAGCTGTTTAGAGATGGTCAGTAATTCTATTTGACTTGTCTCCTAACTTTTTTGCTTATTGTTTTAGCAGACTGATTCAATATCATAATTATTACCTTCGCAGCAGAGTTTGATACTCCATGTGTGACATTTCTTATGAGACCACCAACATTGCCGTATTTTATAAGTCCAGTAACACCTTCTGAAACATCATTCAAAAGACCCATAGGGTTGCCAAGGAAATCCACAGAACCTAGAATCCTTGCTGCCTGACTAAGCAGCTCCTGTAAAATCAACAGGAATAATGAAATATCACTTATGGATCACATTAACACCAGCAAGGTTGATTAAAAGGGGGGGGGAAGTCCCACCCACAGCAAAAGTATATACAAAACCAGACAGTTTTACTGAAGAAATGAACACAGAAATACCAGTAAGATCAACAATATTTTCATCTTAAAATTCAGTGCATTCTTAGAAGCACGTGATGCTATTTCTCCACACACCAAAGCAGCAATACAGCACTAGCGCTTAAGTAAATAGTCAAGAAAGAGTTCCCGCACCCTCAGTAGAGAACTTGTCAATCAAGAGAAGTTCAGCCTTTGCCACAGTAAAATCTGTATGACACTTACCTCTTGAAAGTGTTTCAGAATGTCATTCATGATAAACTCCTGAGTTTCATATGGATGGACCCTAGTGAAAGGATCCAGATTAATCACAGCATCTTCAAATCGGATCAGAGGAAATCCCAGCGTGCTTTTCAATGCCTAATTAAATAAAAGATATTACTACTTTAATTTTCATCTCTACTTGTCATACACAGCACCCAAATGAATAAATTTGGGTAAATTTGGTAACAAACCAAAATTATCTGAAGCGGCTAGAGTAGTTTGCCACTGCCATGTAGACGCTTTGATACAGAGGGCAATCACTCCATAAACCTTTTACTTGTAAGCAATGATCAATTATTAGAACTGCATTTCTTCAATAACTAGATAGTCACTAAACACCCCCCCAATGCAATGTTTCCTACAGTTGATAGGAATATTTCAAAACAAAATGTATTTAAGATTTCATGCTTAGCACTTTGCTATAACTGATCTAATGTTCAATTAAACCGAACCCTAAATTAATTTCCTTCATACTTAGTGAGGACAAAACTGGGTATTTTCCACCCTGCTGAAGTTTTATGAAGGGATTAAATGTCAGGATGAGCTGGAACAACATACATAATTTCCTGCAAGCCTGAGGCTCATTTCTTAACGTTATGTGGTGTACTGAAATTCTTTAAACCAGCTTTTTCAATTATTTTCAAGGAAGAAAACTAAGACAGTAATTAGCCCATGGGCCATCTGTAACCTGTACAATCTATACATTAAAAAAACATATTTAAGGTGGACAAGCTATACATCTATATATACATACACATAAAATAACTTTGGAAAAATTTAACAAGAAAACTAATCTTTTATGAAAGAGATCCCTTCTATTTCAGGTCTTGATAAGGGCATCTGCACAGTCACCAACATCAGAAAATGCGAAGAAAGCAAGAAGCCTGATACGCCTGTTATATCATTCTACATTAATCACTAAGCATACTTGGTAGTAAGTAATATGAGTTTTTCTGCCATCTGCAGGCAATTAAGGTAAATTACAGGTCTGATTTAAGTTTGCAAGTAAGAAAGGACCTATTTATTTTTTCAGTAAATGGATGACTAACTAGAGTAGTCCTCATTATTCACTTGGGTAGGAAGTAATTTCCTGTTTAACTATCAGATATTATATAAGGCAACTTTGTTAATACTGGTACCTAATAAAAATAATCTGTCTACACCAAATTACCAGACAGCAATGTCCAAGCCAAAAACATTAAAGGTAGTTAGAACAACTTCTACAAAGGCTCTACTGTGATTTCTCTCTCCCTCCTACCCTGAACTCTCCTGTGCTACAAAACTGAATGGAACTCTTTCTGTGAAAGTTCACATACAGAATACAGTCAGTAACTGTTATCATTGGGGGGGAATGTATACACCAAGTTTTCTCTTGGGAGCAATGCTGGCAGCTGCCAAGATATATCCATATGCAATCATATACCAAAGGTGGTAGGAAATCCAAACAGAACAGTGCACATTACTAGTTTCTTAAAGGCACTCACCACTAACACTGTTTTCTCTCTCCAAGTTTGAGATAATCAGATGATAAGCATTTTCATGTTGAAGCTAAAGTGCACACACATTCAAGACACTGCTGATGATGTTGAACGGTAAGGAATATTACAGCTAGCTATTGAGTTGTCCTCCTTTGCACAAGGATTTGGTAAAAGCAATACAAGAACGCATGACTGATAATATTCTGGTAGGACTCTATGGTATACGCTTATTCCACTAAACTTCTTTAAAAGCTTGCACATCTTAATGTCCATAATATCAAGGGCACAAAAAAGCCTGGTCAGTGTCTCAATTTTGGTTTTTGAGCACACAAGTCAAACAGGCAGCAGCTCAGTTCCTCCACAGTGGGGAGGATTTTTTAATCGTTTGGTTGGTTGGTTTTGTTTCAACTTGCCCACCTTGGAGGAAATCAGGTGTATTAGCTCAGAGGGAACTGAAATATTGCTGACTGTTACCACCTTATTATACCTAGGAAGGTCCCAACACATAAGTTGGGAACACTAGATGAGATTATCTTCTTGCTATCATTTAGAATCCCTGGTTCACTTGAACAACTGTGCCAAAACATTTACTACCACATGAAATGGACCAGATTCTCCACCTAAGTCCATACTCAATCTGAATTCACTATAGTATTGAACCAAAATGCACAGCGCTCATGCAAACCCTCTGACTCCAATACGATAACGTTTTTTGGATGAAAACACTCAGAGTTGTCTTGTATTTCTGCTCCTTAAGTCGAGTAACTTCGTTTCTTAACCCTCACCTCAGCCCTCCCATAGGATGGTCATTCCATTTAAGCTCTTGACACTACCATTAATGTAACCAAGAACCTTTGTAAAGTAGTGAGTTACTAGGTGAAGTTGGCTGTGCTTCAACTAAAATTACAAAAATGAAAGAATATTACAGAAGTGACTGGAAATTATGCAAATTAAATCATAGAAGTTATTGGAACTTCTATTATTGTAACTTACATAATGGAAGAGTAAATAGAAATTAACAGTAGTAAGTTAGCTTCTGTTCCCTTTTCCTCCTCCAAGAGAACCTCTTTATTTGGAAGCATACTCTGTGAATGCATTGGCATACCTTGAGATCCAAAGGTAGCTTGTTGGAAGTGAAGACACTCAACTTTATTTGAGGCACACTAATTTTCAGATTTTCGAAGTAGTATCGCTTTTGTCCTCCACCTTGTTCAACCACCTTTTCATGGAGGTTTTCATCATACTTTTCCACCTCTGCATCCAGACAAAACACAGGAATCAGAATAGAGTATATGTAAGTAAATATGGGTTTATGAATGCATACTCTGTAAAGAGTTAATAGTTTCTCAGTACAAATAAAAAGTATGTGCAATGCTAATGTAGCCAGCAAAATTACTCATGCCTTGTGACATGAAGTTGACCTTCGAGGCTCGAGAATTTTTTTTCAGATCTGCCTGCATCTCTAAAACCTGATATGTATTTATAGCTAGATAAAAAAAAAGCTCATCCAAGTACATAGTTTAAGTTATTTGAGCTTTTAATCTCCCTTCTAATTTATCTTTGTCAGCATACAGAAACAAGGAGATACAAACAACTATGCAATGTTTCCTACTGTGTAGTCATGGTCTCTCTCTACTTTCTTTATAATTCCTTACACGCTCAACTATCAGTATAACGTACAAAGCAAGCAAAGCTGACAATCTTTCCAATTATCACTACAGAATGGACAAAATGCCTACATGGAAGACATTCAGTACATCAATTTATGTACAGAGTGAGCCAAATTTGGTTGACGCTAACAGGTTCATATGTTGTTTGTAAGAGCATCTTGGTGGTGTGAGAAGGTGGGGGAAAGAGGAAAGATGACAAAGTCTTATGAACTCAGGTTGAACAATTAAACATGTTGAATGTAAATGACAATAATTTTTGTCTGAATCTTGGAGGACATCATCAGCATCAGTGGATAAACTACAAAGAGCATACAGTTAAGTAAGGAAACAAAAAACCAGCAAAAGCATCAGGGTAAACCAAAACAAAGGACAGATTAGTGAACAGCGTAAGAGCAGAACTCAAAATCTTTATTTCTTTCTCATCACTACAAATCTAAGTCTAAGTCCTCTGTGAAACTGGGAAACGTAATACTCATGTTTTTTCAGAGACAATTCACAAGATACTGTGGATTACCAAGACACAGAACTCTAGAGCATCATTTGTAGGTTTGCCCTCATTTGGAATCATGCCAAAAATAGTTTTTTTCCTGCATGTTATTTTATTATATAACCCTACACACTCTACTGCATAATAAAAGTGACTTTTTCAATTGCCACTCCAAAACAGACATTTCAGAAAGTTTCCGAAGTACAGATAAATCCTACAATAGAAGAATTAGAACAACATCTATGAGATTAGAAGATTCAATAGCTCTGTCTTGCCTCACTGAATGAAGAAAACTTACATTACGATTAAAGCCAGGGGTATGGATGTCACAACTAAAAGGTCAGACAGCCAAAGTTTTCCTTCAGTTAAGCAAGAGGAACTGCCCAAGGAACAAATGAACAGACATCCCATTTCTGCCTTGGCTTTAAATAAACAAACAGTACTAAACAAAGTGGTTTGCTAAATTAAAAACACAATTTCTTTTATCCCAATTTAGATCAATCCAGATACAGGAACTTAAGATGATTACTAAACTCCTTCCCACAGAGGCTCAGCTCAGCCACCGTGTACTGGACAACAGCATGTTACATGGGTCATTACCTGAATACTGTAAAAAGCACAATATACATGAACAGCTTTATAAGGGCCATTGAGACATCAGCTTTCCAGCTTTCTGTTCAACAGCAGAAGCTTCCAAGCAGCTAAGTTTGCTCGGCATTTGAACTTAGTTCATATGCAACGATCATAATACCTCTGTATGCTGTAAAACTGATCTTTGTCATTTTATACTATACCTGATTCAGACTGATCATAGCCAAAGAAACTCAATAGCTTCAGAAGTAGTTTCTCCTCAATTTGAACTGTGAACTTTCGAGCAGTGATC
This sequence comes from Aquila chrysaetos chrysaetos, assembly GCF_900496995.4. NCBI lineage: Eukaryota > Metazoa > Chordata > Aves > Accipitriformes > Accipitridae > Aquila > Aquila chrysaetos. Next base: position 6,528,530 of record NC_044009.1, on the reverse strand, counting down.
ATCAGATGCTACAAAGATAAGCAATTCTCAGTTTACAGTATTAACACCTAAAATATAATCCATGTAAGCCATTAAATAGGACAATGTGTTCTATTTCAACAGAATATTTTCACTGGAATGGATTTCTAGTAAGATTCCCACCTTCAAAATGTCTTTGGTAGTTTTCTTCACTTAAAGTTACCTACAACTAGTGATGACTCTTTCAATTTTTTTGGAAGGTGTTGTGCTTCATTACCTAATACTAACACTTCAGAATCTGATGCTTAGCTGTTTTCCAACACCAAAATCATCTGTTTTGAAAAACAGCATCAGAATACATGGGTGAAGATTCCAAGTGAGAAAATAGGTCTTGATAACCAACTCAGTTTTGCCCTCACAATGCATACCACAGTTGGTGGATAAATTTCCAAACAACATTTCCAAACAGCTGCAGTACACAGAACAGGGTACATCCTGCAAGATAACAGCTTATCAGAGAGAAGTAATAACCTTGTACACAACTCATGAAAAGCATAGCATAGATATGCTGCTTCACCACGCTACAATGGTACCCATCAATTCTGAGGGGAGAATAACTGGATTGAGAAACAAGGCCACAGACACAAACAAACAGGGATCTGGCCTAATTTGTTATATTTTTAAACATATTTATTATCCCGCTCATCACTGTACTGTAGCTTTAAACACTATGAACGTGAGAAGGTGGATATAGCATCCTTTTAGCCTCAGTATTAATTCAACAGAGAGTATTTCACTCGTTACTGAATTCAGATTACTAGTAAAAATTAGGAACAGGAAAGGTCATTTGAACAGATTAATACATGCATGGCACAATCAAAAGATTGCAGTTTACCTTGTATATATCAGTCAGTGCGTTTTTACTGGGAAATTTCATTGCATTTACTTGCACAGCAGGACCAGTCTCTACAGGTTCGTTTTCACTCATCTTAGGCGTCAGAAAGAGCATAAAAGGCTGTGTGGTGCCAATAAGCTGGTTGTCCACCTACAGAATGGACAAGACAGACAAGAAAATCTCAATATGTGACAATAAACAGCAAAATTGATCCTCTTTAACTGAGGACTTAAAAGCTTTCAGAAATACATGGTCCTTGAGCCAGGGAGATACTGAATATACTTGGTTATTGATCACCACTGAGATCATACCAAAAAAATACAAGTGTCCTCCATTTAAAAAAGCGGTTATAGCTACCAACAAAAAACCTAGAACAAAATTGCTATGTTCTCTGTGGTTTTTTTTCTTTTTTCAAAAAACATAGCCAAAAATACTAAACAACAGCAGAGTTAATCTACTGCATTTAAGTTTGACTGATCCCTCTAAGTATCCATTAATCTCGTGTACTCTACTTCAGTACCCACAATTCCCCTTCCAAGGAAATCTTACACCTTGGGATCAGAATTCTAATAATTTAGAGGAACTTATTAGTAAAATAAAAAAACTGAAGACTGTAAAAACTGTTAACTTCTGAATTTCAAAGACTGAACTGAAAACAAAGGTTAAGACAAAACTCTGCAAAGTCAAAAACATATACTGCGGTACTACCAGCATTAGGACTCCTGCTTTCAATGGCTGCTTTTTCATTATGTAATGACAAAGAACCAAGAACTAGGAAGGGAGAAAAATCTTAATCTGACCTGTTTACAAAATAAAAAAGATTCCAACTTGCCTAATAGAAATCAATGGCATAAATATAATACATCATTGTATCAACTATTACTAAGCAGAGAACAATGAAAAGGAAACATCGATGCTAATCGAAACTTCTATGATATTTAGGAACTGAAATCTCAGTAACAGCTCTAAACATTTTTCAAACCTATTATGAGAACAAAAACCGCAAGAGACCCATGAACAAATTTTTTTCAAAATGGCAAATACCTGTATGTCTTGCACACTGAGCTCTAGCACCTGACTTGTTGACAGTTGTGTGTAGTGGATATTAATTCTTGTGAGACTTGCAAATACTAGCTCTTCAGGAACTTTGTTGACCAAAGACAATCCTATTCCACCTTCCAGTTTCACAAGCACCTGAGAAAAAAAAAATATTTGAAGGAGGAAAAAACCCCCACTACTAACAAACCAACACTGAAAAAACCCGTGATACTGAATATATACTTCTGCAAAGAAGTTATTTTTTTTTTAGACTCATCTCCAGAGAGGCTGAACAGCTCATTAACAATTAGTCTTTGAATAAAGAGGTGTTAAGACATATAAACCCAACTGCTAAGAATGAGGAGTTTTAGCAGGAAAATCTACAAGTTCATAACAAGAGATCATCATAGGGAAAAGTTAACGACCAACTTCCCCAGCCCCCCTCCCAAAATCTAGAAAGGAAAATGATAAATAAGAGACAGATACTAGTTACAATATCTTACTTCTAATTCCTGCTCTGTATCTGGATTTTTTAACTTGCGTAGATCTTGTTCCGTAACTGGAAGTTCATCTCCTTCACTGGATAAACGATCATTTCTACGTTGGTTAAAATCCGTTATCTGATAAACAAATACATCACTACAATGATCACTTTCCTATTTATAAATAACAGCTATATTGTCCTACCTTATAAAATTATCTTTTTAAAAAAATAAATACAACGAAAACTTTTGTTGTAATTATTTCTGTTTTATGATATTCCCCTCCCCTTGCATATCATTATAAAGGTAACTTTTTGTAAGAATTTAGAGATGCAATACAGAAAAAGGTGTTTCAAGTACAAGCAAATAATGAAACTAGATTCTAGTTAATGAAGGACTTTCACCTGCAGAACTCTAGTTGGCCCATCTGGGATGACTCTAACAGCTAGTACTCCTGACCCAGGCCTCATCTTTTGGTTTATGAACTGCTGTTCAGGTGGAACTGGCCCCAAAAGTTCAAGTGAAGTATCAGGACCAAGAACAACTTCTGCTCCATCATGAAGACCTAGTATTCCTCCCTTTGCCTGGAGAAAGAAAGAAGAGTAAGGAAAAAAAAAATTGATAGGTAAAGGCTTCAGATAACTGTTTACATGCGTTAATTTAAAAGTGCATTTTACTTTCCTCTCCTTACTCTTCAGAACTAAAAGAAAAGTACTCCAGCAGCATTTTACTTGGTATTACTAAAGCTTCTGTTAACTCATGTTTAACCAGCTTGGCAGCTAGAAGAAACAGCCAAGATTAATTATTAAGGTATTCCCACTGGATGTTCAGAAACTGAAGCTATCATTATCATGATCAAACATGGGAAGTCCTTCCTGAAAATATTTTCAAAATGATAGAAAGCTTTCTAAAAGATCAACTCTGGATCTGCAGAAGAGAATGTGAATCCTTACTGAGTCAACATCTTCAAACAGCAATGCAGGGCTTTTTTGGCTGCTTCAAAGTGACAAGTAGTAACTTACTAAGCTACAGTAATCTGATCACAAAATGATCAATGCAACATCACAGGACTAAGTCAAATATTCTTCTCTAGATCTGTTTTTTGGTATTAGAATTGAAACATAGCATCAAAGGTGGCAAAGGAACACTACATTGCTGCTATCCTTACTGTATCTATTCTGGAGGCTGGAATCTTCTCTTATGGCTACTACATGCCTTTAAAATTAATCAGACCAGAACTACAAAAACAGTCTTAAAAGGTTATTGTGAAGCCTTAGGAGTATTTTCCATACTTTTTCTTCTTTGCTTACATCAGAACAAGCATCTGAAACTTCAAAATTGGTTTTGGCAGGGTATTTCTAGTTTCACAGATGACATACGTACTGTCCTGCTATTATAGAGTGAGCAAAATGACTGAGATGCTGGTTTTCTGTCATTCCTGTCCTGTTTTAAAATGAAGAAATAACCGAAGCACACTTTTTTGGGGGAAAAAAAAACCCAAAACCCCAACAAATTACAAGGAAATTAGAAACAAGAAAAGAAAGGGGGCAGAAGGGGGCGATATCCCCAACAGAACATGATAGCGTCCTATCTGCAGGATTTTCAAAGTGATGTTATCAGTCTGTACCTTACAGATCCATTCCAGATTTATTGTGCACATAAAGACTCCCTTTCATCACAGAGCTAACATATTCCCTATGACAGTACTTTTTCCACTGAATTGAGGTTGATTTCCATTGACATAGCTAGCACAATTTATTTTTCAAAATAAAATGTTAGAAATAACATCATTTTTTATTACAAACATACTTGCTATTTCAACAATATGCAGGATAACATTGAAATTTGTTTGTAAGCAATGGATAAATGTGGTTGAAACACTTAAAAATAAACAAAAAAGAGCATCGAAATTCTTTTGATGTTTAGTTCTTGAATTTGTAAAAGCAATCCAGGTTTCTGTGCCTACAAATTCTACCATCAGCAGGCAGAATTATCAAATAGTTTGCAAGTGTTAGCTGTCTGCAAGTCAGAGTTTCCTGGAACACAAAGAAAGAGCAAACAGTTCAAACTGCTTTTAAAATTCTTATTACTAAAATGTTAGAAACATGATTCTGAGAAGTGCTTTGTTATACACAAATCTTGACTTTCGTAAGTGACATTAACTGACACAATCTGCAGCATTTTCACATTTGGCATGTGTGAGAATATCAAGGCTCTATTTATCACTACACTGTTCATTTTCAACAATGATGTCCTATTAATTTTCTAATTATTTACTTTCAAATTAATAGTGCAAAATGTCTAATTATTTGAAATTGATAAGAACATTCAAACATGAATTTAAACCACACAAGCTGTTTGTGCAAGTCTGGTTTCCTCTGTATTCTGAACTTTGGCCTCAAAGCTTTTTTGTTCACTTCAATACTAAGCCTAAATGACTTTGTCATCTGTATCAGCAACAGTCAAAACAAGTTCAACATATAATCAGTACTGACCTGGACAACAAGTCCGTGAATACCACAGGTCAGCTTTCCGTCACGAAAACTCCATGTCTGCGTAGTACTGCGCCGTCGATCAGGCTTTCTCAACATCAGGGGCTCATACCTGCAGCAAAAGCATGCCACCCAGTACTTAGAGGATTAGAACTTGTCAGTTTTACTCTGGAGATGTATTAATGGCGGACATTTACTCTAATTTTGTTCAAGCTCATTTTCCTAATCTTAATTCTGAAATGCTCTTTTAACAATCTGCTGCTGAAAATACATTAGCCATACTTTTAAAAATATTTCCAAGTCACAAAAGTGATCATGAGGTCTGTTCACAAAGACAGATAAAATCTAGCTCTTCCACATACCTTCAGAATAATTTATTTTCTTATTCAGAGAATATCACGTTAAGTATGCTTTCAAAGACATGGTTATCATCAGTTTCCTGAGAAATTGTATTTGCAATACCTGTTATCTGTGACAGCTGCCAGGCCTGCAATATCTAAAATCATGCAAGAGTCCACAGACCGAGGAGAAGGTTTATGGGGGTTATGAGGAACTGAAGAACCTTCATGACAAAGCATTCCTGTGCCCGTCATTCTCCAAAGCTGGGATCGTTTTCCTGGCTCCTGTTGCATAAAACCTCAACATTTAAATGAACACAACAGTACAGAGCAAGTATTTCTGTTCCATTTTGCTATCAGATGCTTTGAATTATAATTCTTGGAATGACTTGTATAGATTTAACTTCAGAGCCCTGAATTGGAATTAGGAACTAGTTTGTATAAAAAACTTCTAATTCAACTCTGTATTCAATGAATATGCATCCTACATTAGCACTGTTAGATGAGAGCTGTACTTACAAGCTATTTTTCATCTCAGCAATATTTAAGTACAGTTTCTATTTCTTAAGAGCTCCAGAAATAGAAGACTTCGCTTACAACCAATCAAAAAGGAAGCAGGCCCTACCTTGTAACTTCATTAGAACGTCCAACACACAATTACCACACTTGGTTGTCTTAGAGGCATTTACAATGTTCGTTACTACTTTTACTCCAATTCCCTTTTCTGTCACCCTTACACCCATAAAAGTCTTAAATGGAAGCACCACCATAATTCAAGCAACCTGAATTGCAATAACCTGTCGCTTTCAATGGAGTCTGTCTCCACTCTTTAAAAGTTACCATAAAAATTTTTTATTTTTTCTTCTCCCAGCATATGATTTTACCTCAGCACAGAGCAACAGCATTTTAATAAAATCAAATGTGTCTTGGTACCTTCTTTTTCAGGACAACTCGTTGAGTCTTTGGAGAAACATCAAGGACAAGCTCTGCATATGCAGCATCCTTATTCGAAGCAACAGGTCTTACACTTGGCTCCTGTAAACTAGAACACCGAGAAAACATCATCATGTTTATTCAGAGTAGCTGCTGCTTCTGTAGAATAAATTAGATCTGTACCAAAATCCAATCAGGGAAGCTTATACTTCCAATGTAGCCAATCAAACAATAATTTATGTTGGGTTTTTTTCTCCTCTTGTTATTTTTGGAGTTACCAGTGTAAGCTGTCAATTTGAGTACATTCTTAAAAGGGACTTTGATTTCTCACTGTGACTAGGAACTTCACAGGCAAAGCAGAAGAATTCCCAAGAAAATTTTCTAATGAGGAAAGCAACAAAGCATGTATCAATCTCCCATAGCTGTTTTCAATAGCATATAAACTAGTACAAGTTTAAAATTAATAGGCATGTCATAAATAGGTATGTCCTGTAATCAAGTGTTCTTTATAAACCAAATGAAATTAAGCCCCCAGACATGACCCTAAACATCCCCGCTCTTCTATGATCAGACAGTGGAGTCACAGCAGATGCCACATGCGAAACCTTTCTCACTACGTGATAAAATAAACAATGGCAAGCTGCACCTATAAAGGTAAGTTACCATGACCAAATGAGGTAAGATACACAGCTTACCGACTGCCAGACTCAACTTCTGAATTTTGGTATTTCTTCTGCTAGCTACAAGGTTGACAAAAGTTTAGCTGCATTTGAAAAACTTTCAAATAGCAACTATTGAGAGAATATTAACGTAAAGCCTAAAGAACACCATGAATATACAAAGTATTTTCATCTAATATATAAAGAATTACCCTGAGAAAGTGTATGTAGCAGCAATATAAATGAAATTTTCATAGTAAAGCTGCTTGCTATCTTGGAAGTCATTCATGCTACAGACGATTTCTGAAGAGCCTGCTCCTTTAACTGTCAGCATTATAAAAGGTGGTAGAATAGGTTCATCCCATGCGTAATCCAGAGAGGTCATGGGCTTCACTTCAGTGTACAGCCTTGGCTCGACAACACCATGCTGATTAAAAACAATTGGGACCTGTAACAGTTACAAAAGAGGATTTGGTTTCACAGAGAAATTGTTAATCAGACAGATTTTTTTGCTATCATTTGCTAATTTTTCAGGAGTTGATCACTGAAACATGTTCAGCTCACTTCCTTCCCTCCCCCCCAAATGGTTTCATATGCATTCTCTTCCATTAGGGTCTCAATTAAAGACAGTCTCAAAAGGATGAGAAACGTCATCTTTACTTTTATCTGTCATCCGTGGTTCAAAATGTTTTTAGTCCCACAGCAGTATCTCAAACCCTCCTAATCAAAATTTGGAGACTTGCCCAGTTTTATTTAACAGTTCAGTATCAAAATCCAGAATGAGAACCAGTAAGTATCAAGAGCTCTGTCTGCTGGTCTGATCACAAGTCAGTAAGTTACTGTAAAATATGCAAAGTAAATTCTCTGATTTTTATATCACTGACATGGAAGCCCAAAGACAGAGAGAAAGGAAGTGGCAGAAGTAGCCCGAATTCTTTTTACAGGTTATTCAAGTGCTGAAAATAACACAGAACAGATTACAAACTATCACCCTAACATGATTTTCTCATCAGTAATAATGCTCTTCCTTTCAGTTCACTTACAAAAGCCACTATGTTAGCACCATCATTTGAACAAGACAAAGTAGTTGAGCACTACCAATTTTTACTAAAACTTCAGAAAATTACAATTATTATATAGAAATACCTCTTGCTACACATACTTTCATTTTATTTCATTACACAAGCTAGTCAGCTCCTGCTTCTAACAAATACAAGAGAACTCATACTTTTCTTTTTTAACAAAAAACTAAAAGAAAAAAATATGATTTTTTGCTCTTTTACCTTGGAAAAATTGTCTATGCGGAAAGGTGGTGGTAACTGATCTGTGTCACTGAATGCAATGCGGTACGTGGCTCCTTGAAGAGTAATTTCTACTCTTAAGAAGTAACATTTTCCCAGAGTGTCCCTGAACAAGAACAAACAAGTGCAAGAGAGGTAGGCTTCTGATCTGTGTCACCCGGAGTCGTAAGTGTTAAACAGCTGCTTCTATCAAAAATGGAAGCATGCTACAGAAGATTTATATATAATAGCTACCTCATATTAATATGGAACGAGTTATTTTTGTTGACCTCAAAGCCCCCAGACCAAATGCAGTTTGGGACATCCATTAGTCTCACACACAATAGCTGATCATAATCGTTACGTGGCCAGTGGAACACGACGCTGGAACCAGGAAGTGTGGAGATATAGCCATCAGGATTGGATGTTCCCTAGTAATAGAAATTGGTAAATACATATCCTATAGGTATTAAAAAATGCAGTATTAATCTATATACGTCTCATATGAACACAGCAATTATTCTGTTAGGTAGATGCTGGTATTAGAATAATGAGAAAGATCCTCACAACCAGCCAACAATACCTTCAAGTATAATGTTTGTGTTCTTGTTGGTTAGAAGATGCTGTGACTAACTACAGGTATTGTAATAACAAGTAAAAAAAAGGAAACATCTTACCCGACCTCTGGCAAATTCCCGCTGAACAAAGGCAAGCTTGTAGGTTGATTTATTATCTAATAGGTAACGGGGTGCAAATGTTACCATACACGTATCAATATAACGGCCTCTGCCTTTTTTAACATCAATACCTAGTAATAAAAACAAGTTAAAAATAAAGTTATTGTTTACAAGAGAAAACAGAAGACATCTGCCACAATACATTTCACATAACAAAAGTTCTTTTTCTTGGGTTCCTGAGATGCACTGTTTCTGCCATACCCCAGCCATATTTTGAAATGTTATTTTAAACTGTAAACGTAATTTCATGCCATCTGTCACCCTCTGTTTCTCAAGTACTATTTAGAGATCGCAAGCACTGAAGATAAAAAAACCTATTTCCAATCACAAGTAAATCCACATAAGTAATTATTCCACTTTTAAACATATGAAAAATTCCTCAAAAATCACTGTGGAGTAACTTCCAAACTCTGAAAATCTATCCTGTTGTTTAATTAAAAACTAAAAGCTTCCAAGGAAATTGTACTTTATGTACACTAGGAGCGCAAGAAGACAGAAGCTGCACTCCTCCACATCAACCTACAGAGGCACCACAAAGCAAAAACTACAGCAGCAGCACACAGCTTAACGGTTACAGTATATAGACACTCAAAATAATCCCACACAGTAATGCGGTGGGATTTCAAATGTACTTAGAAGTAACATACAAGGGGAATAAAGACACAGAAAGAACAGTTTGTAAATGCAGTTATTAAATGCTCAATGATGAAATATAAAAAATAGAAATAACTGAAAACTGTTTTTTAAGCTAATGAAATTCAAAATAAAGATGTAAAAATACTTAGAATAGTATTTTTTGTTTAATAATTTTCTCCGAACCCTCAAAAACCTTTAACAACATATGTTTCCCTGCTGTAATTGTTCTGTTTCTGGTGTCACTGACATCATGTCTTACGAAGTTCTACAGTATTTCTCAAATGTTCCTATCAACACATACCAATGTTATAAATGAGGCCTGGCCGGTTTCCATGTTGGATCACTTTAAGGGCTCTGACACCACTACCACCATCCAGGGAGAAACCCTGGCACCAGCCAGGCATACCTTCAGGATGGATTCCTTTTCCAACCCGCATTGTACAACTAAGGGTAAGAAAAGAACACAAAGATTTACTCATTTAAATGAAGGATCAGGTATCAACACAATGCTGATGATCAAACACATACCCAGGTACAAAAAGAACACCTGTGTTTTAACATAAAAGCATTAGAAGCCATGATACATTTTCTGAGTAATTCATTCTGCTTCTCTGCCATAAGCATTTTTAACATATTGGTCAAGATTCAGCGACCATTTCTTGTAAAAGGCTTGGTAATTTTCAGACTGATTAACCACAACATTTGTGTGTCTTTTTTCTTCGAAAAAGAAAAAGCAATATGGAATAAATTTTTGTGATAAATTTAACTGTTGATCATTTGAGCAAAAATCCCAGAACATTTCAGATAAATTTACTTCAAATCGTGTCCTTATTTCTTATTTTCATGGAAAAAGCAAGTTCTCTCCTTGATGCCAGTCAAAGTAGCTGAAAGTTTCACATCAGAATCACAATAGCTCTACTGCATTCCTACTTCCCACTAAGTGACTGCTACTACTTCTCTATTAACATTCAAAGTTTAGGATTAGGGGTTTGGAGTGTTTTTAGTGGTAACAAAGTAATTTACACAACTTGGTAAGTCTCATCAAAAAAGTTCTTGATTTTCTTACAAAAGAAGCATGAGCTCAAAACACACAAAACCAAAGCAGCGTGCAGACACAACAGAATCAGCCAACCAAGGAGTTTTCAGTAGGAAATGTCTAAAGATCCAATATACTTATTTCAGTATTTAGAAACTTAAAAATGTAATAGATCATCTTAATAGGGACTGACTTTTCCTACATGATATTCATACTAATATATCAGCACCCAATCCTCTGTGAATTACTTTCATACTTTGTAAGGTTCCTCCTGTCTCCTCTTCTTGTGGTGCTACTTACAAGTTTGGCTGTTCTTTATCAGCATAACAGAACAGAAGTGGGCTGAGGCTTCTAGCAAGCTCGTGCTCTTCAAACTGACCTGCAGCATCTGTTTTGGCATTATCTTGTCTGAAGATAAGTGGTAATCCTTTAAGTAAACACAAAAAATGGAGTGTCAAACTACACTTCACCTTTGCACAAATTAAAATGAGAATGGTAAAAACTACTTCAAATTAAGGAAAAACCTAAAATATTTCAGTTGTAATATCAGACATTAGTCTGCATGCATTTTCCCTCTCGTTCTCTAACCTGTTTAACAGCTAGACCTATTAACAGCTACGAGCCACGGAATCTGGTCCATGGAGAAAAGCAGTTGTTGTAGCTCTGAAAGTGCCAATGGATATTAACACAGAATAACTGCAATTTAGACCTGTTGCTGTCTCAAGGCATTTCAGTCTTTGAAAACCACAATTTTAACAGTTATCTGATCTATGATGATTTATTTAGACGTACAATAGCTCATGTTTGAAAATCCACAATATAGCAACTAAAATGTCTAAGTTACCTGCTCTAACATTCATCAAACAATAACTGCTGGCACTGTAAAAAAAAAAAAATTAATAACAAAATTTCTGCAGCTTTAATTCCTCTTAAGTAGTGTTTAAAAGCCCTATTTGGCTAGAAAGCAAATCAAAACACTGCATGAAATCTTTTATTTCCCAGTTCATGGTTACAGCCATGAAAGAAAATACTGTAAACTTACCTGTTTTGTTGATTAACCAATATGGTGCTGAAATTAGTATTTTTAGAGAACCTTCAGCACGACATACAATCCTTATGGTCAAATTCAGCAGTCGTTTGTTGACATCATACAATCGCATCCGTACCATATAGTTTTGTGTCCCGGGAGGAATCAACAGCTCTTTGCAGATTGGGAAATTTTCTAGCAATACCCCTACGAAAACAAAAGAAAACAAATGAAAACGAAACACTACCCACACAGAAACACTAGTTTCTGATAAGCATACAGGTTGGTGTTTCATATGGCTTATCTTTCTGAATATTTCATATAGCTTACCCAGATTAGCTTTTAAATCTGCCCAAGTGTAGTAACCTCAGACCTCATGAAGAAATGCCTCTATTTGAGTCACAAGCAGCAAAAAACATTCTGTAAAGAACACTGCTTAGGGCTAACCACTGCCTTAGGCATCAGAAGCCCAGCCAGTGTTGAATAATTCCATACGTACTCTCAACACCAACTTTTTCTGTCAGAAAGAAAACAGCAAAACCACCCAAGACACTGGGAACTTATTTGATTTATTCCCTTCTTTATCACTGTTCTCTCCAGTTTCTACCGTTTCCACTCTCGGGAAAACGAGAAAAGAGACGAATAAGGAACAGACCAAGACAGCTGACAGACTTGGGGGAATGATGGCAAGATTAGTATTTTTTTTGGATGCATGCACTTGGTTATTACCTATAAGAAGCCCTGCAACCCCATGAAATAATCATATAAATGCTTTCCATTTTTTCTTTTTTCCATTCTTGCACGATAGTGCCTTGTACAAGAAACACTTATATCGAGGTACTCCTCTAGGAGGATCAGAAAGTGGTACCTGAAAAAGAACCTTACCAAGCTCAATGTTCTGAGATGTATCAGCTGTGTGCAATGCTGCCTCTTTGCCAGGTTTTAACGTCCCATTAATTGGCATTCCTTTAACATAGAACTCGAGTTCACAGGGTAGCAAGTTACAGATTACCACCGTTGGCAACAGATAAATAGTATGCCCAGGCTGTCTGAAAATCTGTTTAGCACTGTCAGAAAATATGTTGGAAGGCATGTAATCCGGGTAATTTTCTTTCTTTATAGCCACACAAAACCTGTGAAGGCAACGTATGTGAGAAGAAGTCAACAAACTTGATGGAATAATTGAACCCTGTCTTTGTGTATTGCACTAAATCCCACAACATGCTGTAACTTCAGGACTGATAGCAAAAACAGCATTTAGAATTGTTCTCCACATAATCACTTTGGAGTTTGATTATAAGGTATTTTGTATTTATGCCTACTATAAAGACAACAGGAGTTTCCTGATTTTAATCAAAGAGTTAATTTAATCACTCAAAAAACCCTCATCTGTTCAGAGACCTAACATAAAATTACTTTTACAGTTTACCAACTTTAAAACCAACTTCCATAAACTTGCAGAAACATGTTATCAACTATTACTAAAAAGAGGTTTTAACTATTAAACTATAATTGTGTTCTTAAACTTAAATGCTGAATGTGTCCTTCTTCCCAGTAGATATATCCTTGCTTTGGTCACAAAACGCTTCAGTTTTTCATTAGTTATGGTAAAGAATTGAGTACGTAAACCTTCATTTTAAATAATTTGTTAATTTTCCTCCCTCTGATACGTTCAAAATCCGCATATTAAGAAGCAAACTACAGAACCGACAGACAGTGGTAACTATATAGTATGCAAAGGTCATTTCCTGAAACAACTTCCATAATCTCTACTCTAGTATTTCATAAATTCAGAGCATCCCTAAATCCATCATATCAGATAACTACAAAATTCCATTAAGTCCTCACTATGCAGCGACATTTTTGGGCTTAGAACAGAGTACAGGACATTCAGGGAATGAGTATTTGTGAACACACTATGGCAAACCAGTCATTATTCTCAGTGAGACAGACGAGATAATTTAACTTAAATCCACATTCTATTATCTAACCTTTTCTTTTTTACAATAAACATTAATAGTGTGCTTACTTTGTATTCTCGGACATTTGCTAACAGACACTGTCAAAGGGGCTTCAAGGAGCCCTGCAGAAATATAGCAGTTATGCTTCAATGCTTTCTCATTGTTCAACAGACCAAACAAAACATCCCATTAAACTGCAGAAGCTTTAATCTCTTAAGTATTTTCTTTCCTGTTACTTACTTTCGCAGTATTTCATTTACCAGAAGAAGATAACACAGCTTACAGAAAAATAATTAGGTTTTTAATTACCTAAAAAATCGGCTATTTTCAGACTCCATTGAATGACACTCTCGCTTGCTGCTGCATACTTCTGCTGTCTTCTGAACATTAGTCCAATGAATTGGAGCCTTACAGAAAAAGACTCCCATTCCTTTTGGCCTGGCTTGCAAACGCCAAGATGTAAGATGTAATGGAATAGCAAAGGAATCTCCTGGCATAACTGCTGGAAGAACTACAGGTTCTGCAACCAGAGAAGAAAATACACATATCAAAACAGGCCCCTTTATTGAAAAGCGTAAAGTTTTCAAATATTAAGTCTCAAATTATGAAGCAACATGTTTTGTTTTAACATAAAACACTAGCTACTTTATGTATGTTTCAAACACCAACCTGTTGATTTAAATCCTACTAACAATCTGGCAGCAGACCAATTTAGGTGTGTCAATCTGAAACTGGCAAAAGACTAAAAACTTGCTGAAATTCAAATTCTTTTTCCTTGGATGCTTTAGCGAAAATACTTATTTCAAAAAGATCTCACTCACTACATTTTGGGTACGTTACCAGCGTATCACTACATTTCTAGACTGCACCTTTGCATACTAACACCTGAAACTTTCTAGACTACTGTTAAAAGGTACAACTTGCTACATACAGGAATAAGATTCAGTCCTTGCAGAGTTTCAGCTTTCCCTGTTTACCTGAACAATAAGCAAAAATCCTACTGGGTTCTCTAGCTTACCTTGCTGATCATTTTCATCTTAACATTACCCATTTTCCCTCCAGGTAGGACTAACTTTGTTGTCAACCACTAGAGACAGTGGTGAATCTTCTTGGGGAGGAAGCTAAAGATTCCCCATAGTATGGAAGGAATATACAACGCTTACTGTCAGGAGCAGAAGGACTATCTAGTCTTAGTTCCATTGGTGTTTCCAGCTTGTTCTTCACAATCAAGGCTGAGCGCACTGTTATCACTTTCCGAGCGCTACCTTCCATGGTAACTTCAAATACCACACGAACTGGAGGCAATGAAGAAAACTGGAAGATATTTAAAAGCATTAAAAAGCTCAGGTAATGATTATATCTAGAAGAGGGACACCTCAATTTTTAAGCAGTAACTGCTGGAGTAAAAACTTTGCCAACTGAGTCCGACCACATGCAACACCTAAGTTATATATAGTTTCATAATAATGATTTATGATCCTGTACCTCCTCCTCAAAACACAGTAAAATTAACTATGAAAAAGCAATTCTAAATACTACTAACTCCATTATCTTTTTCAAAACAATGCAAGTTCAAGTAATAGCAATACAGATCCTAAAAGAACACTTTATACACTATTACACTATTACCTTATTTTATAAATTCATGGAGTTTGAATTCTAAGCCTCATATAATTAACAGTCACTCATCATTCCGATTTGTCAAAACTAAAAAAAATAAGGTGGAGCTTTCTTAAAATATTCCTACTTTTTTCACTCTTACCTGCCCTTCCACTGTAGTGTTTTATCTCCTACATTACACAAAGTCATTGCCACTTCTATTCTGAAAACCACATTTCATATGGGCTCACATGCTGGAATTCACATACTGAAATTTAAGACTCATTCTTCAAACAACCATTTACACTGGTGAGAAATGGTAAGTCATGTTAAATATTTGTTCTGATTTGAAAGTTCGTATTGTTTGCTTGACTTTTGTTTCCTTTCTATTGAAAAAGTTCTAGGAGGACGGAAAAGTCAGTTAACTTGTAGAATTATGCTAGTCTTACTTAAGTAGCTTTGCTCTCAAAAAATGAAAATATATACTCACGTAGACTTGTGGATGTATTATATTTGTTCTACTTATTGGGCTTCCAAGCTGGGAGAAAAATAAACAGGAAAGTTAAAGTTGTTCAACTTTTAAGATATTGCACTTAGTTGTAATACAGAACATTACTATAGAAGAATAAACTAAATACTTTCATCACTTTGTGTTTCTGATCTTCAATACAGCTTGGATAACATGTCAGAACTGTATCAGCAACACCTGTTTGTAATAGTGCTTTAAAAAGAAATGAAGCTGAAGGAAGAAGGTTGGGGGGGGGGGGGGGGGGGGGGGGAAGCTACAGAAGATGTGCCTGAAGAACGATTCTCATTAATTTGCATCCTCCTCCTTCAAGAATCAAGTTAGAGAGAGAGGTGATGCTTTTTATGCTTCAATATGAAAATATCAGAAACAGTTCGAGACTACTGGCTCTTGTTGGTGGTATCATGAAACTAAATTCTAATCCTGTTTTATACCAAAAAGATCTCAACTTCAATTTCTCCAGTGCTCAATAATTTTCAGTAGCTAGTTTCAAAACTTAACTAGTTTAGAAATCCACAAGATCATTTTTATCATTGAGTCTCAACTACCAACTGTCAGCCTGCTGATTATTACAACTGCATTCTTCCTTCATGACAAGTATATTTTGTCTAAGCAGCCACATACTTCAACAATCTCTAGGCTTACAGGAAATAGCCAGCGTTGTTTATTTTAAGTAAATTAAACACATAAAAAGCATTCCTGCAACTGAAGAAATAAAAATAGCTGCTGAAATGCTGTGCTGATTTAAAGCCCAATCTCCATGAGTCCATGACACTGTCACTAATATATTAGTTCTGTCATTGGAAGCTCTGACCGCTAAGTACGGACTAACTGCTGACTACTCTGTGTTTTCATTATGCATAAAATTGCCAGTTAGGAACCCAGCATCTCCAAACTCTCCCAATCCAAGCTAACTGGAAAGAGGACAATCTCATACAGCAGCTGCTTTAAGATCAGAATCTTGGAGATCTCAATTTACATATTCTATTAAAACTAACACTCAAAATCAGAACTTACAGTAGAAGAGGATGAGTTCTTATCTGGTGCAGCGTATCGGAAAAACGTTCCAACTTTGTCTACAGATACTGGACTGACTTCTTCCCAGCCATTTACTCTCACTTGCAACTGATGAATTCTTAGATCATGTGTGTTCCTACCAGGTTAGATCAAGTTAAATTACTATTAAGCATTATTATACAGTGTAAATGCCAAACAGTTCAAACCAAGAACATCCTCTGCATTCTGAAAAAAGAAAATCACTGAAGCATTAAAAAAAAAAAAAAAAAAAGAATAAAAGTAGTCTCAAGAGTTTTTCCATTTCATGGATAAAGACAGACCTGCTTTTACATCTGTTCAATTGTTCCACTTTCCCTAATGAACATACAGAAGTACAACTATGTCATATAAGCAAAAATAAAAGCATGCTACATGTTTGTTAACAAGTTCTTCTAGTTCTTAACACTGATAATACTTATGCTCAACAACCAACACTCCCCCTCACCCCCCAAGTCCTTTAGAATAAAGGACATATGACTTGTAATTGAGGACCCTAAGTCCTTCTAAAAGCTTATAATGATCCAACTCACATCTAGGAATGGCTGCCACCAATAGCAATACATGCTGCTTACTAGACAACTGATAATTTCACTCCATACACGAGTTTAAATATTTAAAAACAAAACTTAACAAGAGATTTTAAAAAATGTCCACTTTTTAACATCTGCTAGTGTGCTCACAACTATGCTCCTATGAGTTCCATATATGAGCGTGTCAAAACACATCTGACAGCCTGGTCCATTCACCTGTGTCTGAGTTTCCCTCTGGCTTCAAATTCAAATGGAATCTCTTCCCCAGTGATAACTTCTTGCCATTCACTCACATTATGGGCATCATCCAGTAATGTCCCGTTTTCCTCAGGAACAACACCTGGACTCCCACTGTGAGACAGTGCAGCCCTGTGAAGAGAATAACATCATTTTACAGACTGACAAAATGCCTACTTCAAGTAACAAGTGCTTTTTAGTCTGCCTCAGTTTATAGAAGTCCTGCACATATACATCAGGAATGTATCTGACTGGTTTTCAAATTCTGTTGGGCCTCTTGGAAAAAAAACAACCCACACACAAACTTTTTTTAGTATTAAAACTATCTCACTGTCAAAGAAAAGGCTCTTATCTAAGAAAGACTAGGAGTTGTCTATGTTTCTCTGCAAGAAAACAAAAGCACTGAAAACAACCAGGATTGGCTGACACGTTAGAGAAGCCAGACAAATATTGTCAAAGGGAACCCACAACAGCTTCTTACCGGGTAGGTGTTGTAGTTAGGGTAGCAAACCACAAAGTGCATCCAGTATGATTTCTTAGAGCAAATGGGACAAATGGCTGCCTCCGTTTTGGAGTCTTCATTTCAGCTATAAAAGAGAACAAAGATTTGTCTAAGTGCTTATGAGAGAAGCATTCATCAGATGCTAATGTAGGATGACACACAATGGCTGGAGAACCACAACGTGCACTAAATTAAAACAGATTGAAAAAACAGGATAGCAGATTACTTAAAAAGTTTAAAATATTTAGTAACTACTACAGAAATGGCACAAAGCAAACAGCAAGTCTTCCCCTACATCAACCCCACCCGGAACTGAGCTTAAGCTACATGTTCTTTTGTTTCTTCCTATCAAGTCTTGCAAAATACTATGCCTCCAGTTTATAACTAACATGCAGAAAACCTAAGTAAAAACCCAATCATAATCAGTAACTTTTCACGTACATCCTAATGCTCATAAATTATTAAACACTTAATCACTTACAATTAAGATTTATGATCTATTTAACGTAACTAATACAGCATTATCCGGTACCCCCTTTAAATGGGACTTTTATCCACAAAGACTGAACAAGTAGAAATACTTTCCCATACAGGATAAAGCCTACTAAAGCAAAGTATAAAAAATAATTTGAATGCAACCAAAGGTAACCTGGATTTGTTAAAATGCTGGGACAGCAAAACCGCAGAACAAGAAACTTCACCTACCATGTTTGACTTTTTTCAAGTATGCATTACTAACAAGCACACAAGTGTTACTCTCATCTTCCATACTGCAGTACATCTGTGAAAATACTTACCACATTTGGACAGAAACCCCCCCCCCTGTCAAAATCCAGTAACTTAAAAAAGGAAGATAAATGACTGCTACCTAAATACATACATCATTCTGTACGAGAGAAGTAGAAAGAAGGTGCACACAATAAATCAGCTGCTAAAGAAAAGGTAAGACAGAAATGAAATCTATTCCACAAAATTTATCTGCAGTCACTCCAAAGGCTGACTGCT
This sequence comes from Aquila chrysaetos chrysaetos, assembly GCF_900496995.4. Lineage (NCBI taxonomy): Eukaryota > Metazoa > Chordata > Aves > Accipitriformes > Accipitridae > Aquila > Aquila chrysaetos. Next base: position 6,509,603 of record NC_044009.1, on the reverse strand, counting down.
ATCAAGCTCAAGTACTTCATGTTCCAAGACCCATTCATTCCACCGCAAAGTGCCCAACTAAGAATCATTTAAGCACAGGTTTACAGAGGCAAGAAGGGGTAATGCAGGGTAGGTAGGTATGTTTTAGAAGGACTTACTGATGATCGCATACAACTTTCTTCCAAATCAATGACAACAAATTCCTATATACCTTACATTGTCAGTGGAAACTTAAATCTGATCTCTCTAAAGCTTACAGAGAAAGTTCTGTCCAATTAAATGGCAAGACGATTAAATTCTTGAAAATAAAACCCGTGACTTTTGCCAACTGCAAATAAAACAGTCTTTTCAGTGTTGAGCTTGACTTTATACAATTTTTTGGCTAGTCCAGGTTCTACAAAATTACAGAACAGAAGCCAAATGAACTTTTACTCTGGCACTTAATCAATTGCCAATTTATTTTTTGAGACTTTAAAAAAGACTTTTGGGGCCTGATTTTTAAAAGAACACATACTGTAAAAGTTGCATTTCGAGTCTACTGCCTGAAAATGAAGACTACCATTACAAGGAGGTTTTTTTTGCAATTCATTAAGTAATTTAGTTGCAACACCCACTAAAAGCCAAGCAATAAATATTCAGAGGTTTTGTTGTTTGTTTTTTTTTCCACAAAAAAACCCATCTTGAAAACTACCTCAGAAAAATAAATCCTTCTATAATTTTCTGGTTTTTGGGGTTTTTTTTTTGAACATCTATGAACTGTCTGCAACCACTCAGAGAAAATGTCTCTAAGGGACTTCTGAACAGGCCACAGATGTAGATTTATCGAAAGCCTTCTGTCCTCCCATTCAGCAACTCTTCTACAGGGGCAACATATTTATCAAGTGTGCTGTTTTGTCTTCCATAAGATAAAAAATTTTTAAAAAATCTTAAACTGGATGGTTTTGCCCAAACACTGTACTGTCAAATATAAAACAAATTAACAAGGTGTTTATTAGGAATGCCTTATTTCCTAAGTCTTACTGAAAACAGATTGTTCCTTCTGAAGGCGTCTTAAGGTTTTCAGTAGCTAAATATACATGCTGAATCAAGTGTTAAGTATGTATATTGAACATACTGTGGATATTTTTAGAATATAAAATAAAATACTGTGATTTTATTACACTATTTTTAATCACACTCTACTGTCTCTCTAGAAAAGGGACGTTGAATAGTCAACAATTCATATAACCTTCCTCAAAAAGACAAGTCCTCCTACTTAGGATTAGTTATTAGTTCTACTTCTCCCTTCTTTCCTGAAGGGCCCAGAGACGAACATAAGACAGGATACTAAGTTAAGCAGCCTAAGAGGAAAGTAGCTGTTATGTTGTTTGGTTTTGGGGTTTTTGTTTGATTGGTTTCTTTAAATATAGAGGCCAATCTACCAGCAAGTCACATATACAACACAGTATTTATTGTACAAGAGCTTTCCAAAGAAGAAAAAAACCTTTTTGTCTCTCTCTGCTATACAGTACCTCTAGCATAGATTTGATGCTCTAGGTTAGTCAAACTGGCTGTACTCCTAGTTCTAAGGTAGACAAGAGGAAGGCCTGGCAGACAGGAAAGACAAAGTTAGCAGGTAAGAAAAAACACACAAATACAGGTAGACTCTTCCCCATCATGCATCAGGGAAGATACAGACAGTTGGCACCATGCAATCAGTGTATGAGTCTCTACCCATTTTTAACACTGGGAGAAAAGCAGCTGAAAAGACCTGCCACATATAGAGAATTGTTTCACAAATGTAACAGCATTTTTTCCAGAAACCCAGCCATGTGGGTCTTTGAGGGTACAGAATGAAAAAGATCACCTCGGAACTGCACACACCCTAAATCTTTGACAGGATATTCACTCATTAACCGAGAAAGCGTGACAAAAAAAGGAAGCAGAACTAGCAGTGCGAAGTTCTCACTCAAAACTAAGCAGCCAGAAAGGTTTTTGTTTTTAAAGAATTGAACACAATTGAACAGAAAACAGCATTTTTGTCTTTTTTTGCCAAATATCTCTAACAATTCATTGTATGCTACGAAGACCAAATACTTATGTTTGTAATACATTAGACAGATGACTCTTTATGTCAGGACCGGTTCAAATAAAGTGTGATTAATGAGTATCATACTCTGCCCAAAACATGGTGGATCCACCGAAGAACCCATCCAGTCTTCTGAACTGATTACATTCACTTCTTTGTCTTGTTTACAGTAATCTTCCATCCATGACTGTTTGGTACATGTGTATTGCTCTAGAGGAACGTAAGCACAGACAGTAAATGTCTCCAAGGTGGCAGTAAACTAAGTAATTGAAAAGTATGTTAAATTCATAACACTAAAGTTATTCCACTTTAATGGCAAAAGTTTTACTTCACTGCTTTTTCTATGAGCCACTTACAGAAGACAAACAACAGCTCATGAAATCACAGCAGCGTCTCCAAAACCAAATATTTTTATATTCTTAAGTTTTTTTGGTGGTTTTTTTTGTTTGTTTGGTTGGGGTTTTTTTAACTTTCAGTGGAATTCCATGTTCTTAAGATACTCCTGTGGCAATGTAAGAGCTCTCCCTGAGGAGGCAATCAACCTTAAATATTTTCATGTTAGAAGCAGTTTCTAATGTATTTTTTTTCTTTTTAAGAGGTACATGCACATTCCTGCATAAATATCAAGACACCAATGGAGTCCTCTAGCACAGTATAAATCATAAACTAGCCTTACTACTTGTAATCACTAGTATTAAAAGCATGATGGGAACTCTTAGGAATCATCGATTTGCTGCTTTTCCTCCCACCCTGGTTCCCTCTTTCTACCAACCCCACAGGCCTTGCAGGAGAAAGGAACACATATTCAAGGAACAAGGAAGGCTCTCCTGTTACATTTGCAAGCTCAGCCATTTACAGTTTTTTACTATGACCACCAAATTATTCAGATTTGCATACAGAATAAGCAACAATATTTCTGGGAAATGCACACAATCATAGTCTCACAACACAGAAGCTTACATGAAGTTTGAGTTAATGATGAACAAACTATTTTGACTTCCTGGAGTGGGAATTGACAGCTCAGGTTTTCAGAGACTGCAGAACTGAAATGAGTAGCTCCCCACTACACCTGTCAATGTACTGAAAAATGACGAGCTGATCAAAATATTTTTAAGTACTGTAAAGTATGGAAAGCTTTAGATAAAAGCCTGTTTCTGATTAAAAATAAATTTCAAATAACATATGAATTTTATAGAACTCACATGACCAGAGAAAGAATTCCTACTAACGTCTAAAATATGTAGCTCGTGTCTTTACACTTTCACAATATCTGATAAAATACAGGCTGCCTAAATGCACACCTGTGTACAATATCACGTGAAGTGCGTAGGGACTTGTGCCAAATCTCCCTCCCTCCATCTACGGGACACCAGCAGGACTCAATTAGAAATGTCTGTCATCTTCAGTCCACTGAAAATTAGACTGTATAGTGATGCTCTCAGGGAATATTCCTACATACCTATGAAGACAGAGGTAATGTTTATATCCAAACGGTGTTTAGCCTTTACTTCCAGCTTCAGTCGGGAAGGGTGGAGGCGGCTCGAAGCTTGTTGTTGCCAAGAAACTGAACACGGCCACGGCTCAATAAACGGCTCCCAGCCTGAGAACAAACAGAAAACGTCACATGTATTACACATGAAGGCCACATTGGAATTCTGTTTACATACCTAAGTATTTAATAATGCAGCTTTAATAATGAGATCCTTTACTTTCAATCTGCATTCAAGATGAACTTGTAAGCCTACAGATTTAATTTTCTAGCTAATACAAAGTTGCTCCAGCTCCTCCATTTGAACCAGTGCATACTGTATGTAGGGTCTTGCAGAAATATCTTAATTCCAAAGGAAGCATTAGAAGGCAATTACATCTTCATATTGAAGTTAGCTGGAACTAAGTCCTCTGAAATAGTTTTGAAAATGATTTTCACACAATTATACATAAGTTGGTCTACTATTCAGTATCACAAAAGACAAAGGTCTAAAAGCTATTTAAGAAAAATGCCCTACATATTTTTAAAAACAAAACCTACCTTGTTATTGACAGATAATTCCTAAGATTGTTGCCACCAATTTTATAACAGAAAAATTAGTTTCTCAACTCAGAGAAAACACACAACTAGATTATTTCTTTTGTCAGTGTCTGACCTATACTGAGGCATAACTTCTTTTTTATATCTAAAATATAAATTAGGATGGTTGTCTTATGTTAATCTATTGTCTTCAGCCTAATCGCCTACCCTCATGTGCTTTTCCTTTCTGAAATAAGTAACAAACTGAATGCATCAAAACAATTAAATACTAAAAAAGAGAAGTGAATACAGAGACAGCTAGTTAAGTAACTGTCATGTTCTTGGATAACTTTTTAATGCCATTATATCTGAAAACTTCAGTGCAGCTTTCATATGAGCAATCTCTCTACTTTCCACATCCCTCCATCTGATACCAAGTTAGGATATCTTATCTAGGATCACATGTTCTCACACACACACACACACGCTCACAAAAGTCAACCTTTCACATTCCCTTATATGCATTTCACACTGGGTGAATTTCAGACTACTGTAATAGGCAAGACTGTTTTCCTAAACTTAAATAAAGAAACCAACAAACCCTCAGTATTTCACCTGAAAGCTCACGATTGTAATAGTCTCCAGAGAGGGTAAAATGAGCGTAGCCTTCAGGGTTGGCTCTCAAATGTTGGAGAAAATTCAAACCTGCAAAAAAAAGTGAATGTTATATTAATGCAAAACAACCGAGTTTCCTGGTTTCGTGAACTATTAAGTAAGCAATGGAAGATTTTGTCTTGTCTTTTAAATTGAAATGGTACAAAAAGGCTATCATAATACTCTTCAAATAACATTTATAGACAACCATGCTTTACAACATGGAGCCTCCCTAGGGTTCTGCTCAGGACGGATTCCATTTGTTATGTGATGTATAAAGGGGAAACCAGAATCTTAACCCTACAAAGACTGTAATCTTAAAAACAAAACATAAAACAAACAAACAAAAACTAAGAAACTAAAAAAAACCACAATAAAACCCCTAAACCAAAACCACACACAACCACCACCACCACCAAAACAGTATCAGTTGAAATTTCACAAGTCCTAAGAAACTAAAGCATGGTGCTGAGCATACACAGTAACTGACAATAATTTTATGCAACTCACTCAACAAAGCAAGATACTCACGTGAAAAGGTTAACTCAGCAAGGGGAACATCACAGTCCATGCAGTCATCAATAAAGCAAATGCATATACTTTCTGCTTTTACTTCCACTCCAGAGATGAACTGAAAAGGCACAATCCCTTGGCTATCTCGACCAGAAGAGGTCAGGGAAATGGATTTCAAAGGCTCAGCATTCTTAAATAACCAACTTGCTGCTTTTTTCAAGTCACCTTAGATAAAACCAAACAACCAATCAATCGTCATCTACTTTCTCAATTAAATGTACTTATTTAAAAAACATATGGAAGCAAACTAATTCCCTCTCTCAAGTGTAGCAAGACATCAACAGTACCTTGAATGTGTTCTGTTTACTAACATAAGAAGATCATACGTACACCAGTATTTTCTAACAATAAGGAATGGGTTTTGAAGTTTGCAAATCAAGTGGGAACATAATATAAATCTATATTAATACTATGAAAGACTGTAAATAAGGTGGGAAACATGACAGTGCTAAAGAAAAAGAATCACTTGTGTTAAAGCTTCATCTTCTTTTCATGTATTGTATGTAGAACTGGGTGAAACACATGATTCAAAAAGGGAGAGATGAAAACATATGCTCTGAAGAGAAAGAGATGGATAGTAGCAAGAAATAGGTATACCGTAAAAGAAAAGAACCCTACCACCCAAACCCCCAAACAAAAATACACTCAAACGCCCCACATATGACATGCCAAAAAGCAAGAAACATCTTTGGGGGGTGGGTTCTACACAGTAGTAGAACAGAAAAATGAGAATGCTTAAGATTATATGCCAACACACAGCCAAAGTAATGAAGAGAAGGAAATAATGCCTGTGCATCAGCTACCTTACAGTCTGAAAGTTTTTACTTAATTGCAAGTTAGGTAAAATGAACAATCTGCAAGGCCAACTAAGAATATTTGAGGTTACCTTGGCAGATCAAAAGAGCTTTACGACAATCTTCCATACTGAATCCCAACTCCTGGAGGCGAGCCAGCTGTACCTCTGTAATTGAACAGTTAACCAGTCATAAATCCTTGACAGTTATCTGCTTGTTCTCGTTTCTAAAACTGATACATCTGTATGAAAAATGGGGTTTTGTTTGTTTAAGATTGCAACTGTAGAAAAAGCATATGATTCAGCACTGCTTTTACCAAAAAAACCCCAAAAACCAAACCCCCAACCCATAATATTTACATTCTGGAATATACAGGCTACTTCTACTCTCCTATGGGAAGCCGATGTACTCCACAAATTTCAGCTGGGACTAAATTTTTTGTAAACCAACCCTTCATTCAGAACACAATTATTTATTTACTTTGAACTCCCCACATGACTCTCAAGTGCAGTAGCAGAGAAGAAAGCCTTTTTCACTAGTGTGTATTTCCTCATTATTGTCAGGCAGTGGTTCCAACCACACACAATTTTTAGTTTGTAAAAAAGCAATGTCACCAAAAACAAAAGATTGCTAGACATGAAGAGATAACTAGTAATTATGATGGTTTCCATATCTACTATCAGTTTAACGAATTTGAAGAGGTGGCCCCTCTCCCCCTTTAAAAGTTTGCTACCTAAGCAGTACTCCATCATGATGATTTACAATGACAAGCAATGCTAAATAAAACTTACTATGAAACAATGCATTGTCATACTACAAGCAGAAAAAAACAAACAAAAAAATTTTTTTATATAGTATCATCAGTATAATGCTGTCATCAGATAATTCAAAGCAACAAAGGGTTTTACATGATGAAGATATCAACATCTTTTGTGTTAAGTATATAGTCCAGCTTCACACTGCAGGAACCTCCTTTAGATATAAAACATGGCTTCACTCCAACAGTTAAAAACGTACCAAGAACAGGATCCAACACACGTTTGGATATATCTCTGTTTTCATGTGTCAAGGAGGAAGTCTCATTCACCAGTGCTAAACTGGAAGGATTAGCAGTATTTTCAGCAATCGATACAGTTGAGTCAGGCATAGCTGCACTAGTCTGTTGAGGAATTGACTTTGCAATTGCCAAGAACAGTTGAACATCATTGTAGGACAGTCTGATATCCAGTGCTTGCAACTGAATCTAAATGAAAAATTAATAAATAACATTTAGTTACCCTTTTCTACATATTTTTCTTGTATACTTTGGATATTAACAAAGCTTTTCCCAAAGGAAGACAAAATTTAGTATTAAAATCTAATGACCACAGTTTTTTCAAGCTCCAGTAATAAAATTACCAAACTTATTATTATTTACTAACAATCAAAAGCATTAAAAGCAAGGGGGGGTGTGGGGGGGAGTAGTTTTCCTTCAGTATAATGGTAAAAAGAAGTCTCTACATAGATTTCCCCTCTACTATACACTAACAAGGAGATACAGAAAATAAACCTTTTTCTTGCAGGTATCAGTAATCATCTAACATGTCTACCTTATCAGGCCACTTTTTTCCCCACTATTAATCTCTACAACATATCCCAGAAAACACTCCTTCATTATCACTATGAGCATTTTCTGCATGCTTGTTTCTTTGCCTCTTCCACTTCAGGAAAAAATTCATCTTATTCTTTTCTTATGTATTTGAAAGTATTCTATTGAATCCTTGGGCATAAAAAAATCTGTGCTAGATCATGATCTAGTATTCTCTATTGCATACAGTTTTATTCATGCATTTAATATTACCTCTAGAATAGGAGGAAAATCCTCACTATTGAAAGCATCCAACAGTCCAGAACCACTTGGGTAGGAAGCATTCCCAACAAGTTCCATCTGAATTTGTACTGGATCAATAATAGACAGGGCAGTCTCTTGCTCATTTCCTAACCGGCATGAAAAAACCTAAAAATTACAAATGGTTTTAAAAAATTAGAAACCAAGAGAACAGGCCTGACAAGAGCTTCGAAATCAAAGACTGACTCTATCACAAAACATGAACTATAGCCATGAACTAACTGTTTTCTACAGACAATTCCTCTGTAAACTTTAAGACAACAGAAATTCCAAAAATCTTTCCAGACAATTTATTCCAGTGTCCAGGTATGCTGTAAGTTCAGGAAAAGAGATTCTGATATGCAACCAAATATTCCCTTTACTGCTAAGCTTAACTCCACTACTCCTCCTATCACACATACAGGAAACACTTTGTTCTTTGGTCTAGAATAACCATTTAGGATTTACCACACCTCTGCACAGCCTCTTCTGAGCACGTTCTTTTAAACTCTCCCAATATATTATGTAACCCTCAATTCTGAGTGTTCTTGCTCTCTTATCAATTGTTCAGAGCTTCTTCAGCTCTGTTTCCTCGAGACTGGCCACAGCACTCCAGCTCTGCTAAATAGGATGCAAGGATCACTTTGCATACTCAAAATTCCTACTTGCATAAGATCCCTACTTGCATATTCCAATGGCATAATACTGCTTGTTCAACTCAGAAGTCAGTTATGATTACAGCTTGCAGGCCTTTGCTGACTACGTCAGCTTCTGTCTACCCAGTCACTCCTCAGCTTTCAATTAATTTGGCAGTTTATGGCTGGACACTAGATTAGTAACTAGCGATATTTTGAGATTATAGTCAAGTGTTTCAATGTCTTAACAGAAACAATATAAAAACATTCTTAAAACTGCTGTAGAATGAGAGCATTTGATGAGGAACTAACAAACTTCAAAAATGATCTGTGGACTACTCCTCTTGTATATATATTTATAGTAAAGCATCTTCACAAGCTCCTCTAATTTTAGATATTTTACAAAAGCAAATTTATTTCTTCTTACCTCAATGCCAAACAAACTACCAGAGAAAGGACGATCTAACAGCTTGGGCTTGTAAGTGAGAACAGTAGTCCCCTTCAAAATAATTGCATTGGTATCGAAACAAGACATGTCTTCAACAACCACAAATTCAGTTCCTTAACAAAACAAAATGACAATAATAAATAGGGTAATTGGAAATACCATTAAGGTATTTTAAGCATTTGTAGCAGGTTTCTTGATTTTCCGTCCTTTAACGGACCTGTTTTTCCACTAGCACATGGCTTTTAATCAGAAAAGCTCCTAAAAAAGCACTAGAGAAGAATACATTTACCTGTCACATTAACCTTAACTTCCAGTTGTTTTTCTGTAGACACACGTAGCGATGAACGTTTTGTAACTACTCCACTTTTCACTGTTTTTGGAACTACAGTTGTTTCACTGCTGTAAGTTCGCTGCCGGCAAGAAAGGTGATTTTCCCGCTTTTTGGTATCTCCAGGAGTATATAAAAAGTCATGAACAAGTAACAACCAGTCAAATATTAAAAATACACGAAGATTGTTCAGAACAACTGTGAAACTGGAGGAATCCTTAGTAGACCTTTTAAGAAGAGAGAAGCATATGTATGAACTTTACATCTTCCATATATTTAAAATGATGCAGAAAACTATCAGTATCTAGCAAGTAAGAACTATATGGAACTTTATAGGGACACACTTAGTTTACAGAGCGTCTGGCCTTTAAAATACATAAACAGATTGAAATTCATCAAGTTGCTGTACCCACAGAAACCCAACAGATCTTAACTGCATGAATTCTACACTGTAAATATACAAAAGATTAACTGAAAAACTATGTAACAAGAAATTAACTTACAAAAGCTCCTTTATTACATTTACATCACCAATATTAATTTGCAAAGTCTCATATTTTAAAAGTGATCTTTTTATTATTATTTTACATCTGTTCAGTATCAAACATAACGTACTGCGTGTGAAACGGACCTGGCTCCATCTCCTTCTAAAAGATTAGACGTACAATGTGTTTCCTCTCACACTCTGACAGCATTTTGCAGCACAGGAAGCTTCTTTGTCATTGAGAAAAAATGCTAGCCTTACTGAACTTTTAGCATCACAGTTTGAATATCTGGCTAGGAGGGATAGAAGTGTTTGGCTTCATGATCTGGAATACCAATTATATTTGGTCATGCTAACTGGAAAATAATCTAAGTGCTTAAATAGCATGAAACAATTTTATAACCAACACATTCTGAACTATAAAATCTCTGAAGAACTGTAATTCCTTTGTGAGAAGTAGCCTGCCTGCATCGCTTCCAATAGTAAAAGCCTTTAACCCTCCCTGGCTCTCCAGGATATTTCCAAAAGGCACGAGCCAGTATAACACTATCATTGAGCTCTGCAAAAGCTTACATCTAGTGCCAAGGATGCTCTCACCAGTAAAAACGTAACACATGCTTATGTGGCTAAAATTTAAAAGCACAACAGTTGGGAAGAAAATTCCTGAAACTACCGCTCATAAACCAGATCAGGCTATACTGTGCAAACTAGCCTCCAATCCAGGCAGATACTGGATCACAGTTACACAAAAACCATTTGTTTGGCGGTTGTTTTTTTGGGTTGGTTTTTTGGGGGGGGAGGGGGGTTGTTTTCGGTTTTGGTTTTTTTTTTTTTTTTTTTTTGTAAATCCCATGGCATTTTAGTTTTATTCAAATCAAAATCATGGTATCTTTCTGAACACAAACTTATTAAGTACTTAAAACCATCATGCATTATCCAAATCTTTACCACAAATTTCTCTCAATTGCCTAAAGTTAGTTTGGTTGGTTTTTACAAACAAATGTCTTCAAGACTTTCTATTACACTAAAACAGTCCACAGATTTTTTTCTACATTACTCCTGCAAATGCTTCAGAAGGTATCATAGTTATAAAAGAGTTAGAAAGCTGAGTTTGGTCAGTGAGCCTGATCAAAAGTGAAAGCACATCTCTAGTCATCTTCTCACTTCACCCTCTTTTTTGTTAGTTAACATCCCTCAACAAAACACCATGCTGATACAGGTAAATATTGACATTATACTTTATATACCTATTTTCAGTATTAAATTAGAACAAACCAAATACCCACTGTGATGCCTTTAAGCATTCCAAGAGATTTGGATAAGGAAAACCAAACAGGGTAGGATAGAATACAGAAGGGAATGTAGAGATTGTTTTTTGAAAGAGGTGCCATTTCTGTATTTATTTGATTCTTTCAGAAAGACAAGTGTGACACCTACTGGAAAACAGCTTTTGCGCAATGTATTAAAAATTCTACCACACGGTTTTATGCAAACATACAAGTGATAGGCCAACTTTATCAAGCTTTAAGCACTACTGATTTTAATAGGTCAGAACTTTATCCGATTCATTACACATTCACACCTAAATTTTATTGCAATGAAGGGGAAAACAAAAAAAAAATAATCCAACAACCTTCAGTTAATTAATGACTGCAGATTTCAATCTACCAAGTACCACTGACCACCCCAAAAATGTTTTCAGATTTAAATACAAAGCCAGAAAGTTTATCTACTTTAATAACAGCTGTATTAAAAACAAGACAATCCTGATCGAGTATGTCATTATTAAAAACAAACAAATAAATCCCTGAATTACCAACCTGAAGTGCAATTCAATCTGGATTGCTCCTGGACTACTAGTATTCTTTGATGACTGAAAGATGCAATTAAACACATTTGGCATGCCTGCAGTAGACTTCTGTCCAGCATAGCGTGTGTCAAATGCCATCATTGAATGAGAAACCAAATTTACAGACTTTGTTCCATTTGAAGAGCTTTCAAAGAGCAACTTGGATTTCTTGAAATCAAACCTACGAGAATAAAAAGCAAACCAATGCATTTAAGAGTCTTGTAGCTCATTTATTTCTACAAGTCACTTTCATTTACATATTTTCTAAACCAACTATAATCACATCTCGCGTAACAGAGATAGAAAGTAGATCTATGTAATATTTTCCACTGATACAGAACCTTCTGGATTAAAAAAAACCAACAAAACCAACATAGCAAAAATTGTTTTTTTTAGGATTACCTCTCAACATTTCCATAATTAGAATACCATTTGTCTTGGGCAAGACAACTGGTTACCGTACTATGATTTCAAGGACAACTTGAAAGACACAGATGGTATCTTTTGAACAGTGTCATTCCCTTTCATCTTTCAGATCAGCTGAAACTCTCAATTTGGACTCTAAATAAGAAATTCTATTTCACTGCATTATTAAACCATAATTTCATGTATTATGTTAATTCCTGTCCTATAATCTCTCAAATGAGCATAGTATTTAGGATAAGGTATTCAGTAACAAGAGAAAACTCATACCTGGCTAAAGAGCTGCATCCATCTTTTCCTTTTGGATCCACCAGTTCCAGACTCACATTCACCATGTCAATGAGGAATGACATAGAAGTATACACTTCTCCACTCAAAACTGTCTGAAAGTGGAAAACACCAACATTCTTTTTAAGAGCATCTGTTTAACTTTCATTTCCTGAATTAAATTTTGTTATTTCAGACAAATGCAAACAGCTGTAGTGTCTTTCTCCTTCAAAGAGTTCCATTAACCACTGCTCGGGAAAAATTACATTTCACAACAGTGCAGCCTTCAACTTGAAAAATGTCTATTAATCCATTTTCACACTACTGTTCTATAGCTTCTTTGTTCTTAAACAAAACGTTGACATCATCACCCCACCCCCCCAAACAGCCAACAATTCTTTCAAACTGTTTCAGGTACCTTCAGGTATCTATTATTAAATCAGACTTTTTTTTTTTTTTTTTTTTTAAAGTTTTAGGTGAAAAGCCTGACATGAAGAGCATACTTATATTAGGAGAACTTCACCCATTCTTTCCTCTCTTAAAAAGAATCCTAGATGCTTCCTAGCAATTTTCCCCCCTACTGTGGTCACGTATTTGCTTAAGTACAGATTACAGTCATGTGCTCAGAAGCCCCACAAGATCAAGAGGAAACATGTTGTTCAACAACTTCCCTTCCCAGTAATAAGGATAAATATTGATTATTTCCAGGTGCTGCCCACACTCTTCCTGAAAGGGTAGTATTTGACAATAGCCAAATAGGTGATACTTGAGAACCTGCTCAAAAAAAAAAAAAAAAATGCTCAGCTCTGCTGTAAAGCTTTTATTACTGAAGTTGTTCTTTTAGATTTGTAGGACAAAAAGAGGGCTTTTAACACAAAGTAATACACATTCCACAATCTCATAAGTCTTTAGGAATGCCATAGACACCATGGGAAAGGAATCATCACCCTGCACATGATTACACGATAACCTTCAAGTCCCTCCAAAAAGCTCCATTCAAATGTAAATATCTTAAGCTTATTAATGTACCAATAAATATACTGCAATAGCAGCTCAGCATAAATACTTCAGGAAAAAAAAAAGAACAGTTTTCATGGATTTGTTAACTTTTTCGCCACATATATATTTCAGCAGATGTAAAACGAACTAACAAATACAAGCAATGATGGCTGTCTCTTGCATTGTCTCTTCTAAAGATTAGAATCTCAGAAACATGAAGCAATCATACATAAGAGCAAGCCACACCTGAAAGAGCAACAGTATTGCCAAGACAAACCTGAATTCACAGGAGTATCTACAGACAAAAAGGTTCCTTGACTGTTTGTCTACCTAAATTTTCTTTTCTTTTTTTTTTTTTTTTTTTTAAATCTACCAGTCCACCTGGTAAACTACAAGAAAATAACAGATAATTAGCCTAATCAGCAAAACCCCCAGATATTTCAAGACAGAATTTCAACTGCATGTACTTCCTCTTACATGAATTCTTGGATCCTGCAAATCGTAAGGCCGCATGAACTCTTCTATAGGCTCCCCAAGGTTGTTCTCCAGCAGTCCACGTATCAGTTTATACTTATACAAATCCAGAGAGCAATGGACTGATGACAGATTGCCATGTATTGATATGTCTGCAACTGCATGACTTAGCTCTCTACAACAAAGGAAAAAACCTCAGTGTTTCAAGGCACTATAACACAGCAGACAATACTTTTAAGATACAATAAAAGGCATCTAAAACACTGGTTTTAGGCTGACAGCATGAAGTGATCCTGTTCAGATAAACTCACTTGTCCAAGTTTCTCTCTACTTGTAACTTCAGTCTGAAAGGTTCTGTTAACAGGCTTCCTCCTGTCTGCCTCACAAAGTAGGATGGAAAGCTCAAGTCCGCACCAGTATCTTCCACAGCCTTTGAATACTCTCTCTGATGCCTTTCTGCAGCAAATATGTCCATGTCCTGCAGATCAACCACAATGCAGTCTAAGAGGCAGATGTGATCTTCTGCAAGTGCACAGGAGATAACACATTTAGAAAGAAAAAAAAGAATCTATACAAAACTAGTGCAACTTACTTTAGAAAGGAATTTAGTTTCTCCTGGAAGTTATTCTGATTCTTTTTTTTTTTTTTTATTTACACTTATCAGTATCTGTAACTACCAAATGCCAAGCTCATTAACAGGTATATGTAAACTCTTAGTTATGAGTCCAACTATACTCCTTATACGTCTGCAATACGCATCTCAAAAAATGCCCAAATTGCAGAATTGCAGAAACTGAACTACAATTCCTTAATCCTCTCAGCTGCAAAAATCTACCTTGAAACTAATAAATAATTTCTTTTTAAAACTACGATCTTTAGACCAAGATCCTTAGTTTTTCAGTGTCACGTAAGATAGAAGCAAAATTGCACTGCATTATTTTACAAAGGAAAAGAAGAGCTATATGGGGTTTCTACTGTTTATCACATACCTGGGCTGTCAGGGTTTGGTACAACAGGTAGCTTTGATTGTTGCCCTTGTTGCTTACTCAATGTATTCAGCACAGGCTCACTCTTCAGCCTAGAAATGTTTGTTCCTGATGATTTTTTCATGAATAATCCTTCCATCACTACTTTTGATTCATCAGCACTTGTTGTTTTCTTCATGCTATGTTTCGGGGTTCCCAAAGGAGATGAAAATTGAACTGAATCCTGCTAATGAAAGTAATTGTGTAATTAACAATAGATTTTTAATTTAAATTCTAAGGAACCAATACACCAAGTTTCAAGCTGCAGCAAATTCCTGTCAAAAAACTAAGTATTTTATTTGAATGCCAGTACCTTTTACTGTAGAAAGACAGCTAAACTTTTTTCCTATACCCTTAACAGCAGATTAAAACATTTTCTTTTTTAAAAAGTTTATTTCAGCAACATTTTCAAAAAAGCTGTGAAATCTTTTCAAAGAGAAATTAATTCAAAACCAGTGGGTTTTGCATAAAACCAAAAAAAACCCCATGTAAATAAAATTAATACAAAATAGAGGGTTAAGATTGTCAAGATATCAAGCATTTCTGTAGAATAAAGTTTGTTAAATATTTAAAGCTGTTTTTCAGAACATCTTCAGATGATGAAAACAACATATGCCATTATTTCTGCAAGATCATGTCAGCAACTTCATATTAGAATGTGAACAAACACTTCTATACATGAAGTTACCATTTTACGCACTTAAAATAGTTCAGTCATCATACCGAAACGTGTCCCAAAATTTTTCTGCAGTATCTAAGTTTAAGATAGAATAAATCCCTACCCTTGTTGTTAAAATCCCCACAGATGAAAAAAGAAAAGCTCATTTATATTGATGAGACAATTTTAGACATTTTAGACATTTCCCTACCACCACATATTCAGTGGAAATCTTATGAGCTTTTCCACCTTCATGATGCTGTCTAGTACCAAAAATCTGCAAAGCCGTTCTCTAGTAAAATAGTCACATCAACATTAGGAATTTATTCTCCCAAAAACATATGTCTGGTGGAACAGGTTTACGCACTACCTTTATACTCCAAAGCCAATTTTAGGGTTCATTTAGTCTGTCCTGATTTAAATTTATTAACCTCATGTTTCAATTTTACTCAGCTTCACATGCCCTAGCAAGTAACAACCATCTGTCTTCAGTGATCCACTTGCCACTTGCTCTGGGACCACTCACTTTACCTGTGACTGCAGTATTGTTACTATCATTTCCCACCTTCTTTCTGTATCCAGCTTCTGATGTCAACACACAATCCTTACCCATAAACTTTCCTTTCTGGTTTTAATTATTAATCTTACTTGCCTTACATGTTTTTTAAATAGTATTCATTGGAAAAATTTGTTGCAGCCATGATCAAGGATTTTAAGATTAAAAATTTGAAGACATTAACATTTAACTGTTAAAGACAAGACTGAAAAGTACATGCAAAGAAAAATCATCACTTCATCTATAAATCTATGAATTTATGCAATAAATCCAAATTAACAGCTCCTCAGACATGCAGGAAGAGCACACCACAACAAATTTAATTCAAATTCTTAGAGAATTCAGCAAAGTCTTTAGAACAGAAACACCTTTTTTTAACATGTAAAGGAACTTTTAAAGTGCTAAATTCCATAAGAAAATTTCTTTTTTTTTTTTTTTTAAATGAATGAGGAGCACCTGAACACTACTATAAAGATCTGAAATACCTCAAAAAAACCTGGATCCTTGTACGCATTGCCTTGTAAAATCCGATCCTCAAAAATAAACATAGGACAGAGAAAAAATGAAAACAAAACAAAACAAAAACCCAAACCCCACTTCAAACCCCCAAATTTCTACACTGCTACAGAACACAGTATTTTTAAGTTGAAATAGAATTACTATGCACACATCCTTTCTTTTAACTTCTAACATTAATTTAGGAATCTACCACTTACAAACCTTTCAATATGTCAGTACACTAGAGTACCGAAGACAACTCAATATTACAGTCCAGTATTTCCTTACAGTAAAGACACTAGTAGATATGAAACAGATGGAGGTAAACAGACACACCACAGAACTGCTACAGCAATTTAGTCCACCTAATTTCTGCCCCCTTTGAAATGGCATTAGGGGGTTCCCAGAACAGCTACCTATTTTGTTGCATAGGTTAGATATAGAAAGCCATCCAAGACGGATCTTCCTTACCCCAAATTTTGTGGCTGTATCTCTCAACAGCAACACCAGCTATTATCCCCTGTCCTGCGTCTAGCCTTAGGTACAAGCATTCACTGGAAACCTTTCTTTATGTTTCACCTACTCAAAGCAACTACACACTCTCAGTTTC
This sequence comes from Aquila chrysaetos chrysaetos, assembly GCF_900496995.4. Taxonomy (NCBI): domain Eukaryota; kingdom Metazoa; phylum Chordata; class Aves; order Accipitriformes; family Accipitridae; genus Aquila; species Aquila chrysaetos. The sequence continues at coordinate 6,492,406 of NC_044009.1, read as the reverse complement.
ATTAAGAGCAGAAAAGAAAAAGAAAATACTAAAACCAATCCTGTTGTCCAGTGTGTTCCAGCAAGTCTCAGCCAATACAAATCTCTATTTTCTGCTGCTCACGCTGTTGAAATTTTGTTTGGTGAAGAGTTGAAGAAGCTACCAAGGTTTAGCTGAAAGCCTGTTACTCTCCCATGTTCAGGTGTACACCCAGCTGGGTCCTGCTTCCTAATAAAACCAGTTCTAGTGAATTCCATGGAACCATCTCCCCTGGGCCCTGAAGGTCTCAGAAAGCAAGCCCAGGTGCAGGCACAGAAGGGAGCAGCTGGATACAATCAGCAACAGGCCAGATCCAATTAAGATTACCCAGCACACTGGCATGGACTGTTTCACTACTAGTAGTACAAAGTATATATATAAGTAAAATGTAAGAATCATTTACCATTTTGATACAGCAATAAAATGCACAAGAACTAGCAAACCCACAAGCTGCTAAATTAAGAAGTAATGTTCTTACCTTGTTCTTTAATGAAAAAGTACCCGGCATACCCGCAAACAGAAATCTGTTCTTGACTTTCAGTTTTCCAAGATTAGCCACAATAAGACTATTAGACCTTGAGCTTTCAGGTATAAGAAGAACAGGAGCACCAGCCTCAATATCAAGGAGAACTCGGGAAGCTCGCTGTGCTTTATCTCTGACCTGGGAAGAGCAAAAATTCATTAAAAAAAATTAAAAAAAAAAAAAAATACAGGAAGTGGGTGATTATTTCACACTGATTAGTACTGTATTCAGGAACACTATTCCTTGATTTACAAAATTAAGATGTGATAAAATTTTATACCAAAAAACCCCAAACCAACTTGAACTTTTGTTTTAGGCAGAGAATAAAAGCTAGTTAAAAAAGCACTATGATGCAAACAGCACACACCTGTGCAACAGGTGCAGCAATCAAGAGTGAAGCATACTGTCACCACTGAACTAAGAGGCATAACAGACACTACTCAGCTCACTACTTAAAGAAAAGATTACTTAAGAAAAATTATTTACAAAAAGAAAAAAATATCATTTAGAACAGATGTTTCAAAATCAGATTCAAACTTCCTAACTGATGCACAATGAAGCTTTTTAATATATGCAAGCATTAACTGTCTTTCTTCCAATTATGAGAAGTGACTTTTTAAACAAGACTACTACTATTAACTATATTAATCACTGCCACATTAGGTTTTGTACAAAATAGACTATGACTATCATGATTATTTATATACTCTATCATGCAGAAGTTCAGTATCTGATTTTCTCAGTCTACCAGCCATCATAATTAATCAAAGACATACACCTGAGTAGAACAGAAGGACTTCTCACTTGGTTCTCTTTATTCAGGTATTATAACTACCTGGTGAACTGTGGAGAAAAAGGCAAGATAAAATCTTGAGCCCTTTTTGTCCAGCATCACAATGATAGGAAAACACCTGTATCAGTGCATACTGCAGGACCCAGGTGCCAACATTTTAAGTAATGTGCAAATTCGGTATTCTACACTTTCAAATAGCAGCAGGATGGTCCTAAACAAGGTCTTTTAATTAGAAGATGAGGATGAACCATCTCCACTAACATCAGAACTCTAAAACCTCCCATCATTTCAACTCACTGAGCTGATGTATTAACATAAATTTCATACTGCCTTTCAACTTCCAAAACTAGGATAGGGAAGACAGAAAAAAACCCAAACATACTGTTTGTCCTTCAATTGCTGCTCTTTGCCGCCCCAAGACATCCTGAAGCTGAGTAAAATGTTGGATGAAAGACACCACCTCTGCCTGGAAACGCTGAGTATGCACATACTGAACAGATGCCATTCGTAGAGTGACACGAATATCACACTCCCTCTGTAGCAATGGATCTGGCCTCCCATATCTGTGATAAAGGTTGAAAGTAAAATTTAGCTATCTTAGCTACGTTTTACAAATACTGCTATGCATTTTTTTGCATTCAAAATAACAGTATAGAGGATTTAAATGATGTTCACAGTATATAATTAAAACTATTTCAATTATAGATATGAAAAACTGGTTTTATATTAATTATTTCTAAATTACGTATATTTAAGTGCTTCCTAGTTTTAATTAAGCAAACAGGAAAATTCTACATTTGGAACATACCTCTAATCGCTACATTTAACAGATACACCTTTGGTGATTTTATACATCTGAACAGTGGCTTACAAGGTAAGTACGCTACTCCATGATAATACATAGATTCAACTCTGAATCGATGTGCTGTTACATTTGAAATTAATTCCATAACGTTACTTGGATAATTTCTAATCTGCTTAATTCTGGTGGGTGGAGGAAGTGGTGGAAAACCATGAAAGATCACAGGCTAAGAACTATTACTTTACACAAAGCAGAAGAACTTCAAGAGTACACTACGACAAAAGCAAACCCTTAATTCCAAAATTAAGGAGCAATAGAAAAATCTATTTCATCCATTGAAAACCGATTCCAACTTGTAAAAAACAACTACTATTTTATCTAGGAACAAACTATTACCTAAATACTTTCAAGAACAGCTTTAGAGGGAAATAAAAACCTATTTTTCCTGATAAGCCATGTACACCACAGGACAAAGAAAAGTTAAAAATCCTAAGTTTATGACTGATAATGTTTGAAGTCTCATTTAAGTCACAAGCATCCAAAGCAGAATCATGCAGACCTGACAGCTGTGGGTTTGGTTTTTTGGGGTTTGGGTTTTTTTTGGGGGGGGGAGGGGAGTTAATGGTGCTAGTAGGGAGTAACAAGAAGTTTAAATTCATACTTATAGACTTGGAAAATGAGTGCTTCTTCACCACTTGTAGTAAAACGTTCTCTGTAAAATTCTCCATGAGCTGTAAGATCACTTAAGGACAGACTGCCAATACTTCCTTGCAGGGCTAAATCTCCCTCTGCAAAACAAAAACCAGACAATTAGGATCCTCAAACACAGATAAGTTACTAAAACCCAGAAGTTTCTATTAGTGGGATAAACTCGTTACAAGTAATTAAATAAATCACATTCACTTCAACATTAAACCTCATGTTCAAAGAAAATCATGTCTTTCTGCTACAAAGATTGTATTAACCCAAACATAACTCTGTGCTTTACATACATACATAATGTGTTCACACCAGTTTGATCTATGAAAACTTAGATTTAACTCTTTTTTTCTCTAAAACAGTAATATACACTGTTGTTCTGCTCTGTGAAAGTGAAGTATTAAAATCCTAGCCAATCTCAGCTAAAACGATCAATGGTTTGACAGCTGAGAGGGGTGCAAGTATTTAAAATCAAGCCTGAAAAAGCAGAGGAAGAAACAGTGGGAAAAGAATGTGCATCTTGCCCAGGAAACACACAAAAAAACCCAATGAGCACCAAACTAAAAGCATTTCCAATCACAACTCCACTGCACGCCTCCTTTTATTTTAAACAGCATACAACCTTAGCCCTCCAATCTACTCACCAATCACTTCCAAGTGAGCTGCAAGTTTTGACACGCTGGCTTTAGCAAGCTCACTAGTTGTCTTATTCAGTACTAATGATAAAGAATGGACCTGGTCAAACAAAAAAGGTACAGGTTGGTATTAAACAATATGACTTCACAGCTGGAACATCTTGTTAGTTTTTTTCAAGACAACTGCACTGTAACACATAAACGGCAAACAAGAATTATCTGGTTGGGAGACATTGGAGGGAACCAAACTTTTTACTTTCTTGTTTGGAAAATATTAATGGGTCTCCCAAACAACTTAGAATCATCAAGTCATCAACAAATCCTAGCACTGTTATCTTTGTCCTTGTCTCTTCCAGGACTTGTAATTTTTATGTTAGACTGCAGGACCTCTGGGCAAAGACTATATATATATACACACACACACACGCACATAATTTTTTAAAAAAAATGTATGCTTATACATATATATGTATAGACATATATGTATATATATTTATAAAAGTATATACTTTTTTTTAAATAAACTCCATAGTACCTAGAACAGCACAGTGTCAATTTCAGTATGTCGAGTCTTTAATATTGAAGCAACCTTATCATTTAAGAGATCACAGACATTCAGTCTGTGCCCTGCGTTATCCCAGGGAACTAACAGTCACTGCCCAGAAGACTTACACTTCCCTTAGACTCTCAGGCATAGAGTAGACTGGATGGGGCCGGGGGCTTGGGTGTCAAACTCTGCCCGTGCGAGCTCCATTGGATGAACACAGAGCATTCTACTTCAGCGTCCCTTCAAATGACATACATGCGTCTAAGCAGGGTCACAGAGCAAGGGAGCCAATAATTTTGCAAATGTTTTGCTTTTCTGTGACTTCTGCACTTTTTTTTTAAACTACATCTATGCATGCTTTAAATCTACTGTTTCTGAATTTATGCACATTCTCCACTAGAATATAAAACATTTGATTTAAATGTCACCTTAAGTTTCTATAAACCAGACGTTTTACGACAGACAATCCAATTACTATTTTGCATCTCAAGTATACCTTCAGATCCAGCTTAGTGTTTACGGGCTCTTGGGCTTGAGAAGCTGACAAGGTATTTATTTCTGATTTGATTGTCTGCTGAGTATCTTCAGGTTGCAGCTTCATAGCATGGTTATCAGCAGTGGATCCAATCCCAAAGAAATCCAGTATCACTACCCAAGTTTGCAAAGTTATTAAGACATCTAGACAATTAAAATCAACATCTACACTACGGTTAATTTTGTTATAGTGAGAAGAAAATTCAGGATGTTTCCTATCCACTAGAAATATATTGATATGAACTAATGAATCATCAAAGTTACTTTTTCCACAGGGCAACTTGGATCTGTCTGCTGTTGGAGAAGGAGGTGGAGTCAGAGGATACTCAGAATCAGCATCTTCTTTTTGCTTCTTACGGGAGGCACAAACTGGTCTTTGGTATAGCTGAAAGACATTAGGTGCTTCTTCCATATGGGAAGGTAGGGAACGCGGCATATCTGGATATTCTACATTGGATACCGAGGGACAAGACTGTGAAAGATATTCCTTATGTGCTAAACTGGATGGCTTGGGTGCTCCACGGGACACCATGAGATTCTTATACATAGAGTCTGGGTTTTTTTCCAGAAGATCTTCCATTAGCAGAGAACGCAAGGCAATCTGAATAGACAAAGTCTGAGGATGATCTTTAGCAAATTCAACATCAAAATCCTGAAACTTAAGGCTGACAAGGCCTTGTGCACCAAGTGTAAGATCACCACTTAACTGAACTTGGAGCTCTGAGATATGAAAGTTTGCTTGTATCTGAGTAAAAGATTTTGTTTCCCTCATAGCTAATGACTTGTTTGGAACAGAATTAAAACTAGAATGGCTGAATAAGCCATTTTCCTTCCGTTCACTTGAGAATTCTGTGCCTGTACTATGAAGTGATGCTGAAGGAGAACTATGGCAAGTTGAAGATACAGAAGTGGTTGGAAATTTGTTCAAGTCTTCACTGTAAATTAAATTATCCAGAGTCTGAAGGACTTGTTCATACACATGTTTTGCTAACACCACCTACAATGTAAAAAAAAAAAAAACAAACAATCCTCATGTTAGAGCTCTCTATATTAATAAGATCAGTACATACATTTTAAATCTCACAAGTGGAAAGTGTGGAATTTCAAACCAGACAAATTTTAAGTTTGCCCACAAATAAAAAAATAATCCAGAACAAGGTACAATGCAAAGCTGAAGCAAAACAATTCTTCTGTATTAGCTCTGTAAGATGACACAATCTGGAAACAGACAGGATAGGATCCTAGAACAGGATACCTTGTATTCCTAGGCAAAAAGCATCCACAGAGTTAGTTAAAAATAATTCACCATACAAACTAGCCTTAATTTACCATGCTGAGATTATACAGTAATATATGGAAAAAACTTTCTACTTGGCCATCACTGCTTGTCTCCTTAGCTTTAGAAGTTTCAGTTTCCTCTACTTAAAATCTCTGCGACTACAGAGATTTTTTTCAAGATAATGGCATTTTAATTCTTAGGTTCTACTAGAACTGCAAATAAACATATTTGGACAGTGGCACCTTTATTTTTCCTTCTGTGACAGGTGTTCAGGGTAAGTAAGAGTTAAACTAATTCATAAAGATGTCTAAAATGCCCCAAAACAAGGTTAAATTTTGGTCATTATTATTATTATGACTTAAGACTGTCTCTTCTAACCACATGCATAAGGATCCAATTTCTAAACTATCAACATTTTAAACCTGAAGACGTTTGCCTGAAAAATACTTATATTCTATGCAGGGAAATACTTCCAGACTGGTAGTGGAAATACTACATTACTATACCTGAAGAGGGTTCACAAATTTCCCTTCAATCTTCATAATGCTTGATATTCCAAAGTCTTCATTACTCAGAGGAAAAGTTAAATCCAAATCCCTCTCTAGTGGTATCTTTTCCAATTTAAACTGGATGGTGGTGTTATTCAGAATGTGGAAAGCTGTTAACAAAGTGAAATTAGAACAACATTATAATAAGTAAACTCGTTATCCTATAAAGACTGTACAGCAGAGATAACATAGTAGCTATTTAACTTGCTCAGAATCTCTTAGCTGTGCTAAAGTATATAGGGCTATGTTTTGTTAAATTTCTGCATGAAAGACACTATTCAGTTTTTGCTTAGGAGACTAAAAATGGATATAAATAACTTGTCCATCGTAATTAAAATTGAGCAGTATTTCAGGAGGATGGGTGAGACAATATACAATCAGACCTATGGTCAATACATGTTTTTAGTACCATCTGCTTCTCATATTAAAATAATTAAGAGTCCCCTGATTAACATACCATGGCCTTTATGTAACGATTCAAAGAAGTCATGACGAGTAAAATGGGATTCTTCCTGGCTATTAATGCTGGCAGGACCTGAAGAAGAATGCAGCCCATGACGTATTTCACTCGCAGGCTCCTTCTTGCTCATAAATTGACTGCTATTTAAAGAATACATTTTAATATCTTTAATTTCAACTTGCAGTCTATCACTTGTAGATTCACCTTCTCCCGGTACAAAATTCTGAATAGATATTTGTCCTAGATGACCTACAAGCAGTTCAGAGCTACCAGGCTTTCGAGGTATTGAGACAATTGGTGATTCAATGTTTACGTTTAATATAAGCTTAATAGTATCCGTTCTGAGAGGTTGTGATCCAAATGCATAGCCTTCATTATCTTCTAAGTTGGCAATATCTCGTGATCGTGGTGTCGTATCAAACAAAGAAACCATTTCACTGTATTCAGCAGTTTTAGTTGCCAAGACTGTAGTGACTTTTGAAGCTGCACTTTTCAGCATGCTGCGGAAATTCTCTTCCAATTCATCCATTGACAAAGTCAGTTCTTTCAAAAATTTAGCTGAGTGGTTGTAGTGTAAGGAGGCCATTTTGAGGTTGAGAGAACATTCTTCTTTTGACTTTTCTGTGAAAGTGAAACTTAAAGCATCTGGAAGGCTATTTCCATCATCAAGCCTGAAGAATAAAGATTCAAAGTAATCTACATCACCAATAAGATTTTCATACCTTACTGTATTCCCTATGCTGACAACATACTGGTTCTTAACACTATCTTGTGTTAGGTCCATAAGGTGAAGGTATCCAAGAGAGCCATTTACATCAAATTTACTACACATGGAGACATTGACTTTGGTGCCACCAATACTGGCTGTTGCGATTTTTCTGCCATATTTTTCTCCATTTGTCATGCCAACTGTCCTGAGGAGGAGTATATTTAACCAGTGAATATCAACTGCTACCTCTGTATTCTGTACATAAGTAGACTGAAAGGTTTCCTCTTCCCTCCAATCTCTTTCCAAGTCAGTTATTAAAGGCTGGGGACTAGAATCTTCTTTCTCCTTTGGGAAAGATTTCTGGAGAAAACCAATCAGTTCAACAATAGTCTCTGGATTAAGGATGATATCCAGGTTGTTCACCTGTACAGAGATCACCTGCAGACTGCTATCCAAATTCATCGATGGGCATTCTGCACTCACAAACTGATACTCTAATTTTATCAAGGACTCTTGATCTTTTCCATTGTTACCAGATGAATTATTTGACACTGTAGTGCATCTCTCTGCCAAACTAGCTACATCAATGGGACGTGCATCGTATGGTCCGTAAACTGGGGACTGAGCCCTGCTGTCTCGAAGACTTCCTGTTGGCACATCAAAACTCAGATTCTTATGAGAAGCCATCAAAAGATCAAAATCTGTTCCATATGTTTGCATAGTATCAACCAGTAACAGGCCATGAACAGTCAGGGACACTTCTACATCATATGGCCTTTTCACAAAATGGGCATTGGTGCCAAAAACCTTGAGTACAGAGATATATCGTCCATTACTTTCAACACCCAACTGCATACAGTTTACTTTGAATTCAGCCAAAAGCAGCTGAGATTCAACAAGAACTTCCCTGGTATGTTGCTCTAGCATTACAACACTCTGTGTTAGATTCATTACAGAATCATGCAAACTGCCAAGTTGGTCTACCTCTGCAAAAATCTTGTCTTTCCCTAAATGTAGGGCATCAGAAGACTTAGTTTCAGATGTACTCAGCTGCGTACAACAGTTCTTCAGAGCTGATATTTTGTCTTCATTGATATGAATTTTCAAGT